>NC_047088.1:199225166-199560166 GCF_902459505.1 Geotrypetes seraphini | reverse complement strand
AAGGGAGAAATGTTAGACTGGTGGGGGGGGGGGGGGAGAGGATAGACGACTAAAGGAAGGGAGAGATACCAGACCAGGGAATGGAAGGGAAGGAGGGGAGTCTAGTAGCGCTATAGAAATAATAGTAGTGGTAGTAGAGAGAGATGCCAGATCATGGGAAGGAGAGGGGAAGATGCCAGACTGGGAAGGGAGGAAAGGAAGGAGAGAGATGTCAGACCACAGGGAGGAGGGAGGGAAGGAGAGAGATGGACTACTGAGGGGGGAAGGAGGAAAGGAGAGAGATGTCAGACCATGGAAATAGGGAGGGAAGGAGATTGAGAAGGGAAGGTAAGACATTGAAAAGTAGATTTTGAGAAGAAAGCAGAAAAATGGAAACATTGAATGTTAAGTTAATGCCAAAGATGGAAGGGCAGAAAGTGAAGGAGAGAAAAACATAGTTAAAAGCACAGAAAAATAAAGTCACCAGACAACAAAGGTAGGGAAAATGATTTTATTTTCAATATAGTGATTGAAATGTGTCAGTTTTGAGAATTTACATCTACTGTGTGTATTGGGTGTATATGAAAAATGAAAGGAAAAAAATGTATTACAATTAGTAAAGGGGACAGAATCTGGGGCAGAGCTTGGGTGGGTTTAGGGCGGAGCTTGGGAGGTCTGTGGTTGGGGGTACTTAGCTTGAAGTAGTTGAGAAACACTGCTGTAGGCAATCAGCCGGCACCAGTGCTCTCCTTCTCTCCTGCTGGCACCCCCTACTGGCGTCTCAGGGCCCATCTGGAAGGCCTCTGCACATGCAAGGATGTCGACATGATGATGTCACACATGCGTGTGATGTTATCAATGCAACGTCCGCACACTTCCAGGTGCCTTGAGCCAAGGCCACAACCTGCGGCCTTCACTACATTTTACAACTTCATTGCAGCCCCGGATCATATTTGAGTTGTGCAGGCCTGATTTAGCTAATACTTTTAAATGGCCTTGCAAATGAAATCCAAATAATAAGAGGCACTGGAGATGCCAAATTCAATCAGGTGGTCAGAGATCCTTTATTAGCAGTTTATATCAAGGATAAAAAACAAACAAAATGCCCAAAGGCGGAGTGCCGACTAGGATCCAAGTTTCAGCGAAAACATCGCCTTCCTCAGGGGACAATTTGGCACTTCATTTGGTTGCAGAGACACCAACACATCTACAATTGTCCCCTTAGGAAGGCGATGTTTTTGCCGAAACTCGGATCCTAATCTGGACTCCGCCTTCGGGCATTTTGTTTGTTTTTTATCCTTGATATAAACTGCTAATAAAGGATCTCTGACCACCTGGTTGAATTTGACATCTCCAGTGCCTCTTATTGTTTGGATTTTGTTTGCATGGAGGCTTGGTACCTTCTTTTTCCTTTCCCATATACACTTGCAAATGAAGACACCATGAATACGGAGGGAGAAGTGTAGTTACAATTCCTTAAACACGGACAACCAGAAACTGTAACCTATTTGCATACCCAAGGATCACCAGTTGTAAATACATGTCCTTTTTGGGTAGGTCTCATGTTCCAAGCAAGCAAACAACAATCTTGGTTAGGTAAGTTCATCAATGGAGCCAGGCTGACTTATGCGCCTCTCGGAAAAAAATTAAAACTGTACTATTTGACAGATTCATCTCCTAAACAGAAGCCACACTAAATTTATATTTTCCCTCTGTCTATCTCTTATATAACATGTTGTACTTTCACTATTTGCATTTTGTAATTCGCTGATTGTCCAGCTCTCTTCAGTTGTGAACCGCCTAGAAGTCATCTGACTATGGCGGTATAGAAGAATAAAGTTATTATTATTATTATATTATTATGTAAATGGTTATGGGTTTTTTTCTGACAGATCTGATTTTGTGTGCAGTATCCTATAGTATTTATCACCCACAGTAAAAATGTCTAATGGTAGCCACAGTAATAGCTAAAGCATTGCTTTAGCTCAGAGTTCAAAGCAGTGTGGAAAAAAGTTACTTCAGCTGCAGATATCTGAACTTTGTACTTTGCTGCAGAATTAGGCTTTTAGGCTGAGAGCAAGTAAATCAAGTTGTAAAATTACTATTCTTCAGAGACTAGGACAATATAAACACCTCAACTGTACGACCTGCCGTCTTATGATCTGTAAGGAGTACATTGTGTTCCTCCAGTCACAAATATGGTCAAGTCCTTTCTGACAAACCCATTCTTGGAAGTGTGCTTAAGTAGACACAGCAGCCAGGGAAAACGCTCTGCGTAAAAGCCCTCGAGAGAGGACGTGAACTTCGGTTCAGTTTTTAGATCACACCCACCGAGAGGAAACACTCCCCTGTCCCTCCTCTCCCTTGCTGAGCAGATCTAGCCTGTTCGGAAATCTGCGGCAGTGCTGGAATGTTCCACGGCTTTTCTCCATGTTGTGCTGAAGTGATCACGACATGGAGAGGTCGCGTGCCTCGGATTCCAGATCTGCTATGTAAGCTCACAGTTGAAAGTGGGCTTTCCGCGGCTTCAATGCTTCCTGGAAAGGGACCTGGTGACACGCCTCCTCCAGAGATACAGCGAGGAAAAAAAAAAAAAGAACTCACCCAGTGGTCGGGCAGCTTCATTGCAGGCAGCCTGTGCAAGCTTTGAAGATATTGGCCCGGGCTTCTGACGTAGAGTTGTCAGTGTGAGTGATCCTGGTTTCATTTTTCTGCCCTTCCGTCAAAACCTTTGGGCTTCTGTGCCAGTTATCAGCAGGTTCTTGATACAGAAATGGAGCGTGTTCTGCCCTCTATGTTTTATTAATCAGATGGGGTTTTTTGCAGGTTTTTGTTTGGCATAACACTTAAAAAAAAATTTATATTGTTATTATTATGCCATGTCGTCGCTGAGTGCTTCGTTTGTACAAATTAAATTTGACGACCTGCAGTTTTTTGAAAACTGTGGAGGAGGAAGTTTTGGAAGTGTCTACCGAGCGCAATGGAAGTCGCAGGATAAAGAAGTGGCCGTGAAAAAGCTGCTCAAAATAGAAAAGGAGGTAAGGCTCTTACTGTGACTTTCCTGAGGACTGCAAGGCTTAAAGAGGCTGAAAACGATTAGAACAGTACATGCTGAAATGTCAGAGTTGTTAAAAAGTGGATGAGCTCTTTGCTTTGCAACTGTTGTAATCCTTCGGCCTTTCTTAGAAGAGCGGCAGGATTTTAATTTATAAAATGGCGCAATAGTCGCGTCCTTTAGATTAATTGTTTCATGCTAGGACCTAGAACAGCTCTTTAACTGTAAAACTCGTGTTCAGCATGTCAATGCACAGTTTTATAGTGAAATCAGTGCGGTTTGGGCATGAATATATAAGCTGCTTTATCAATTATACTTACACAACCTTTCAATGTATTTAATGTATTAAGATATCTGTGCATATTTATTTTGGGATATCCAGAGAACCTAGGTGGTTGGAGGTTTCTCAAGAAAACTGGGGATCACTTGGTTAGGAACTTTTTTTTTAAAGTTTCCATTGAATAGATTCTTAGGAGCACCTTCCCACAAACAGAACAATAGGTGATATTTTTACACTAGTTTTTCTATAGGTAGAAATGAAGAACATCTATAGTGTTGTATTGCAGAAGCAAACCTTTTTAGAGAAGAGTAAATCAAGCAACCACCTTATTTTCAAAATGGGCAGCTCTTTTTGTTGTGGTTTGCACTTACAGTGGTGCAATTGTAAAACTTTATGCACTGGCCAAAAGGTCACATTTGCAAAAGAGAAAAAGAAAAGTCAGAAAATGTCCCATAGAATCTTTTTCCATTTGCCTGAATGAACTCAAATGGCCAGAACACAACTGGAAAATCCCTTACTAAAGGGATTGTATTGATAAAAAAACTAAACAATATTGACCATTTAGTGCCAATTTTAGAATTAATGCTAAATGGTGATTATGGTCTCTTGTCCACTGTACTTCAGATATATCAAGTTTCAAGTTTATTAGGATTTTATATACCGCCTATTGAGGTTATCTAAGCGGTTTTTACAATCAGGTACTCAAGCATTTTCCCTCTCTGTCCCGGTGGGCTCACAATCTATCTAACGTACCTGGGGTTATGGAGGATTAAGTGACTTGCCCAGGGTCACAAGGAGCAGCGCGGGGTTTGAACCCACAATCCCAGGGTGCTGAGGCTGTAGATCCAACCACTGCGCCACACTCCTCCTCCTATATCTACATTGTCCTAGGATTCTCAGATTTATTGTTATATGTTTGTTATGATTTATTGTGCTATATTGCTACTCTTTAATTATATTTTATCATTTTTTCAAAAATCTCAATAAAGGTACTAAGACTTTAAAAAAGGGAACAAGAACAGTAATTTTAAAAAGCTGCTTTCACACATAGAGCTTGTTTAATGTGCAGAAACAGACTTTTTATAAAGTGCATGGGTGTATATATACACATAAAGGGCTCCTTTTATCAAGCCGCGCTAGCGGGGTCAGCGCGTCGGACATTTCATCACGCGCTAACCCCCGCGGCAAGCCAAAAAACTAACGCCTCGTCAATGGAGGCGTTAGCGACTAGCGCGGCATGCGGTTTAACGCGCGGTATTACGCGCGTTGAACCCCTACCGCAGCTTGATAAAAGGAGCCCAAAGAGTAATTGCACTGCAAGGGGATGATTTATTTTATAAAATATGCATGTCCTGTGCAGAATACGTATATACATTTGTACCTCCTTAAAAGCAGGTGTTAATTTGTGCGAGAGCATATTGCATTACTGGGAGGTCATTGGCTGACTCTGAGGGCTCCTTTTACTAAGGTGCGCTAGGGCTTTAACACGCGGAATAGCGCGTGCTACATTGCCTCTCGCGCTAGACCTTAACCCCAGCATTGAGCTGGCATTAGTTCTAGAAGCGTAGCGTGCGGTAATTTCCTGCGTGCGCTAAAAATGCTAGCGCACCTTAGTAAAAGGAACCCTGAGCCTAGCCACTTCTGTTGCCTTTTATAAACTAGGAACCTTAATGGACTTTCCACAAAAGCTTCCTGTAATAAAATTAGCCCCAAAATGTTTAAACACAGATTCCATAAATGCTGCCTAAAATTGATGACCGCACACAAAATTCCACACCATTTCCATGCATAACTTAATCGGTCTATTGGCAATCAGTTGGTGCTACAGATCTATTAATTGGCTTTAACAAGTGCTGATTGGAACCAATTAATAGCACCTAAAACATAGGCATGAGGAATGCATCCTAGAATAACGCATGCCAATCTTAAGTTAGACACTGTTTATAGAATCATGATAGCAGTGCCTAGAGTGGAACTAAGTGCCAATAGGCATCTGAACCTTATTTATGCCAGGGATTTCTTGGCCTAAATACCAGCGCCTGAGTCTGCTTTAGGTACCTATACATAAAACATGCCCATGATCCTCCCCTATCCATGCTCACGTTTTGGTAGGCGTCTACCAATCAATTTTAATTTTAGCCAGTAATGAGGTGTTAATTGCTTGTTATTGGCATTGATTAAGCTTTGTAAATAAGTTAGGCACCTAGATCAGCTAGGCTTCTTTTATAGAATCTAGGCCTGTGTCTAACTTTTAGGGTGCGCAGCTCCAAAGTGGGCATGGCCATGGAAGGATCAGGGGCATGATTGGGTTAGGCAAACAGTTTTACTCAGCAGCACAGTAAACTCCATACCACAGCTGGAGGGCACCCAGAAATGCATGGACATCAACGTGATGATGTCAAGCACATGTGTGATGTCATCATGTCGACGTCTGTGCATGCGTGAAGGCCTTCCAGATGGGGCCCTGAGCTGCCAGTGGGGGGTGCCGGAGTAGGAGAGGCACAGAAGAGTGATGCCGGTGAAAAGTATGGGTACCGGCTAATTGCCTACAGGACTTTCCTCATGCCACGAGAGGCACGTCCTATAGACAGTCAGCCGGCGCCAGCACTTCTCCTCCTTGCCAGCATCTTGTGGCACACCCAGAATTTCACCGTGGCACAGTTTGCAATACACTGGGTTAGGTGCATTATTATATAATACTTGCTTTTCCGAATGAAACAACCAGGTTATAGGCACCAGCATTTTCACTAGCCTGTGGTTGGCTAACTTTAAGATTCAATAATGGCAGCTCTGTGTGGTGCTGCCTTTATAGAATTAGCGCTGTGGGATTATAATTAGGCGTCATATACTGATTCTGGCCCTTAATGTCTTGCTGTGGATTATTCTGATCCTCAGGGGCAAGTGCTATGCTTTGCCACATGGGAGACTTCATTCCCAGACCAGTCTTCTGTCTCTAAAGTCAGCCAGGGCCAGAGGCATTGTTCACACAGCCCCTGGGAGGAGAGTGTATGTTTCTGCAACACCTATTGACTGGTGTATTGATACATGGCATACCAGAGTCTGGTGCAAATATGCCTGCAATGATTGGGTTAGGTGGGGAGGGGTTATTAAAAAAAAAAAAAAAAAAATAGAAGAAAAAGTTGAGTAGTTCAATGAAGGCCTAATATGCTGGGACCCAATAGATGCCTGTTCTGTTGACCTCGAAGCCCAAAGAACAAGAAAAAATGTTGGACAAAATATGTTTGTTTATTTGCTTATTTAAAAGATTTGCTATTCCGCTTATCCATAGGTCATAGCGATATACACACTAAAAATATTTTAAAAGTAGGATTGTGAATGATTAATGACACATTTGTTTTTTTTAGATATTGATGTTTTATTTTTTAATTATAAAGTTGGGATATTTCTAGATGTTTCTTGGGGCACTCGGAAGCACAAATGGCAAATTCTTTTTACTGCAACTTGGAGTTTTGCAACTGGGTGGGGTTGGGGAGTTCTTTTTTGCAATTCCTTGTGTGGTTAAATTGTTTAAGTACGGTATGTTTTCTTTGTCTGAATTTATTGCTGGCAAAAGGCCCGTGAACTTCCCTATTTAGACCAGTAATTGCTGCATATTTTGAATGTATAGTACCATATTTTTAATTTCATGTGGGTGGAGTAGTTTTTTCAGTCTTTTTCCTTGATCCATATACTGTAGATAGACTATATAACTTGTCTTTATTTCTTATTCTTTACTTTTTGTATTTCCTATTGGATTACCTCTGTTCAAACATTTACTTGTGGGAAAAATGGCCTTAGTGCATGTGGAAGAACATGTACAAGGGTGCTCTAAGGCCACTTTTTTGTTACAGCTTAGTAAAATATCCCTTTGGTTCATTTTTTCTCTGGGCTGTTTAATCTTTTTATTTTTTCTATTGACCATAGCTGAACTGAAATTAAATAAGAAAGAAAGAATTTTTTAGAATATTTTGCCCAACTTTCAGATTACAGTGCAATTCATATTATGTAACTGATGAAGCTTAAGTAGTCTGGAATTTGGCAAATAAAATTTACCCCTCCTTTTACAAAACCGCACTACTTTTTTTTAAAAAAAGGAGGGGGTTAACGCTAAGAAATACAGGGTAATGCATTTAGGCTGCAAAAATCCAAGAGAACAGTATAGTTTAGGGGATGAAGAACTTTTGTGCATGAAAGAGGAGCAGGACTTGGATGATCTTAAGGTGGCCAAACAGGTAGAAATGACAATGGCGAAAACTAGGATGCTTGGATGCATAAGGAAAGGAATGGCCAGTAAGAAAAAGGAGGTAATGATGTCCTTGTATAAGACTCTGGGGAAGACCTCATCTCTAATATTGTGTACAATTCTGGAAACCACATCATCAAAATGCTATAAACAGGATGGATTAGGTCCAGAGGACAGCTACTAAAATGGTTAATGGTCTTTGTCATAAGATGCATGAGGAACAGTGGCATGTGGTCTGGTCCTTCAGGGGATTCACCCCAACCCCTAAAGGCCCTGAGGGCACTGCTCTGAATTTGATTGGTGGAACAGGCAACAGGTAGATGCTGCTCAGCCAATCAAATTCAGATCAGTACTATCAGGGCCTTCAGGGGTTTTGGAGGTGGTTTTTTTTTTGTTTGTTTACTTTTGCTTGATGCAGTTTGAGTGGTTGAGCAGGCTGCCTACTCAACAAATCAAACTGCAAAAAGTAAACAAACAATAAAGCAGAGCTGTAGAGCTGGGGAGTCACTGAATCCTATGAAAGCCCTCACCACACACACCAAATGAGGAAAGACTTAAAGATCTCAATGTGCATATGTTGGAGAAAAGGCGAGATAGGGGCGATATAATAGAGACATTTAAATACAAGTGTGGTATAAATGTGCATGAGGAGAGCCTCTTTCAATTGAAAGGAAGCTGTGGAGTAAGGGGGCATAGGATGAAGGTGAAAGGGGATAGACTAAGAAATAACCTCAGAAAGGTTCATAGTCAAAAGTGCGCGACGACAAAGGCGCGCAGACAACTGAGCGCAAGGCGGAAGTGCGCCGAAGAAAAACAGTATTTTAAGGGGAACCCCCCCCCCACTTTACTTAATGGAGATCGCGCTGGCTTTGTGGGGGGGGGGGGTTTGGGGGGTTGTAACACCCCTCATTTACTGGAAACGTTTTAGGGAAAAAGTGAAGTTTTCAGTATAATGTGGGGGGTTACAACCCCCCCACAACGCCGGCGCAATCTCTGTTAAGTAAAGTGGGGGGTTCCCCACCAACACCCCCCGTCGGAGCCCTTTAAAATACTGTTTTTCTTCGGCACGCTTCCGCCTTGCGCTCAGTTGTCTGAGCTGGGTTGTCGGCGCGCCTTTGTCGTCGCACGCTTTTGACCTGTCACCCCTCAGAAAATACTTTTTCATAGAGTGGCTTCCTGGTGGAGGTGATGGAGATGAAAAAGTATCTGAATTCAAGAAAGTTTAGGATAAGTACATTGGATCTGTAAGGGAGAAGAAAGGATAGTAGATGGCATGGATAGGCAGACTAGATGAGTCATATGGTCTTTACAGTTATTTATTTGTTCAATTATTTAGCCCATCCTCTCAAAGGAGCCCAGAACAGGTTACAAAGTACATCCACAATATAATTGAGACAGGACAGAGATGACATAATTTACATAATTCACAATATAGATAAGACAATAAAACATATACACTAAGTAGCATCTGGTGAGATTAGGTAGTGTAGGTGCGTTGACTCTGAATGGCATTTCTGGATGCATGTCCTTAAGGCGCTGGGTTTGTAAAGTGGAAGGTTTTCACAGCCTTCCTGAAGCTCCAAAGTCCATCTAGTGTTCTAACAGATGGGGGGATGTAATAAGCAGGAGCACGCTACAGGTTTCAAAGAAGGTTTGGATAGGTACCTAGAAGACAGAGGGATTGAGGGGTACAGATAGGAGTAGAGGTAGGTTATAGGGATAAGATTAGAGGATTAGAGGCAGTTACAAAATTAGTCAGGGACACTGTTCAGGCAATTAGGCCTGATGGGCCGCGGCGGGAGCGGACCGCTGGGCAAGATGGACCTCTGGTCTGCCTCAGCAGAGGCAACTTCTTATGTTCTTATGGTGTGCCATGGTCTGGGTATGAAATGTGAGTAGGAGTGTTTGCGGGCTGTTTCAGTTTTGAGGTAATGGCTGTGAGGTATGGTTAGTCGTTTTCTCCTTGGGACCTCGGTAGTCACTTTCGGAAGTAGATTTGTAGTTTAGTTTTCATGTAGTGCGGAATCGTTTCATGGAAGGTTTTGAAAGCGAGGACCAGGGCTTGAAGGCGCAGCGCTTTTGAATGGGCAGACAGTGCATGGAAGTTAATGTGGGGGTAACGTGATTGCAGATGCCTAGGTTTTTCAGGAGGCGGATTGCAGCATTTTGTATCCTTTGGAGGTGGGAGAGAGTTTTGGTAGGCAGGCCCACTAGTAGTGTGTTGCAATAGTTTATGTGGGATAGTGTAAAAGCATACAGTAGTTGGGCAAATTCGGGTTCTGAGAATTATGAACATATGGTTTTTAACTGGTGGAGGTAGTAGAAGGAGGATGATACTAGTTTGGATATGTGATCTGTCATTGATAAGTTTGAGTCAGTTACTCCAAGGCTGCAGATGTTATCCATGGGTGTAAGGGAGTTTGTGCCTCAGGAAAAGGACGGACAGGGGTATACGCAATGATCTTTGTGGATCCAGAGAAGTTTTGTCTTCGACTCATTGAACTGTAACTTGTTCTCGGTCATCCAGGTCTTTATTTCAGTTAAACAAGACTGGAGGTTATAGATTTGTGTGTTGGCCTAGTGTTGGTCTAGTAGGAGGTAGAATTGTGGGCCATCTGCAAAAGAGTGGATTCTGATTCAGTGTTTTTCTGCTATGTCCAGTATTGGTTTGACATAGAGGTTGAAGAGGAGAGGTGATAGTGAGGCTCCCTGAAGCACTCCATAGTGGAGTGGTTTGAGTTCAGATAAGGATTTTCCTAGTAGAACTCTCTGCGTTCTGTCGTTCAGGAATGAATAGAACCATCGAAGTGCGTTGTCACAGATTCCAATGGACTTTAGCCTGGACAAGAGGAAAGAGTGGTCAATGGTGTCGAAGGCAGCACTGAGGTCTAATAGTACCAGCAATGCATCATTTCCATCTTCTAGGATTTTCCAGCAGTCATCTGAGATGTCCAAAAGCACTGTTTCTGTGCTGTGGTGTTCCCTGAAGCTTGATTCGAAGTTGGAGAGGGTGACGTTTGCCTCCATTTGCCTTAATTTTGCTATGTTTCTATGTATAACAGAATTGAGCAACTTCTGGAAGGAAGAGATGGTTGCAAACTCTGAAGCAGATAGAAGAATATTATTTCTGTACAAGGTTGTTTACAAAGTGTGAAACCTCATCCATTACAATATTGGGTGACCTGTTTTCAAGCGGGATTTGTGTACTGTGTAAAGAAGTGAGTGGTACAGAGGTAGGTTTCCTTTGGAGAACTCTCTCACTGATGTTATTAGACACTTTTATCGTGTTTCCTCCAAAATAAGACAGTGTCTTATATTAATTTTGGGCCCCAAAAAACACACTAGGTCTTATTTTCGGGGTAGGGTTAATTTTTTTTCATGTACATGATCATCTCTCCCTTCCTCTCCTTCACCCCAATTCTTCCTCTTTCCTTTCTTTCCCCCACATGTGCAGCATCTTTCCTCCCCTCTCACCCATCCCCTTGTGCCTTCCTTCTGTAGCATCTTTCTATCCCTCCCTCCCAATACCCCATGCAGCAGAACCCTTGAGCACCCCCTCCCCCCACACCACACAGCCGAACCCCCGCTGACCCTCCATCCTTCCCTCCCATCCAAACCCTGTTGACTGCGAACCATACCTCCCTCCAGAGCAGCATTGAGCCGGCATCACACTAAACAGGCTGCTTTGCGGCTTTCTCCTGCCAGGTCCTTCCATGTGCTGCTTTACTGATGACATCATAAGTGATGCGGCAGAGGAAATTCCCTGACGAGAAGGCCGCAAAGCAGCCTGTTTAGAGTGATGCCGGCCTGACGCTGCTCTGGAGGGAGGTATGGCTCGTGGTCAGCAGGGTTCGGATGAGAGGGAAGGATGGAGGGTCAGCAGGGGGTTCAGCTGTGTGGGAGTTTGGGGGGGGGGCAAATCCAAGGACTAATGCTTATTTTTGGGGTAGGGCTAATATTAAGACCTACCCCAAAAATCATGCTAGGACTTTTTTTCAGGGTAGGTCTTATTTTCATGGAAACACGGTAGGTGAAATTTACCTGCTGAGTCAGAGGGTTAAGACTTAGATAGGGAGGCCTTGAGTCAAGAAGCTCCCAAAGGGAGTGGCTCTAAGTAAGGACCTCCCAGCCTATGCAGAGAGTAGGCTTAGAGTACCTGAGGAAAATGCCAGGGAAGAAGAGTAGCATGAGCCTAAGTGTTCCCATAGGTGGGAAACTCTGTGTACAAATCAGCCTCCAGGAGTTAATTATACATCTAAGGAAGACTACCAAGGTAGGAGATATGCTTGAAGTATCTGATTTGTTGAATGGCCAGTTAGGGCCTGAGATGGTGTTAGTGGTCACTGTGTGGGCCTGGCTAGGATCCAACCATGTTACGAGTATTTTCTGTGACTATTTTCTAATTAAAAGGCATAAGCCTGTGAAGTAACAGAGCTGATTACTGTCTCTTTATGCACATGAATAAAGAGTTTTGACTTTTACATGCAACCTGTGTGTGTGCGTCATATTTTTATGAGGTCCTGCTAGGCACACTGCCACATAAAGTTTCTACTGAGGTATGGCAGGATTATTCGTTGCAATTCAGTAAACTGCTCACTGCAAGTGTCTGTCATGACTATTTAATTGTATACATATTAAGAAAGGTTAATAGAAAGCCTAAATCCAGAAAAAGACTGTCATTTGGTTCTAGATCAGTGTATCGCAAACTGTGTGTCATGGCACACTAGTGTACCGCAGCAGATTCTAGGTGTGCTGTGAGACACCAGAAAGGAGAGGCGCCGGTGTCGGCTGACTGCTTACAAGACATGCCTCTCGTGGCAAGAGGCACGTCCTGTAGGTTGTCAGCTGGCACAGACTCTCTTCCTCGCCGGCGTCTCTTCTCCTCCAGGATCCCCCACTGGCGGAGTGACAGATTCAGGGTCACAGCCGGAGGCCCTCCACGCATGCGCAGACATCGTGATGACATCAAGCATGCGTGTGACATCGCGTCAACGTTCATGCACTTCAGGATGCCTTCCGGTCACGGCACCGGGTTTAGTGTGCCGTGGTGCCGAAAAGTTTGTGGGACACTATTCTAGATCTTGGCTAGAAGTGCAAAAACTGTAAATGATTCACATGAGTAAGAGCACAAAACTGAGCAGTAGATGATTAACTGAATTTTATATTGGTATGATAGAACTAAAAATAGAAAGAGGTAAATATAGTAAACACTTATTTTATATAAGGTTACCATATGGCTCCAGAAAAAGGAGGATGGATTGGGCATCCGGGTTTTACTTCTACTGAAAGCAATGGAGTAAAACCCGGATTTCTCAATCCGTCCTCCTTTTTCTGGAGCCATATGGTAACCCTATAGATCAGTGTCTCTCAAAATTTCTCGAGCCAGGGCACATTAAAAATAGTAGCTACAGCTTGAGGTATCCAGAAGTGCACAGATGTTGCCATGACATCATCACATCGATGTCTGCGCATGTGCAGAGGCCCTCCAGATGGGCCCTGAGACACAAGTAGGGGGTACCAACAGGGACAAGGGCCGGAGAGAAGGCGAGGCACTGGTGCAAGCTGATTGCCTACAGCAGTGTTTCTCAACTACTTCAATCTAAGTACCCCTAAATCAAACAAATATCAACTGAGTACCCCAACCACAGACCTCCCTAGGCCCACCCAAGCTCTGCCCCAGATCCCATCCCCTTTACTAATTGTAATGCAATTTTTTTCCATTCATTTTTCATATACACATAATATACACAGCAGATATAAATTCTCAAAACGGACACATTTCAATCACTATATTGCAAATAAAATCATTTTACCTACCGGTGATCCTCTGCAGGCTGCTGGAATTATCTTTAAAAGTGAGAACAGGAGGCCAGGGGGGAAGCCGGAGGACGCTAGAGAGAAGGGGGAAACATGCAGGCCTTCGGTGAATCGGGCAGTGCTGGCGCTGTACCGCATAGGGAAGTCATCTGGCAGGCGCCTCTTCCTCCTCAGTGTGCCATGGCATACTTGGAATTTCAGGAGGCACACAGTTTGAGATACACTGCTATAGATCTTGAGAATATTTGGTATTTGGTTTAAAGAACATGTCCTTTAAAGTGGTGTATGTGATGTAATAGGAAGTGATTGGACCGGAGGAACTTGCACTATTGTGGATGAAACTAATAGGACCTGATTCTATAAACTGCACCTAATGCCTAGGTGCCATTTGTCACGATTGTCAATCAACTGCTAGGTGTCTTTTATAGAATCGCACCTCATGGCACCTAACTCAATTTAGGCGCCAGTATATTAAAATATTTTGAAGAAGCATCATTTTGTCTGCTAGTTCAGTCTTCCAGCTTAAGTATGCTCGGCTATTGCAATATTATTTGTTTGGGTATATGTAAGAAAACACTGAAAAGGCTTTGAGTTTTTCAAAATTCAGCAGTTCGGCTGATTTTTGGTTTGAAAAAATGGGAACATATTATTCCCTATTATCAAAAACTACATTGGTTACCAATGGAGGCAAGAGTTTTGTTTAAATTTTCCCATATCTGTTTTAAATCAATATTTGGTATGGCTCCTGAGTACCTGGTCTTTCATTTTTTTCTAGACCATTTTAACAGGCCTACACACAGAAACCATAGATTGAGAGGGGACATAATCGAAACATTCAAGGTACTGAAGGGGATAGACTTAGTAGATAAGGACAGGTTGTTCACCCTCTCCAAGGTAGGGCGAACGAGAGGGCACTCTCTAAAGTTGAAAGGGGATAGATTCCGTACAAACGTACGGAAGTTCTTCTTCACCCAGAGAGTGGTAGAAAGCTGGAACGCTCTTCCGGAGGCTGTTATAGGGGAAAACACCCTCCAGGGATTCAAGACAAAGTTAGACAAGTTCCTGCTGAACAAGAACATGCGCTGTTAGGGCTAGTCTCGGTTAGGGTGCTAGTCTTTGACTAGAAGGCCGCCGCGTGAATGGACTGACCCAGCAGCGGCAATTCTTATGTTCTTATGCTTACCCAACACTAAATGCTTGTAGCTTTAAAAGATTTCTGGATAGAACTATTGCATTTCGGGCAGGCAAGTTGAATGACTGGTTGGGTAATATTCTTATGCGTGCTCTACCTTATTTTACTTTTAGAAAATTAGTAAAAACACAGTTTGATCAATTTGTAACCTTTTATCTTGTATATACTTCTGGTGATTTCTATTGTATTTTTTTCACTGATTGTCCAGTACGTCTCATTGTAAACTGCCTCGAACTATTATGGCTTTGGCGGTATACAAGAATAAATTATTATTATTATTATTATATTAGGCCAGGGTTTTCCTGGCCTGTTTTACTTAATCATTTAAAAAAGTTTTGTGTGCTTTAAGTTCAAATCTGTTTTTAATGTGAAGAAAAGACAAAATATAATCAACATAGTCCATAACAAATGATATTCAACAGTTCACAACTTTTCAAATAGTAGGCAACTCGTCACATCCTGCCCAAAACTAGGAAACCCCCCTAGTATTTTCAATTACCATGCCTATTAAGCCAATTAAATATTTTTGAGTTCCATCTGGAACTCAGCTAGGCGCTGCCTAGAATCAGGACCATATTGTCTCATTTGGAGCTTGTATTGCTTGAGTTGAGGAAGCTGCTGAACTGAAAACGTAGAAAAAATAAAATAAAACCTGAGAATTGTTTTATTTTAACTAGTGTACTTAGAGAGGTTCTTATAGTCCAGCCATCATCAAATTTCATAACTGTCTCTACAAGCTGTTCCGGAGGGTTTTATTTTTAGGATTGTCTAGTCATTGAGAGGGTGCTTAGCTTCAGTAAAATATCATTGTACATTCTATTGAGTTGGAACAGTCTGGCATGGATGAAAAGGAAAGTACCGTTGTACCTTACTTAATAACTTTCCTTCCCTGTGTCTGTCCGAGGAATCTGGCAAAGAGAGAAAGGAAGTGAATGTCATAGTTTGCGTGATTGGGAAGAAAAAAAAAAAAGAAGGTGTGGATATATTAGTATAAATGATAGAAACTAGGCACCAAGAGATCCAAAAGAATGGCTATGAAGACATCCATATGTAGTAGATGGATCAGGAATTTTATGTTTCTCCCTTCTGAAGGGAGGGTATATTCCCACTGGTCTGGCAAGACTTGAAGTCATCAACAGTTATTAGGTAGAAGTATACTTTTTCATCGCCTGCTTGTAGAATCGTTGCCTCGGAGTGCTTCCAAATTATTTTTTCCTTACTCATGTTGCACTGTAATCAGGCAAATGAGGATGATAACCATTATTTATTTTTAGATTAAAACCTCCAATCCATGTGCTAAATAGATCGCATAGGGTGAGCGGAGACAATTATTCCTTTTCAAAGTCTGACTATGGGCTCCTTTCACTAAGGTGTGCTAGCGTTTTTAGTGCACGCACAAGATTAGCATGTGCTAGCCGAAAAAATTACCACCTGCTTAAAAGAAGGCGGTAGCGGCTAGCACGCTCTAAAACCGCTAGTACGCCTTTGCAAAAGGAGCCCTATATTTTATCAAATTTCCCATGTGGTTCTTGAAAATATGAGCGTATCCTAACAGTGTATACAGTATGTACTAAAAGTGCCATGAGCTTTAAGTAAATACCAATAATTAGCAGATGAATAATATATTTGATTCTTTTTTTATTTGTCTAGAACATAAGTATACTGTATATTACAGAGTACTATCACTATGGGCCACAGTTATGTATAGTACTCTTGGATGGATATGTTACATAACCATCTTCATTTTTTTATTCATATAAACTTTTCCTCCAAGGTGTGCAAGTTCACTTTCTGCAGTCACTCCATGTGCTTTTCTTTCAGTGGTGGTGATACATAAGACGTCTCTGCTGTGTGTGCCAGGATGATTACTTCACAGTGTCATATTTTGGTCAAACCGCATCATTGCCCAGCTATTTACCTCTGTTAATCCCATGAGTCAGCTGATGACCCCAAACCATCTGTGCATACTGGCCAAAGTTTGAGTTTAAGCAGCTTTAGACATGCACAATTATAGTGTGATGTATAGTGGCACATTTCTTTCCTCCAGCATGTAGGACATGATGGAGAAACTCATGGTAGAGTGTGTTTCAGTTGTCTGGTATCAGCTGTGTTGTAAGAGGAAGGAGTGGATGGGGTGATCAGGGATCGGGGAGAATCAAAGCGAGAGAGAGAGGTGGTGTAGGGGCTACTTCCATATAGCTAGATATATAGAGCATGTGTCTGTGTGTTTGTGATTAAGTATCATGGTATGACCCCTGCTTAGCAGAGTGGAATGATGAATTCATTTGTATTAGATAAAGTGATGCTATAGACAGGATGAGAGGGGTGTAAGATAGTGTTAGAGCGTCTGCACTTTAGGCCCTTACTCAGCATTGGCATGGAAAATAAACATGTTTTCTCTTGTCCCTGCAGACATGCGAGTGTCTTTATAATTCAGGGCCTGGGCAGGATGACACTATATACAGGAAAAGAAATGTGGGGAGGGGGTTTGCAGTGTCATTCTGGAAATGTATCTGGTTTAAACAAAGGTTTGCACAAGTTCCTGGAGGAAGAGTCCAAAAACTGCTGTTGAGACAGACATGGGAGAAGCCACTGGTTTCCCTGGATCAGTGGCATGGAATGCTGCTACTATTTGGGTTTTTGCAGGTACTTGTGACTTTGATTAGCCTTCATGAAGACAGGATACTTGTCTAGATAGACCATTGGTCTGATCCAGTAAAGCTATACTTATGTTCTTATTTGTGTTAACTAGTGTGACAAGTATATTTCTATCTATAGGAAGAATGTAGCAATGTGTTTGTTGTGAGAGGGTATCTGGGAGGGTGAGCTGTGTAGTTTGGGGGTTTTGAGGTATGTTGGGCTGGAAGGAGACATCTGCGCGATAGGATGGGGCAGAGAATATGTGTAGGGTTGAGGGAAGTTGAAGGGGCAAAGTGTGTGGAGGATAGAGGGTGAAGGGGGGAGGCTGTGTGTGTGTTTTTCCCTCTCCCTCTTGCACTCTTTCCTCTCCCCTTCCTTCTCTCTTACTCTCCTGTCTCATTGCTTTATTCTCTTTCTCCCTTGCACTTTCCATGTCCCACTTCCTTCCTACCCTTTCATTCATGATACTTTTCACAGTCCCAAGTTGGCTCTCCTCTGTCTTATGCAGTGGACATGGCCTTCTCACTCCTGCACCTCTTATGGCGGAGCTTGGGCTTCTTTCTTTCCAGACTGGCTTTCCTCTTATTTTTTGGTGCTGTGGTTAAGGCTTCTTATACTATGCTGCTCTATTTTTTTTTTCCCACTCTATACACACCTGTCCTTTTGTACTTGTACAAACATAGAAACATGATGGAAGATAAAGGCCAAATGGTCCATCTAGTCTGCCCATCCGCAGTAACCATTATATCTTTCTCTCTCTCTGAGAGATCCTATGTGCCTATCTCATGCCTTCTTGAATTCTGGGAGACTGTTCCAACGCATCTACCATCCTTTCTGTAAAAAAGTATTTTCTTAGATTACTCTGGAGTCTATCACCTCTTAACTTCACTCTATGCCCACTCATTCCAGAGCTTCCTTTCACCTGAAAGAGACTCAACTCATGTTCATTTATGCCACGTAGGTATTTAAACATCTCTATCTTATCTCCCCTCTCCTGCCTTTCCTTTAAGTATGCATATTGAGATCTTTAAGTCTGTCCTTATACGCCTTATGATGAAGACCACGCAGATGAATGGATTGACAGACCTGACTCTTCATAAGCACTCAGCTTTTGTGTAAAATACACCTTAACATCAAAAAGGAAAGTGTATTTTTAAAATTATTAAATCCAATTTTTGTATTTTCATTTTTATTGAAATTATTTTTCATAATCCATAACATGATGCAGTAGATACAAAATCACGCTATATCTAACTACACAAATGACACAATTATACTGTACATTGATTATATAGGAAGATGATTATAGAATGGCATTTCTATAATCCCCCTCTATTATATCTATTTCTAATAATTTTGGATACTGTACCAGTATAACAGAAACTAGTGGCTATAAATAACTGGATGCAATAAACCCAGTTAGGTGTAAAAATTTATAGTTAGGTTGAGTCATGATTACAAATGTTACGGTATTTGGATTAATGCTTCTGCTTCGTTTTCTTGCGCCTTTTAAAGATTTATAAATAGTAAGATTGACAGTAATACTTTGAGGTCTAAAATGCTTAACTAGCCATGAAACCACAATGATCTCTATCACTTTAGGTAAATTCACATATAAATTCTCCTATTTAAATCAACCCAGCTATCTCCATGTCATTTACTTGACCTCTCAGCCCTTCTTTGTATCACTGCCATCTGTACCAAGTATATATAATGCTTTATTGTCCTGGCATTCATGTATGCTTGTGGACTATTCTTGCAGGATCCATACTTAGTATAACACACAGGTTCCTTCTATGTCTTACCACAAAGATTTGTAATAATTATCACAGCCACTAGAATATCTTATCTTCATACACAGTACAACACAGTAAAACAGTCAAATAAAACAATTCAAATGCAAATATTACTTGGATATGACAAGCCAGACCTAAAGAAGATGTTCAAAATTCAGACAAAACTGACGGACTCTATCAGTGTTGGTCTTAGAAATAGATTCCCCTATACTGCCTAAATATAAGGTGCACCATTACTAAATGGGGCTGTTTCTAGCCCAGAAATATCTAAGAAAAAGGACCATTTAAATTAAATGATTAATTTGTAGAGTGTGTATGGTTGAGCAGACTGGATGGACTATTTGGGTCTTTATCTGCCATCATTTACTATGTTACTTAATTCACTAGCATTACTCTTTACAAACAGACTGATAGCAAGCATACCATTTATGCTGAAGCTGCTAGAATTTGTAGTCACCTCCCAATTAAAATCTGGAATCTTTTATCACCATCCCAAGATGGGTTTAGAGATCTACATAGCACAGAAACATGCTTGATAGTCCTAATATCTAGGATAAGATCAGGATGAAGTGCGGGTGGACAAAGGGTGCCATTAGAATTTTATGTCTCAGTGGCATTTGATACAGTAAATCACACTTTAGTATTAAATAGACTAACAGAATTAGGAATTTCAGGACTGGTACTGCAATGGTTTCAAGGCAGCAGATTGAATTCCCTGACGGACAAGGCTGAAGCACCCTGTTTAGAGTGCTGCTGGCCCGACTCTGCTTTGGATGAAGGTAGGTTTAATTACACATGTGAAGAAATATTTTTTTCTGGTTTGTTTTAAATTTACTACTTAGTAGCTTCATTGCATACCCCCTAATCCTAGTATTTTTGGAAAGAGTGAATAAGCGTTTCATATCTACCCTTTCTACTCCACTCAGTATTTTATGGGATCCGGAAAGTTATCCCCTAACATTTCGCCCCCAGCAATTCGCCCCTCACATTTCGCCCCCCATATTTCGCCCCCAGGTACGTTTTGCCCCCGGAACTTTCGCCCCCACACATTTCGCCCCCCGGATGTTTTGCCCCCACACATTTCGCCCCCGCACATTTCGCCCCTGAGCGTGACATACAATTTTGAATTTTGATTGACGTTTGTGCTTCTGACTTTTAGGTTCACTTTATCACTGTATTTCATTTTACTTGTTATTTGACGGTGTTGTGTTTGGACTGTTATTTCATTTGACAGGTTAGTTTTTGTTTTGCACAGTAAAAAATAAAAAATAAAATGATAAACATCACAGAAATCAATGACTTCGCTCTGGGGATAAAGGAGACATCTCCCCCAAATTTTCGATTTTTGAAACAAATCACCATTTTAACATGATAAAATAAAGCAAAAAAAGTAAATTATGTATTTTGGTCCTCTCAAATTCTGAAAAATCCGGTTTGGTCCCGGCGGACCAGTGATTCTCTGACAAAAATCAGGTAAAAAATACCTACTTAATCATTTTACCTTTTTTTATTTTATTTTTTCATCATTTTAATCTTAATCATTCATCATTTTGAGACATATTATTGATGTAGTACACATAATCCAACGCGATGGGGACGAAACATCCGGGGGCAAAATGTGTGGGGGCGAAACATCCAGGGGGCAAAATGTGTGGGGGCGAAACTTCCGGGGGCAAAACATACCTGGGGGCGAAATGTGGGGGGCGAAATGTTGGGGGCGAAACTTCCGCAAAGTGTATTTTATAGACCTCTATCATATCACCCCTGAGCCATCTCTTCTCCAGGCTGAATAGCCCTAGGCATTTTAGCCTTTCCTCATAGGGAAATCATCGCAAACTTTTTATCATTTTCGTTGCCCTTCTCTGTACCTTTTCTAATTCTGCTGCATCTTTTTTTTTAGATACGGCGACCAGAACTGCACACAGTATTCTATTTGCAGCCATACCATAGAGCGATATAAGGGCATTATAACATTTTTATCTTTGTTTTCCATTCCTTTTCTGATTCTCATTCTATTAGTTTTCTTAGCCGCCACAGCACATTAAGCTGAGGGTTTCAAGCATCCTCAGCAATGACACTCAGATCCTTCTCTTGGGCAGTGACTCCTAACATAGAACCCAACATCATGTAGCTATAGTTCAGGTTCCTCTTTCCCACATGCATCACTTTGCATTTGCTCACATTAAACGTCATCTGCCATTTTGATGCCCAGTCTTCCAGTCTCTCAAGGTCCTCTTGCAATTTTTCACAATCCTCTTGCGATTTAACAGCTTTGTGTCATCAGCAAATTTAATTATCTCACTAATTGTTCCCATCTCTAGATCATTGGTAAATATGTTAAAAAGCAGCGGTCCTAGCACACACCCTGGGAAACCCCACTATACCCTTCTTCATTGCGAATATTGACCATTTAAACCCGCTCTCTGTTTTCTGTCTTTCAACCAGTTCTTAATCTATAATAGGACATTACCTTCTATCCCATGACTTTCTAATTTCCTCAGAAGTCTTTCATTGGGTGCTTTGTCAAATGCCTTTTGAAAATCAACCGGTTCACCTTTGTCTACATGTTCATTCACCTCCTAGGTGTTTAAATCCCGTTATTTGATTTTTAATGCAACTTAAAGGGCTCTAATACAGCTTGACCTGTCCACCTGCCATGGTATTACCACATTTACTCTTCCTTTTAGAAAGCTAGTGGCTGCTGCTGTGGTAACTTCCCCAAAGCCCATGGGGATTTAAACAGGGTCTGGGCTGAGAGATGATGGTGGAGAGGATAGCTCTGTATTAAACATGGAGCTTACATGCATTCTTACCTGTCCAGGGTGATATAATGCTTAGGTGTGATATTGGATTTTGCTCTCTTTATCTTCATGATCCCAGTCTGTTTACAGCAGATGCATAATTTTCTTTGTGTGTGTGTCTGCTGTTGCTAAGAGCGGCTCAGTCTATCAGCATGGGCTTATAAATCGGGATCGGGGCCATAAGTAGTAGATCATACTTTTTCTTTCTATCGTATTATATGATGGAGTTTCTTTCCTATTTTTTGTGAGCTTTATTTGTACCCAACCTTGAAGGATATTTATCCCTGTGTGTGCGTTTAATTAAACCTGAATCATTATAGCTTGGGAAGCCAAAATAAATAAAGCCAAATTGTTAGCAAATACATGTGCAATTCTGTAATTTATTGCCATCAAAATGAAAACTGTTCTGAGTAGACCAATCTGTTGCCTTAACACCTGATTACAAACTACTCTACACCTACATGCATTGGAGATAATGGATATAGATCAGTGGTCTCAAACTTGTGGCCCGGGGGGTCACATGTGGCCCATCAGGTACTATTTTGAGGCCCTCGGTATGTCTTATCATAATCACAAAAGTAAAATAAAACATTTTCTTGATCATATGTCTCTTTAGCTATAAATGACAATATTATTATTAAGACTTAGCCAAAAGGAAAGATTTATAAAGTATAAAGAATCTTACCTCATGCAAAATTGTCATTTCTTTAATAAGACATTAACTATTTTTTCTGAGGCCCTCCAAGTACCTACAAATCCAAATGTGGCCCTGCAAAGGGTTTGAGTTTGAGACCACTGATATAGATCTACCTAAACACAATATTAGTAGGGCTAGGGGCTGACAGACTTGGGTGGGGGCAGAGGTGGAATCTTCCAAAGTCTAAAAACAAAACGTATATCTTTCACAGATGGGGAGTACTGATGTCAATAATATTTAAATTAATCCACTGTGGCAAGGGTTTGAAATGTTGCTGAAATTCTGTTTCCCAGAAAAAGCCTCATAAAGAGGGATGGGACACTGGGGTGCATGCAACCCCCCCTCCAATCTGGACTGGCTGCTGGTGTGTGCCTGCCACATGCAGAGCTTAACAAAGCCACAGTGCAATGCACTGGTGCAGGACAAGGGCTTGTCTAAGATGCCAAATCTAAATTCCACAAGGACGGCAGCAGTATAAAACTAGAAGTGGCTCTAACTCTATTGAAAGGCGATTATAGATTTAATTACCACATTTTTTTAGTGCTCAGAGATCATTTGATGTAAGACATGGGGGAAGCCTCTGCTTGCCCTGGATCGGTAAACAAACAAAAAGTCACTCCATATGTATTAATCAGAAAAAAAAATCTAAAAATGTTCTTCTTTACTGTTTTTAGGAACTGTACTCAGAGACATGAAGGCTATAAAACCGCCTCACCACCCAATCATTGCATAGTTCAATACAGTGTCAGAAGAATGGTATATATCTCTCTAGCTGATTACGCAAAACCAAACAGGTTATAGCTTTATCATTTTGGGTATGAAACTCTAAAAAGAATAAAACTTAGCTTTAGAGAATCGCTGGTTCCGACGTGCATGTTTCGATACTGCGTCAGGGAACCGAAAAGCCACTGCTGAACCCTTCCAAAAAAGTGGGCAGTGAAGTCTCATATATTGTTAGAACTCCGGTTCTAACTGCAAAAATTCATACCTCCTCATTATCCAGCGGCCCTGGATCGGTAGCATGGAATGTTGCTACTCCTTGGGTTTTGGCCAGGTAGTAGGGACCTGGATTGCCCACCTTGAGAATGGGCTACTGGGCTTGATGGACCATTGGTCTGACCCAGTAAGGCTATTCTTATGTTCTTTTGTTCTTATGACCTTGGGATAAACCCAAATAGATGAACGTCTGTAAATATCACCTCTAATCATCACACTATTTTTTAATGACTTAAGAGTGTTTAATACTGAGAAGTGTAAAAAAGCTGCATGAACTTATCTGAAAAATCTGTGAGTGGTATATAGCAGGTTCTAGGTTCTGATGCGTTTCGCAATTAAGCTTCTTCAAAGAACCCGTATTGTAACGTTCAAGTGTTGCTCTGTGAAAAACAAAATGCCAAATGGTTACAATCCACATAAAAAACCTTGAAAAAAAAAAAAAAGATCAAACACACAATTCAAAAACAAAAATAATGGGAACTCCAGACGGTACCTGTCACACACTGACTTTACTTCACCACGAGCTTGCAGGCAACTGACGGAAGACGCTCACAGATTTTGAAACCCTCCTCCACCGGAAGTGACTTCACCCGCAGGCGCGGGACTTTTAAACATACAATGGCATCGCATCGACCTGCAAACTTTTAGGAATGGTGCAGGTAAGCCCATCATTCCGCCTCTTTGTTCAATCCCCATGGTATCACAGCTTCCCACTTAAATATCTAATATTGCTCCCTCTGCCATAACATTTCAGCAACATTTCCTCCCTGAGGTAAACTTGGGGCTTCTAGCGCTGTGTATTTCAATTCAGGTTCAGCGATAGAGGTTACCCCACTGCGGTCATTAAGAAAGCATACAAAAGAGCTTTATATGCAGAAAGGGAGTGGCTGTTGGAGGGATCCACCAGAAAAACATCTCTGGGTCTCGTGTGTGTGTTACCGTATTCACACAATGCATTTCAAATAAAAGTCGTCCGGAAGCACTGGCATGTTCTTCAAGTTCGTGATACCTTTAAAGATCAGCCCCAATTTGCATATGCGAGAGGCAACTATTTACAAGATTAGATTACCAGGTCACAGTATAAGCCTATTAGGACTGTGTCATTGCATACTGGACATCACAAGTGTGGTCAATGTGCTGTATGGCCTCACGTATTGGATGACGAGCAGCTGATACACTCCCCGGTTACATTATTCCCACTCGCCTAGGGCAGCCACAGATTACAGTACACTGACCGCACTTGTGATGTCCAGTATGTTTTTAAATTGGTGGTTTGATCATTTTTTCAAGGTTTTTTAGGTGCCCAGGAGCTACTATATTGAGTGGTGCAAATGTGAGGATGATGCTTGGGCACTTTGGATGGAACTAATTTTCAATCAGAAAGAGATGAAGTTGTCTCTCGGATTAAACACAGGCAGTGTATTGTTCATCCTTTGTTTAATTTTCCATCTGTCCAGGGTTGCAGGAGTAAGAAATTTCTGAATCATACTTTGGCATCTCAGGCAGCCCTTCATGACAACGAATTCCGAATATTGTTGCTTACTACCCATTCCTATGGCCATTTTAGAAAACAATTGAAGACCTATCTTTTTTCTAAATATTTGACTGTTTAACGAATCATCTTATTTCATGTAACATGTTTACTTTTATAACTTTTTGTAAACCGCGTTGAACTTCTGGTTACGCGGTCAATAAGCACAATGTTATGTTATGTTACTTTAATCAAACAGTGTTTGATTGTGCTTCTGGTTTTTGAACAGGCAGAGATACTCAGTATGCTCAGTCACAGAAACATCATCCAGTTTTATGGAGCTGTTCTTGAACCTCCCAATTACTGTATAGTTACAGGTAAGAATCTTTTTTTATTTAACTTAATTCTAGCAAAACATTGATCAACAATCTTTGTCAGCCATGTGTTATTCTTAGAAACTTTTAATAGCATGTTTTGTAAGTAATTGTATAAAATGCAGCTATAATTTCCCTTTTATCTTGTAAATTTGTTGTCAGATTTAACTGTTTAGTTTTTTTATTTTACTGTTGATGCCTTCAAGAAATGAGTAGAAAATGCATGTACTGGTTTGTGAAATGTTAGCCCCTTTTACAAAGCCATGGTAGTGAGTACATGCGCGGGAAATGTGACGCAGCCCATAGGAATTGAATGGGGCTGTGTTGCATTTGCACTATGGGGATCTCTAAGAAGTTCGTGTAACCCACGTATTTGTCTTGTGAAAAAAAAGGTATGGAAGGTGCTCATAAAAGACCTTTTTTCCAGAATAAACCAATTTTTGTTCTTTTAAATTTATTGTTTGTTTTAACTATCACTCAATATTTGGAGGTGCATTTATTATCCAGAATGCTAAAATATCCTGGGTTATTAAACTGTTATCAAGCAAATCCATCTTTATATGGTAAAAATCAGTGTTTTATGTTTAAAAAACATTCATAGCTTGAAAACATGTTTTTTCACATGAGCTGTGGAGTATTGTTTTAAAATACATATTTGCTGTCCCCCCCATATGCATATGTATTTATTTATTTGTGTCCCAGACTGAAAGTTAACACATGTTTTGAACTTAGGATATTAACAAATGAATATAAAGTGTAATAATGCTAGATGAGGTTTTAAATCAGTAATATTAGTAATGTTATCCTACGATAGCCTATTGCTTGTGCTGGCCTGCTAACAACCATGACATGCCAGTTCAGTCTACTTTTCTACAAAGGTAATTAGCTCACAGAATTCTTTCTTTTATGCAGAATTGTCATCTCATTTTGATATACAGTATTGTTTATTTATTCTCCTACATTGACTTCTATTTCTGGTTCATTTTAAAACTTTGGAATTCTGAGCCATCATGACCACTGGATCTTATTTAGTATTCTGTTGGGATTGGAAAAGGTCATCTTGTCTATGAAGCTTTCAATGTCAATGGCAGATCTGTTGGCAATCTAGGCTTAAAAACAACTGATCTTGCTAATTTTTGTGTTGCATATGGTGACTGAAGTCAAAGCCTAGGAAAATTCCTTAAATTGTAGGAAAAAGCTAAGATCTGTCCCACTTTGTAGTTTTACATTGTTGGCTTATATCTACTTACCATTTGTTTTCATATGTTATAAAGACAAGTCTTTATTGAAATCAATAAATGTTGTATAAATGTGGTCCAACTATATGGTGAACTGACTGGGACCTGACAGAGTCTGTGTTTCGACAAACATGTCTTTCTCAGGGGTCTGGAACTGGTAGAGGTCCTTGACTGTCTAAACTGGCTGTGTCTCAGATTGGCTACCCACTGAGATGCAGCCTGTTAAACCACATGCAAATAAGTAGGGAAAGCATGCAGAGTATGGCATTCTTTCCAACTTCCTTGCGAGCCCTAGGCTCATAAAAATGCATAAAATCATGTTTATGCTTTGAGCGGGGAGACGTGAGGAAGAAAATTAAGACTGCGGGGATGGGGATGAAAACTGCGGAGACAGGGAGGGGATGGGGATGAAAAATGCGCTTCACTTTAAGGACAGGGATGAAAATGCATGGACAGGGATTAATTTTTGTCCCCGTGTCACTCTCTAATCCAGGCCTAAAGGTTCCTATGTTAACTGTACACTAACCAGTTAGCAGATGGTAATGGTGATATACTGACTGGTTAGCACAAAAATGCTTACTCTCTGCCCTGACAGACCCTTCCAAAAAAAAAAAAAATTAAGATAAATAATTACTTTGCACTTAGTGAGTGCAGATGGCAAAATTAACACAGAAAGGTGTCTCCCACATTAGGCTATTTTTGCTGTGTTAGATTAGCATTGGTGCATAACATATACAACCCATATATAAATTGGGTTTGATAAAGGGTAGTTTGTATGTTAGTGAAGCTGACATGTTTGTGAGATAGAGCAAAATATCAATAAATGTATTGATTTGTTTTCTGCATGGCTATGAAGAAGAAGGAGGAGGAATTTTCTGAGAAGGGAAATATCAATGAGTATTTTCTTGGCTCAGGGAGGCAGTTATGTGATGTCTGTCAGAATGAGCAGATCACAGATGACAGAGAGGTGAAAGATTTTGAGAGTTAGTTCTGTGATGTCTGTCATTGTGAATAGATCACAGAGGATGAGAGGTTTTGAGGTAGCTGAGAGGCTGCAAGAGGACAGAGCTTAGTAATGAGGGGAAAATAGAGTTTTGACAAAGTTGAATTCAATGACGTTTCCTGAGAGAAAGGGAAGGGAATCCACCTTTTAATACCCTTTCTCCTTGGGTGGAGGCATCAGGGCATCAGAGATTTATAAAGGGTGAGATGGGAAAGGAAAGACAGAGCTGGATAAGCCCCCTTCCCCTCTCTGAATCCAGGGAATACTCAGAAGGGGGTGTTACACATAGGAAACTATGGGGCCTTTTACTAAGCTATCTGTCAGTTGAGGCACATACAAAGTAATTTCAGTGGCGTACCAAGGGGGGGGGGCGTGGGGGGCGGTCCGCCCCAGGTGCCAAGCCCTGAGAGGGTGCTCCCGGTTCGGTTCACCCCCCCACCCTGTGTCCGGTTCAGCCCCGACGTCTCGCATCTGGATTCCTCCCCGCACCATTTACCTGAAGCAGCCTGCAGCAAGATCGCGATCCCAGCGATCTTTGCACTGCTTCGGCTGTTTCCTTCGCCATGGTCCCGCCCTCCTCTGACGTCAGAGGAGGGGCGGACCGCGGCGAAGGAAACAGCCGAAGCAGTGCAAAGATCGCTGGGATCGAGATCTTGCTGCAGGCTGCTTCAGGTAAATGGTGCTGGGCGGCTGAGCGGTCCTTCGAGGTGGTGGGAGGGCGAGTGGTCCTGCGAAGGGGGGGTTCAGGCCTTCAGGTGTGGGGCAGGCGGGCAGGCAGGCCGGCCTTGGGAGGGGAAGGAGACAGGCCTTCAGGGGGACAGGCCTTCAAGGAAGGGACAGGTAGGCAGGCCTTCAAGGGGGGGTGGACAGGCAGGCCTTCGGGGGAGGGTGTAGGCCTTCAAGGGGGGGACAGGCCCTCAAGGGGGGGGACAGGCCTTCAAGGGGGGGGACAGGCCTTCGAGGGGGGTGCAGGCCTTCGAGAGGCGGTGCAGGCCTTCAAGGGGGGGTGCAGGCCTTCAAGGGGTGGACAGGCCTTCGAGGGGGGTGCAGGCCTTCACGGGGGGGACAGGCCTTCAAGAGGGGGGTGCAGGCCTTCAAGGGGGGTGCAGGCCTTCAAGGGGGGGGACAGGCCTTCGAGGGGGGTGCAGGCCTTCGAGAGGGGGGTGCAGGCCTTCGAGAGGGGGGTGAAGGCCTTCGAGAGAGGGGTGCAGGTCTTCGAGAGAGGGGTGCAGGTCTTCGAGAGGGGGGTGCAGGCCTTCGAGGGGGGGACAGGCATTTGGGGGGGTGCAGGCCTTAAAGGGGGGGAGAGGCCTTCAGGGGTGGGATGCAGACCTTTAAGGGGGGGACAGGCCTTCAGGGGAGGGGGCCCTGGTGCAGAAGTACACGGAGAGAAGGGGGAGGGGTTCAAAGAGACGTGCATATGCCGGACTTTGGGTGGGAAGAAATAATGGGTATGAAAATAGAGGAGAGGGAGAGAGTTGATGGACCATGAGTTTTAGGGAGGGTAGGAACAGAAAGGGAGAGAAGTTGGACACAAGGGATGTTGTGGAGGGGGGGAATAGAGGTACTGGTTAGGAAGGTAGTTGGGAAAAGAAAGAGAGAGATGATGGACCCTGGGGTGGTGGGGAAGGAGGGAGAGATGCTGGATGAAAGGGTAGTTAAGAAAAGGTGGATTTGTGGAGGGAGACGAAAAAAAGGAAAGATGCCAGACATCCGGGGGAGGGAAGGGAAACGGGGAGGACAGAGATGGCAGATGGATGGTTAGCATGCAGAAAGAAGGAAGAAGGAGACCCTGACAAGCAAGTTATCAGAAGACAACCAGAGCCTTGGACCAACAAGATTTGAAAAATAACCAGACAACAAAAGGTAGAAAAACTAATTTTATTTTCTGATTTGTGATTACAATATGTCAGATTTGAAATGTGTATCCTGCCAGAGCTGGTGTTAGACCGCAAACGTGAGCTAGGATTTAACAGAGAGAGGAAAAGTCCTTTTTGTTTCTTTATTTTATTTACACCACAGCACCAGTGTGGTTAGGAGAAGCCAAAGGGGGGTGAAAAAGCTATAAAATAAACCCACCAGGATGTTTGAAAAAAACACCCAATTGGGCATTAAAATCGAATCGATAAACCAATTCAATAGGCTGAATCGAAAATTTTTTTCCTGAATCTGGCAGCACTAGTTTGTGATATTATCGTAGACTTTAGGACCTGGGATTGGGGAGAGATGGCATCCTCAGTACTTTATAATGCAAGTGAAACGAGGATTTGGTCAGACTTTTGAAGGGTCTGCAGAAGAAAAATATTGTATAGGCCGGGGACATGAGACAGCAGGAAATGGGAACTTTTCTTCCTTCTATTTTTGTGAATGGCAAGGCTGAGGATGTCAGAGAGTTCAGTTAAAATATGTGCTTTATAAGAAAATATAATAATGTGTTTTATAAAGTTTATAAGCATTGCTGGCCTACCCGGTGAGATGTTCCTAATGGTGGTGGTGGTGGCAGCGTGTCAATGTGTTGAGAGGAAGAGGTGGTCTGGGAAATTCTGCTGAGCAAACTTCGGGCCCATTTCCACCCCCTAATTAGTCCACTCTACTCAACTGGTTCACACACTGAGTGGGTCTTTGGGTGTTGTTCCTGGGTAGTTGTTTTGGGATCTCTTCCAGTGGTTTGTCAGTATCTCCTTCTGGTCCAAGGAAGGAAACTTTGTTAACCTTAGCATTGACCTTCAGAATATGTTTGTAACAGCACTGCTTGTAATGTAATGTAATATATGAGGTTCAATAAAAAAAAATTTTCACTGCCTGTTTCTATTCTGACCATTTATTCCGTTTCATGGTCATTACAAAAAATATTTTTTACATGGGGGGGGGGTCAAAAAAATGATGGGCCCCGGGTGCCACATACCTTAGGTACGCCACTGAGTAATTTATTGTGTTTGTCCTTATCCGATACCTTTTGCTTTGGAATTATGCAGTGTACCTTATTTAGGCTCCCTTTTATCAAGCTGCAAAAGTTTTGGCTTTTTTTTTAAATTGCCAACCACTGAGGTAAAAGCTCCTACACTCATAGGAATTTTATGAGCATTGAAGCTTTTACCGTAGTGGCCGGCAGTAAAAAAAAACCAACCCTAACGCAGCTTGATGAAAGGGGGGCCTTACTTATTTTGCCCTTTGATTTGGAAATAGAATCATGTTAAGTAAGGTTTAAGAAGAGACTAGAATTTTGGCTTTTTATTCAAGCAGGTCAAGACTGAGCGAGTTGGGTTTTTTTATTCACATCTCGGTTGCTGTATTACTTCTTTGAAAGGAATACGAGTATGCTATATTACCGTATTTTTCGCTCCATAAGACACACTTTTTCCCCTCCAAAAAGAGGGTGGAAATAAGGGTTTATCTTATGGAGTGAATACCACACACACACCCCCCCCCCCGTATTTTTTTTTTGTAGTGCGTTTGTCGTTCGGCAATCCGCTTTCTCTGCCTGCTCTCCAGCCCCAGTGCTGCTGTGCGCTGCTAGCAGGATGCCGTCAGATGCAAAGGTGCTCCACTCTCCAGCAGAGTACAGCCGTCATGATCCACTGTCACCACCGGATGTAATTTTAAAACGCCCACTCTTAGCCTCGCCCCGACACGTGTTCTGAGGATGCCTCACCCAGGCACGTGTTCTGAGGACGCCACCGGCTGCAACATGGACCCGACACACGCTTCTACTGGTCCTGCAGACTGTTCGTTCTTCTTTTTTCTGCCACCGCGACTCTACCTACTCTGCTCTCCGGGACCAGCTCTGCCCACTTTGCTCTCTGGGACCGAAAGCCGCAGCCAAAGTGAAGCAGGTACAGAGGCCACTTATTTAAAGCTCCCGCCGCTCCTCCCCCCACCTGTCCCCGACTAACCCCTTTCTCTCAGGTCCTGCCCTGGTCCCCCGGAGCCTCCCCACCTTGTGCCAGCCCTTCGCTATTTGCTCCAGGCTTTTTCTTCCTTCTCAATTCCTTCTAATTTTATTTTTCCTTATTTCTCATTCAATCTGCCTGCCCATGCACTGGAGTTGGTTTTAAAAGTATTTGCAGAACTCCAGTTCTTCTGCATTTTATGCAGAATATCTCATCTTGAGTGCAATTGTTGGATATGTAGAAAGGGGGATGATATATGTATTTGTCATAAAATATAATTTGATAGAATTTAAATGCTGTTAAAGCAAAAAATGTCTGTATAATATGTTGCACTTATTTTTAGCTTTAAAATGAATAAAGATATTTAAAAAAAGAAAAATGAAATATAAAAGGAGCAGAAAAGCTGGCATATCTAGGATTCCCATACCCAAGGCTTTTTTTTTTTGCAGGGTTACTGTATTACTGAGGGTTTCAGCAACCACGATTCACGCTTTACAAGTGACTCAAAATTCAATCATTCGGGTCCTATTTGGAATTGCTAAATACGATCATGTATCTGCATTTTACATTAAACTGTATTGGTTAAAGATAAAATACTGGGTTCGGTATAAATTATTATTGTTGACATATCTGTGTGTGCGTTGGATGGCACTGAAATATCTGATTGACCGCATTTCTTTTTATGCACCATCCCAGATTCTACATTCAGTCAATGGAAGGGATTTGAATAGTCCCTTCTTTAAAGCAAATGAGATTGCATACGACTAGAATAGGTTCATTTTCTTGTATTGGCCCTGATACTTTGAACAATATCCCGCTATACATTAGACAACAGGGGGATTTATTTATTTATTTTAAAAATTTCTATACCATTTAGAACTAAATGGTTTACATAATTTACATACTTAATTTAAAAACAGAAACATGATAAAATAAATATACAAACAATCCTCAGAAATCATGACTACAAAATAATACCATAACTTGCATAGCAAAGATCATGAATAGTTCATCAAGTCTGCCAGAGAGGAGAAAGGCATCTACAAATTACTGCATCTTAAGTAATTTTCTAAACATGCCCTTTTCACGACAATTTCATATCTGACCCACCAGGGAGTTCCATATCTTAACTCCTGCACAACAAAAAGTCATTTTACCAGTCTCAACAAGCCTTGGATTCACAGTCATCTTCAGTAAAGCTAGATTCTCAGAGCACAATGATCTTTTTGGTGTATAACTAAATATATTATTTTTAAACAATTCTGGAATGTTTCCAAACAAGAATTGATGACAAATCATTATTGCTTTTATACTGTATTCTGAAGGCATTGAGCACTTATATTTATCTTAGGATTTGAATGATATGCTCATGGGGAGGTTTATGTAATTGTCTGCTATTTATGAATGTGTGTAATGATTAATATGTATGTATTTCTGTAACCCACTTTGATAAAAGTACAACTTTAGGCTCCATTTATGGAATTTTGGGGTGAGCATAAATTCTACAACAACAGCTGTCATTATGGAATATTAGCATAAGTACACATTTACATGCCTAACTTTAGGTTGCTAATTAATAATAAGTGTAGCCCAGTGGTTCCCAACCCTGTCCTGGGGGACCCCCAAGCCAGTCAGGTTTTCAAGATATCCCTAATGAATATGCATGAGAGAGATTTGCATACCTGTCACTTCCATATGCAAATCTCTCTCATGCATATTCATTAGGGATATCTTGAAAATCCGACTGGCTGGCGGTCCCCCAGGACAGGGTTGGGAACCACTGGTGTAGCCTTTAATAATCTTATTCATTTAAAACTTAAATCTTTAAGCTGTATCTTCAGATGTGCCTTCCATATGGTTATTCTTGCACCATTAGGAAGAATGCTCTGCACTCCGCATCGATCAATTTAAATATCAAAGTTTTTCACTCTTCATTGACCCTGCTTTAAATGTCTTTACACTACTTTCTTTTTTTTTTTTTAATATGTACGTATTCATAAATTAATGATTCTCAAATTTTTAGTGCTTTTTATCCACATTTAAATATTGTAAATTCACTTATCTGAGTGCTAATTATGAAATGTTGGCATCTTCCTCCAACATGTTTCACGGCTGTTTCAAGGATGTCCCCTAATTCCAATTTGATTGTCAGCATCTATGAGACAAACATGGTTATTTTTATTGCATAGAATTTTTTGGACCCCAGTTCAGTTGCAAAAATTAGATAATTCTAGATCAAATAGATGCTGGCACTGTCATACTGACATAGGGACTTTAGATCATCTGTTATTTTTTTGTCCGCTGATATTTGGTTTTTGGAAGTCAATTTGGGAACAAATAAATATAGTCTTAGAATCAGATATTCCATTAACACGTGAAGCAATAATCTGTGATACTATTTTACATGTTAAACCTCCCCTTGATAAATTTAAAAGCTGTCTTTTCTTGATTTTAACTGGAATTGCGGTTCAAATGATCACAACAAACAGGAAAAATCATGTCAGGTTAAATTATATATTTTGGTGGACAAATGTATGTAATACATATAAGTATGAGAGAATGAACGCAGAATGTTTAGGGTTTAGTGTTTTATTTAACAAAATATGGAGTCCATTGGCTTTATTTGGTGTTTCACATTAAAAGATAATATGTTCCCTTCTGAGGTTTTTCATTACACATCTGGGATGGGATGGGGGTAGAGTAGGGAAAGGTAATGAAAATATAGATATTAATTCTTCATATTAAAGATGTTTAATATTGTCAGTATTAATAATTGATGGAAAGGGGTTGGGTATAGCTATGATTCTATAATATTATTGTTTGAGATAGTGTATTCTTTTGTTATTTTCAATCTAAATGTATTACACTATTGTAACTAAATAAAATTAATAAAAATGCTATTACTTTCTCCCTTAATAGATGCAAGAATAAACTTTTCTTTATAGTTTGTATGAACCTTCTTAATTATTTAAACCACTTTACCTAACTGCATCGCTTTGGTCCATTCCACAGTATTATCCTTATACTGTACTAAGATGGCCTAATTTTAGACTTGAGCACTTATGTCCAGCTCAATGGCAGTTAGGCATGTAAATGATTGCATTCTGTAACCAGTATGCCCTCGACCTACCTATGCCCTTCCCAGGTCCACCCCCCCCCCCTTTGAAGTATTGTGCTCTGGAATTTGAGTATGTAACTTTTAGGGCTCCTTTTATCTTGAAGCAGGGACTTTAGACCATTTATTATTCTATTGTCCATTTATTATGCAATTTTGGAAATCAATTTGGAGTCATAGAAATTGTTTATTAGAAAATCGTGTGGCATTATCCTATGATACAATATTATTAGGTATGGAGATGAGAGCTAAGAGTCAAATATCCTCTACAAATAATAAATTATTGCTCATTTTGACAGGAGTTGCCATACAATAAATAACACTTAATTGGAAAAGTTGGAATAGATTGAACTTTAGTTTTTTGTGGAATTCAGTATGCCATATTTATAAAATGGAAAGAACATTAGCCATTCAAAAAGGGAACTTTAGTAAATTTCAGGATGTGTGGAGGCCATTATTAGATTATTGTAAAGAATGAGTATATATTTTTCTTCCCTGATTAGTACAAATGGAAATTGGGTGGGGGAGGGGGTATTTATTATTGAAAAATGTTTTTATGAAATATAAAAGGATGGGAGGGAAGGAGATAAATTTAATTTGATAAGATTAATTGTAGAATTTCAAGTGATATATCTATGTTAAAATGTTAATACCAATGTTGATGTACTTGATGTAAGTTATAAAATGAATAAAGAAGTATAAAAACAAAAGGCGCACTACGGGGGTTAGCGCGTTGGACATTTCATCATGTGCTAACCCCCGCAGCAGCCTAAAATCCTAACGCCTCGTCAATGGAGGCGTTAGGTACTAGCGTGGCAGGTGGTTCAATGCGCAGTATTCCACACATTAAACTGCTACCGCGCCTTTCTAAAAGGACCCTTAGATTATCAACTAAGGGGATTTATGTGTTTAACTGCTAATTGTTGCCATGTAGTGCCAACTACTGACAGTTATAGCCTATAATTGGATGTTAACACCAATTAACAGCCAATTACTAAATTAAGTTATGTGCGCAATTAACCTTTATTTTTTAACTTGTATGCACAATATTAAACCTCCCCTTGATAAATTTAAAAGCCGTCTTTTCTTGATTTTAACTGGAATTGCGGTTCAAATGATCACAAAAAACTGAAAAAATCATGACAGGTTAAATTATACATTTTGGTGGACAAATGTATGTATGTAATATGTAGATATGAGAGAGTGAATGCAAATTGCTTAGGGTTTAGTGTTTTATTTAACAAAATATGGAGTCCATTGGCATTATTTGCTCTTTTGCAGTAACAGATAATATATTCAAGGTTCAAGGTTTATTAACATTTGATTTATCGCTAAATCTGTTTACAAAGCGATGTACAAAATAAAACATAAAATATAGAGATACAAAATTAAAACGCAGTAACATAAATTTAAGACAAGACAAACTTGAGATGGAGGGAAAGAAAGGGAAAAGATTACATCTGTCTTAGTTAGGAAAACAAATATGGGAAAAAACATAAGGGAAAGGGTTTGGTTAAAAAATTAAAATGCTAAGAAAAGATTAAATAATATTAAGAATTAAAAGCGTCTTTAAAAAGGTGTGTTTTCAAAGATTTTTTAAAAGAATGCAAATCTCTTTCAATTGTAATATATTGTGGAAGAGAATTCCACCTTTGTGGGCCCATGACAGAAAACATGTCTGCTCTTCTTATTCCTATTGTTTTAAGGGAGGGTATGACTAATAAATTTTGGGAGGATTATCTTAGTGAGCGAATGGGATTGTAAGGAATTAACATTCTTGATATAAACTGAGGCTCATTATAAAGTAAAGTTTTAAATATAAGCAGCAATACCTTGTATAAAATATGGTGGCTTATAGGAAGCCAATGAGCATCGATAAATAGGGGCGTAACGTGATCAAATTTCTTTGCATTATAAATCAATTTAATGGCAGTGTTTTGAATAATTTGAAGACGTCGTTTTTCTTTTTGAGTGATGTTAAGTAATAAAGAATTACAGTAATCGATCTTTGTAATGACTAATGAATGGATGAGAATGTTATGTGATTTAGGTTCCAAAAATTTAATGATCGATCTTATTAGTCGCAGTGTATAGAAACAAGATTTATCTATGTTATTGATTTGTTCATGGAAAATCAGTTGCCTTCTGAGTTTTTTCATTGCACATCTGGGTTGGGATGGGGGGGTGTAGAGTAAGGAAAGGTACAGAAAAAATCGATATTAAATCTTCATATTAAAGATGTTTAGTATTGTCAATATCAATACAATATCAATAATTGTTGGAAGGGGGTTGGGTATAGTTATGATTCTATAATATTTGTTTGAAATAGTGTTTTTTTGTAATATTTTACTATTTTCAATTAAATGTATTACACTATTGTAATTTAATAAATAATAAAAATGTTTAAAAACAAACAAACAAACTTGTATGCACAAATTTACAAACAAATTTACACCAACCTTATTCTATAACTTGCATGTACAAATTTATGAGCTAATCTAAATTTTGAGTGTTAATTTTGTAGACTTAGGGGACATGCGCTTAACAGATTCAACCCACAATCTCCACAAAGCCACTCTTCATTTGGGTACAGAAGGTTGCTGAGATCACTGTCACTGAGATGTATAGTAAGCATATTGTGTAAAGCTTCCAGATGTTACTGCAGGACAGGAAATGAAGGAATGATTATAGAATAAAACAGACCTTAGCTTTTAGAGCAAGTGCCATCTGTTTTATTGAAACCACTGATTGAGGAAATGGCTTATGGAAGACAAGCACCAAGTTGCATAACTCTTCTAGTGTTTTATGCCAAGAACCAGTAATACTTAAAAAATATATATGTAACATCTATCTACACTTCTGAGTGGTATGCAAAGAAACACAAGAATAACAGTATTTAACAAAGTAACAAATAGATAAACAGGATAAAAAGTACAGGTAGCAACCTTTTGAAAGAATATTCCAAAAATAATGGTCAGCATCATACAGAAAACAACTGTGACTCCCAGTAAAAAAAAAAAGAAGTAAATTTTCTCAATGTCCTCTGTACCCATCCCAATTTCAGCTATGAATCTGTCTGTTCCATCCCTTTATCACCCCTACCTACTCCTAGTGACTCCCCCAATGGTATAAACAAACTCCCAAATAAGGTATTTTTCTTCCCTGCTGTCACCATCACTTACTTCTCTTCTTGCCACCAACCCCCCAAAGTACAAAAAACTTATTTCTCCCCTCCATCAGCATGTCATCTCTTCTTGACTCCAGCCCTACTCCACTTACTCCCTAATTCTAATGACCATAATAACAGTCATAAAAATAGAAATAAAACAAACAAACAAAAAGTCTTACTACATGAAGCTCCCAGGAGCAGTGAGCTCAATGGAGGCAACTTCAGTTTGAGCTGTCTCCAGTTCTGGGTTGGACAGTGCTGCTTGCTGGGCTCCGAGGTTGTGCTCAACGTAGGCTCCGTGCTGTCCCAGGATGGTTGCTGCTTCCTGCAGCCCCATGAAGCGATCTACAGCACGGCGGGAGAGCTCTGAGAGCTACCTGAGCAGCAGCAGCACTTGCACAGTGAGACGCTGGCCTCTGGTTCCAGCAGTTGCAGTCCCTGCTGCTACCGCTCCACTGCATGCTTCGGGAAAGACATGGCATTGCATAGCATATGAGAGCCCCACTCCTTCACGGCACAGGCTACTGCAGCATTTGCTCATCAGGCGGTGTCTGGGCTGCGCAGTTCCCACATGCCAGTGACTGTCAGGCTCTAGGTTCATTCAGACATGGCAGCCAGGCACAGAGCGCAAACCCAAACTGGCACAGTCAGCCAGGAGCACCTCATGCCTTCAGAGGATTCTGAGCCCAGAGAGAATCCCCAAGGGCGTTTTGTTTTAATTTGATTGGTTATACAGGCTCAGAAGGTCTTCCAGCCTAACCAATGAAATTAAAAGAAAGCAGGGATGGGATGCCTTTGTTGATTCTTTCCAGGCTCTAAATACTCTATGCTCCAGTGCTGGAGAACACAGGATGCTACAGAAGAGGAGCCCAAATTCTGTGCTGGTCTCTGGTCAGCAGTCAACTGTGAGGGAGGGGTTCGATGGCTGAAGAGAATCCCATGATGGCATGAGGCTCAGGACTGTGTGGGCATGGAGGAGGTGCTGGGAGTGAGCAACCACTATCCTAATATCTCCAGATATCTACCAATATAAGGAAGCTGGATATTCATCAATGCAACCCAAAATTGTCCCCAATGTAATGCTAATCTGAATTATCTTTGTAATGTAATCTGAAATCTTTCCAGTGTAATATAATATGAATCCTCAATTTGTAACCTGTACCAGCAATTTTCCAATGTAATGCAATCTCCTGGAAATGTCCAGCTCTCTTCCAATTAAATCCGCTTTGAACCGCAAGGTACAAGCGGAATAGAAATCACTAATGTAATGTAATGGAGGTAAGAAGAAGTCAGGAGTGAGTAGTGCAGAGCTGGAAGCTGCGTTCAGGGCTTTCACTGAATATGCTGAAAGCCCTGACCGCACGCCACTGAAATTTAGAAAATTAAAATAAAAAGATCATCAATTTTTTAATTGTAAAGAAAGCAAAATTACCTTTTAGACAGAGATCAAGAAGCAATGAGTTCCAATAGGTAGGCCCAGTATGGGTCTGAATTTTGAACTTCTTGAAAAACAAGACAGAATATAACTCTTCACTGACTAAACGCAGTGACTACCGTATTTTCACGCATATAACGCGTGCGTTATACACGATTTTTACAAACCGTGCATAACCTTGCGCGTCATACGTGTGAGCATGTTATCCCCTTTTTTTTTACATAGTTCCCCCCCGACGTCCGATTCACCCCCCGCAGGACCGCTCGCACCCCCACCCCGAAGGACCGCTCGCGCTCGAACACGCACCCGCACCCCCACCCCGAAGGACCGCTCGCACTCCCACAGCCTCCCCCCCATCATGTAGAAGCTGCCTACCGTCGTCCTGCTGCTTCTTCTGCCGGCAGTCCTGCCGCTTCTCTTAGCCCTGCGTCTATGCTGCTTCCTCTTCCGGCGGTCCCGCCCTTTCTCTGACGTCAGAGAAAGGGCGGGACCGCCGGAAGAAGAAGCAGCAGGACGACGGTAGGCAGCTTCTACTTGATGGGGGGGGGAGGCTGTGGGGGTGCGAGCGGTCCTTCGGGGTGGGGGTGCTTGTTCGTGTTCGAGCACGAGCGGTCCTTCGGGGTGGGGGTGCGAGCGGTCCTGCGGGGGGGTGAATCGGACGTCGGGGGGGGGGCATCAGGCTTTCAGGGTAGGGACAGGACTTCAAGGGGGGACCGGACTTCAAGGGGGAGAGGAGAGTCGGGGCAGGCTAAAGGAGAGTCGGGCTGGCCAGAGGAGAGTCGGAGCGGGGTAAAGGAGAGTCGGGCTGGACAGAGGAGAGTCGGGGCGGGCTAAAGGAGAGTCGGGCTGGCCAGAGGAGAGTCGGGCTGGCCAGAGGAGAGTCGGAGCGGGCGAAAGGAGAGTCGGGCAGCGACTGGAGAGTCGGGGCGGCATGCGCGGTATACGGGTGTGCGCGGTATATAAAAATTTATTTACATAAATTACAGTTTCCCGCGCGCTATACCCGTGTGCGCGTTTTACACAGGTGTGCGGTATATGAGTGAAAATACGGTAAAGTAGGCTGATAAAACTACAGCACTAAGGTCAGACAGACAGATCTTAAATCACCCTATAGATTTTCCCATTGGATAGGAATTCATCAGTGTCTGCCTTTGATACCCAAGTTGTTCCTCCTATTTGATGCTTTGGCTTTAGTTCCATTTGCCTGTTTGGAACCCACCATGCATTCAGGATGGTTGAGCACATTGTCTCTTGGAAATACCACAAAAACATACCCTACAGATCACCTGGAGTGGCCCAAAGCTCAAGATCTGTGCCTTCTTTATTATTTCTCAAATGCAACTTGCATTTGTACTGAGCTAACACTGGAAAACTGAATTCTTCTTATGGTTAATTGTCTACCTTCAGTTGCCCCTGTCACCAATTTTGATTGAGACTCCCTTTAAGGAGCACAGAACAACCTACTTTTCTTGCAACTTGTTATAAAGGTCTGTGACGTACCTCTATTTCTGCAGCACTGCAAGATCCAAGTTTAAAAAAATGGAGATATAAATAAAGTTTCACTCACAACATGTCACAAATAAACAGCCCATGAGTCTGAAACCAATCTGGCTCTGCATTCACTACAATAGAATGCTGAATTATCTGGGCAGATGCTTTCTATTTGAACTTCTTTCTAGGACTCTGTCACTGCTAAAAGCATACCCAAGTAGTCAATACCACAATCCATCAACTATGCCTCTCATTCTTACTGAAATTTTCACCTTTTCAGATTTCTACCTTCTCAATCCAGTAAAATTAAGTTGACTCCTTACACACTCAGCCTATTGAGGAGGGTACAGTTTTGCACTTAAGCTGCTCTTCTCTATAGGACTGTGGTTCCACATACAAGCCTCTAGCCTCCACACCCAGGGTTCATGAGTTTAATTGCTAACGATCTTTACACTTAGCAAAATAAAAGGTACCAAATATGAATTGACTTTAATTCTGTTGGGACTCTTGTCCTCTTCTACTTTTTTTCTTCCACATCGCTATAAATTCACTCATGGGAAAAACCTGTATGCTTTTCCCACCAGGGAGATCAACACCCCTAAAGTGGTCCTAAAAGAGAGACACTGATGAGCCTTTCCTTACGGCATAGTGGTTAAAAGTTCTCCATTTGTGTTCTTTCCATTAAGCAGAAACTTTGGTTTCCCACAAGCTGCCGACAGCCTCATTGGGGAAAACAGTCCAAAGTATTACCTCATTTTCCCCTTCTCCCACAAAAATCATTTCAGTGTATGACCTCCACCATTGCCACTGCAACATACAGTATATCATCATTGGGTCATACAGTTTCCTAAGGGGCCCTTTTACTAAGCTGTGCTAAAAAGTGGCCTGTGCTCTTATTAGCCTGTGGGTTTCCCATTCTCTTTTCAATGTGGCTGTAAAATGACCACATTTTCCAGTTTGGGAATTAATGGCCAATCAGTGTATGAGCCCTTACCGCCACTTATTTTCTAGATCAGGGGTGTCCAACCTTTTGGCTTCCCTGGGCCGCATTGGCTGAAAAAAATGTTTCTGGGGCCGCACAAATGCGCGAATGCTGCCGCAAGACAGAGGAGGGAGCTGGCAAGATGGTAAACACCCAGGGGCAGCAGAGGAAAACACTGCATCGCCCTCGACCAGGGCTGCACAAAATACTTCTCGGGGCCGCAGGTTGGACACCCCTGTTCTAGATGGTAAGAGCTCCCGCACTAACCACATGCTAATCAGCTGGCATGTGGTAATGTATCTATGCTAACTGATTTGTGCAGAGCACACCTACTCTCAGCTCTCAGGCATGCCCCCCTTGCGCAAAAAAAAAAAAAAAAAAGTACTTTTTAGTATGTGGGAAGCATGCACTATTCCCAAAACTGCCACAGGACACCTGAGCGCATCCTACAGTCGTGCCTTTCTAAATTGTGGTAAGCACATGTTAATGCTTACTGCAGCTTAGTAAAAAAAATCTCTAAATTTAGCCACCTTACCATCACAGCTAAAAGCTCTTTGGAGGGCTAGAGCCACTACTATGTCTCCTTCCATTGTTTTTCACAATACCAAACTTCTCAGACAATATTTCTTTACCACAGTATCTACTCCTTCACTTTCAAGAGGTTCTGCCAGTACTTATGCTTTCATCCAGGATCCTTGTACCTTCTTGGGGAAAATTCTTCATAGTAATCACCTGAAGGCTGTAATTTTAGGAGGCTTTACATTATTATTATAGTGTTATATTGATGTTTGATTTGTTGTGTTGTATGTGATTCTGTTTATGTGTGTACTTTACTGTGACCTGCCTTTGGAAATACAAATACAGACCTTCCACAGACTCAGTCATAGACCTCTGGATAAACACAGGTGACAAATAATGGGCTATTGGTATAACCAAGCAAATGGAGCGCCTGTCTGCACTCATGCTGATGTTCTTTTGAGTTTACAAGGCTTATGCAGGTTGTAAATCAGTTCATCCCATGGATATAGAAGGTCTACCATATTTTTTATTTTTACATGCTGGTAGTGGTTTCTCATTTCCTTTTGTTCTTAGCTGCATGCTCTCCATCTGTGAAATAACCAAATCTGATGATGCTTTTCTCACAATTGCACCATGGTTGTAATAAAACCTACTCTTTTCTCCTACCACCCAAAGTAAAAGCCCCTTTCCCTCTTCACTGTTCACATTGGTGATACATAAGATAGACCAAGCCCTTGGCTATTTACCATTAACATAGTTGGTACATGAGGAATGATGAGTGCCCAGACACCAGCCCTGTAGCTTTAAGGGTCACTATTCATCTAGTCCAGTAGCCCGTTCTCACGGTACCCAATCCAGGTCACTCGTACCTGGCAAAAACCCAAAGAGTAGCAACATTTCATGCTAGCGATCCAGGGCAAGCAGTGACTTCCCCCATGTCTTTCTCAATAATAGACTATTTCTCTCTCCCTGGCCAGTCCCTCTAGGTATAACACCAAACGGGGCTGTGTTCTCTACCATTCCTCTATCCTCTGGCTTCAATTTCACTCCCATGATTGTATTTCTTCAACTTCAGTGCCTCCCACAGGCCAGAAGCCCTTGTCACAGAATGTGCTCCATTGCCTTGGGATATCAAACTGCATCTCTTTTTCTTACTGACAGACAGGTCTACAAGGACAGACAGAACCCATGGCTAACAGCTTCTCCCTTTGCCAAATCCCACTCTACTATACCTTTGGAAGATATTGATAACACTGCCACTTGGCCCTTCACCAAGCCCTATTATGCATATCCATTTAGGCATGCAATCATGTGGACATTGCCTCCTTTCCTTCCACTCAGATAACCCTAATTGCTGTCCTCAGACAGCACAGCCATCCAGCATGGAAAACCCCATTGGATGCTTGGTTCATTGGGTGTTTCGGATATGCCACCATTAGCAGTATGCCTGTTCCAGCTGTTTTGCAGTCAACCCCTTTCAAGGGATGATTGTTCTTCATTAGGTTAATATGGACTGTAACTCACTGTGGATATTGTATTGCTGCCTGTTTCTTCCAATTCTGTGGGTGTTCTCAATTCCAGTGAAACCGACACTCGCCAAAATAGAAAAATTAATAATAATAATTAAAATAAAAGCCGTACCTGTTCATCTTAATGCTACACCTCCTCCTTTTACATCCCTCTACTAGGGTGTTGCCATTTGTTCTGCTTTACCAAGAGAAAGCGAGGTTACTTACCTGTAACAAGGGTTTTCCATAGACCACAGGATAAGTCAGCCACACAAACCCACCCACCTCCCATCTTGGAAGAACCTACCAAGCCTTTGGAATGACTATGGGGGGAAGTGGGTTGACTTGGATGGGGGCTGCTGACACATTCTCAGAAGGCTTCTTTTAAAAGGTCTCTCTGAGCTCTAGGAGAATCTGTCCTGGTGCTCTTGGATGACATCACCCATGTGAAGCTGACTTATTCTGCTGTCCACAGAGAACACCTTTTATCAGGATGTTACCTTGCCGTTTTTATTGTTTGTTTAATAAAATTTGTATTTCACAGTGTTCCTAGTGGTACAAGGAGTTTGTTGCTATTGAGGTGACATTTGAATTTGAATACTTTTTTCTGGTACATTGTAAAGGGAAGCATCTTGTTCTTTATTCTCTGCAGTTCTGTGATGTTATAGTACAAGGGTGCTCAGTGTCAGCACAGGTGAAGACGGTGTCATTGTCCAGTCTTTCGGGGAAGGAAGCTTCCTCGGAGAACAGGAGGACTCGCATCCCTTGATGTTCCTGCCTAGATCCTGGCCAGCAGCCCAATAGACTAAGAAAGCCATGGGCTCAAGTTTGTCCATGAGAAGGCACCTTTGAGGAGTTTGATTTGAATTGCTTCTGGGAGTCTGATCAGTATCCAGAGGGCCTCTTGGAAGAGAGGTCCCTTGGTATCCATTCAGACCTCCTCCCCTCCTCATGAAAAGAGAAGGTCTCTCCTCCAAGGAACTCTCCTTTACTAAGTTTGTTTACTAGGTTTGCTTTTAAGTCCTAACTTCAACCTACTTGTAAAAGCACCCATATCCCTCTATAGTTCCCTATCCTATCTGCATTGCCATTCCCTCTGTAATTCCCTACCTGAGCAGTGTGTTTAGATTCATCCTTTTTGTCACAATTAGACTGTAAACTCTCTTAAGCATGGACTGTCTCTTGCGTGTTAATGTAAAGTGCTGTGTGTATCTAGTAGTGCTATAAAAATGATGATTAGTAGTAGTAATAGTAGTTATGACAGTCCTCGAGATTCATAACCCAGTTAGGTTTTTTTGGGATTCTCCAAAGAATATGCTTGAGAACTATTTGTATGCACTGCCTCCATTAAATGTAAATAGATCTCATACATATTTATTGTAGAAATCCTGAAAACCTGACTGGAGCAACATTGAGCATCCTTGTTATAATGTTTATGTAGCTTTCAGAGGAAAGGAATAGATGTAATTATTGTGCCTTTCTGTGAAGGTGATAGTATAAAGGATGTCCAAGTGGCAGTATTGCCAATATCCTCCAAAGATATAGAATTGGATTTGGGAAACAGAGACGTTTGGGAGTGAAAATGATGGAGGCAGGTCCTGTCTGTCCCCACAGATCTACCTGTCAATAACATAAGGGGCGGGGGATCACAGGTTGTTATCCCAAGTCAGTTGACCATGTTCTGCAACAAGGGCATCTAGCCTGTGGGGGAATGGAAGATGGAGAGCTATGGGTGTAGTATTGAGGCCAGAGGATACAGGAGTGTTAATGGACACAGACCCATTTACTGTTATACCCAGAGGGACTGGCTAGGTAGGATGGAATAGGACGTTTTTTGATGCACAATAGACCATTTAATTACTCAAGAGTCACAGGGGCTGGCACTGGTCATACCTCATGCACTGACTTTGGAAAATTAAAGAGATTCAACTCTGCTGACATCAGTCCTTCTCAGCCAGCTGTGAGATGGGAAAATATTTATTGATTTTAAATTTGTGGATTAGTGGGATCACATTGTCATTTGATACCCTATGGGCTAATAAGCAACAACAAAAAAATCCCCGGGCCAGTATTTTCTCGCAGTCTGCCCTTTTCATGAGCTACCTCTAAGAGCTTTCTAGGAAGGACTACTCAGTTAAGTGTGATGCTGGATGCATTTGATTGCTTTTGGAATATTGTACAGTACACGAATTACAGCTTTCTTTTACAGTTCTGCTAATTCTGCTAAAACATAGACTTAAAGGACCAGATTCTGTAAAGGTCGCCTAAAAAGAGATAGGCGTCAATCACACTTAGGCTCCAATTACAGAATTGTGCTTAGCGGTGTATAAATTATTACTCAGGGGCCTGTAATATATGCCAAGGTTTTAAAGGCCAAAATTATAGGCATCAAAATCTAATCTATTCTAATCTAGTCTTAGGTTTATATACCAGGTCATCTCTCATTGGAGCTTGACTCGTACAAGTCCTTTAGAGCAGTGGTCCCCAACCCTGTCTTGGAGGACCACCAGGCCAATCGGGTTTTCAGGATAGCCCTAATGAATATGCATGGAGCAAATTTGCATGTCTATACTTCTATTATATGCAAATCTCTCTCATGCATATTCATTAGGGCTAGCCTGAAAACCCGATTGGCCTGGTGATCCTCCAGGACAGGGTTGGGGACCACTGTTTTAGAGAATCGCACCTAGTGATGCCTTAGTCTTTCTCCACCCCTAAACACGTCTACTTTGGTATTAGGTGCCTATCTTTTGTAGAATTGTGTCTAAGAAGATAGGTGCCTATCTCCCAATTCAAAATTTTTTTTTCAGTTATGAGCTTGTTAAACTCATTATTGAAGCCAATTTACTAATTAATGCTGGGTTTTACTAAGCACAACAATACACTCAAATTTTGCCAAAAATCCTACTATTGTAATAACACAATGAGGCAAACCAAGTCACATCAGGGTTTGTTCGGAGGACGCTCAGGAACTTAAACTTTATTCACAACTCACAATCAAAATCAAGTGATTGTAATGTATGTGAAGGGTGCTCTCAGTGTGAACCATCAGCGATAGGAGTCCAGCTCCGACACTTCACTTCTGGGTCAAGGCGGTAAGCCTCCACCCCCACACCATCATCGAGCACCCTGTGTGTGCTGAAAATTAAAGCAACCTTAATCCAATAAATCAATAAATCAAAACCGGTGAGTAAATCAAAAACTCAACACCATAGTACCTGAGTGACCCCCAGACAAACCCTGCCAGCCAGGCCCCCCGGACCACACTACAAAGTCAAAAATCACCATACAAAAAATGAAAAAATACAATACTTATCTGAAAAACTTCACACGAACTAACAAGCAAAAACCGCGCCAGGAGAAAAGGTTCAACCACGCTGGTTTCGGGGAGGAGCCCTTCTTCAGGAACCTGTCCCCCGACGAAAGCAAAAACGAAGAGGTCGGCTGGAGGGCGGGGTGCCCGGGCGGAGCAACACAGACTCCTAAAACGGATCAGGGGACGACGTCATGCACAAACCAACCAATCATACAACACACACCAATCAATCACACGCAGGGGCGGGAATACGCCCGCATTCACACAACCACAAGATTGGAAAAGAAGGGAAAGAATAGCCAAAACCCGTGCTGGAATTGAACCTGACCCAGACTACGAAGCCCACACTAGAACTTGAAACCCAAAACCGGGAGGCCAGTTAAATGATGGTGTTCCATTCCACACTTTCGTTAAGACCATTGGGATAGACAGATTGAAATTGGAAGATCCAATATTGTTCCCTAAGATTTAGATGGAACTGTCTATCCCCCCTGAAATCACAAGGAACTTGCTCAAGCACGAACCAGGATAAGTCCGTAAACCGGTGCCCAAGTTCCACACAATGCGGCACAAGGGGAGCAGAATGGATTTTAGTACGAATACGACTCCTATGTTCTTGCAGTCTGATTCTAATCTTTCTACTGGACCGCCCCACATAACACAGCGCACAAGGGCAGATGATGACACAAACTACCCATTCAGAGTCACAAGAAGTTTGAGATCTAAGTTGGTAAATGCGTTGGGTCCGGGGATGTTGCCAGTGAGAGATAGACAGGGATAAGGCACACATGTCACAGTGACCACACGGTTTATGGCAACCCCCGGTAGGCGCCCGACTTCTCGTGGACAATAAGTCCTTGAGATTTTTAGGGCGAGAAAAAGCAATGCAGGGTGCCTCCTTAAAGACAAGGTGGTGGTCCAGGATGTGCCAATGTTTTCTCACAATGTTCGCTATCTGATGGGCTTGGTTAGAAAACGAGATAACACACACTTGCTGATCCATAGAGGGCCTGGTTGCGGGAGACCGCAGTAGCTCAGGGTTGGCATAACGTGCTCTGCGATAAGCTCTTTTGATGGTCCATTCAGGATAGCCGCCCTAAAAATCTCAAGGACTTATTGTCCACGAGAAGTCGGGCGCCTACCGGGGGTTGCCATAAACCGTGTGGTCACTGTGACATGTGTGCCTTATCCCTGTCTATCTCTCACTGGCAACATCCCCGGACCCAACGCATTTACCAACTTAGATCTCAAACTTCTTGTGACTCTGAATGGGTAGTTTATGTCATCATCTGCCCTTGTGCGCTGTGTTATGTGGGGCGGACCAGCAGAAAGATTAGAATCAGACTGCAAGAACATAGGAGTCGTATTCGTACTAAAATCCATTCTGCTCCCCTTGTGCCGCATTGTGTGGAACTTGGGCACCGGTTTACGGACTTAGTGTGGGCTTCGTAGTCTGAGTCAGGTTCAATTCCAGCACGGGTTTTGGCTATTCTTTCCCTTCTTTTCCAATCTTGTGGTTGTGTGAATGCGGGCGTATTCCCGCCCCTGCGTGTGATTGGTTGGTGTGTGTTGTATGATTGGTTGGTTTGTGCATGACGTCGTCCCCTGATCCGTTTTAGGCGTCTGTGTTGCTCCGCCCGGGCACCCTGCCCTCCAGCCGACCTCTTCGTTTTTGCTTTCGTCGGGGGACAAGTTCCTGAAGAAGGGCTCCTCCTCGAAACCAGCGTGGTTGAACCTTTTCTCCTGGCGCGGTTTTTGCTTGTTAGTTCGTGTGAAGTTTTTCAGATAAGTATTGTATTTTTTTCATTTTTTGTATGGTGATTTTTGACTTTGTAGTGTGGTCCGGGGGGTCTGGCTGGCAGGGTTTGTCTGGAGGTCGCTCAGGTACTATGGTGTTGAGTTTTTGATTTACTCACCGGTTTTGATTTATTGATTTATTGGATTAAGGTTGCTTTAATTTTCAGCACACACAGGGTGCTCGATGATGGTGTGGGGGTGGAGGCTTACCGCCTTGACCCAGAAGTGAAGTGTCGGAGCTGGACTCCTATCGCTGATGGTTCACACTGAGAGCACCCTTCACATACATTACAATCACTTGATTTTGATTGTGAGTTGTGAATAAAGTTTAAGTTCCTGAGCGTCCTCCGAACAAACCCTGATGTGACTTGGTTTGCCTCATTGTGTTATTACTATAGTAGGGTTTTACTAAGCAGCATAAAAACATATTACCGTGGGCTGCGGGGTAAATGCTCTGACGCTTATAGGATTTCAATCAACGTCGGAGCATTTACCTCACCGGCCTGCGGTATAATGTTCTTATGCTGCTTAGTAAAAGGAGCCCTAAGTTAGCTGCCTATTTATGTAGACACCTAACTTTAGGCGCCTTTTTGTAGAATTTCCCCCAAAATTCCTAACCATATTTGGTGAGAGTGCTGTGTATTAGGAGTTAAAAGTCTTTTTTTTAAATTTCTTTATTCACTTTAAAGCCATAAGTAAGTGCAAAATATAATACAATCATATAACTCCATAAAAGCACTTTTAAATACAATTATAATCTATGACAAAAAGATATACCCCCCTAATTATATTCAAAAAGTAAACTCAAATTGAGAAATTGAAAAATACATTCCAACCCGCCCTCCTACCCACCCACCCTGGACGTGTATGACCAATTGGGCATAAAAGAGTTAAAAGTCTTTTGGTGCTGGACAATTTTCTAGGATTCTAATTAGCTTACTGATAACAGATTTGCTGTTTGAGTTCTAGAAATAACATCAGTTACCCTAGGTAAACAGGATATCTAACATATGTTCTCCTATTTCCCTTCTGTACCTGTTTGTCCAGTCTTGTGTTTTGTTTTTCTGCCCTTTTTCTGTTGTTTTATGGTATATTATTTGTATTACCCTAGTTTTTATTGTACAACCACCTTGAAATACATAAGATGGTATATCAAACTTTTAATAAACTTGAAACTTCATATAGAATATGCAGTTTACTATTAATGTAAGTTACTGCTGTCACTCAGTATAAAGAGCTCCCTTATTGCACTTTCATAGGTTTTTTTTTCATTATAAGGCTTAATCAGATACATAGAAATTGCTTTCTGAGCTCTCAGTTCAGTTGATGAACATTTTGAGCTGCTTTGCATCACAACCTCACTATAATGCAACAGAATGGTCACCCCTCAGAGAACTGACAAAATGGAAAGAGATCTAAGAAAGTTTGAATTGTGGTTGATTTCCTGTCAATTTACGATTCAGTGCCCAAATGTACAACATCATGAATTTGGGGAGCAATACAGAGTGGGAAGTGAGGTGTTGATATAATCAGACCGGGAGAGACACTTTCAGGTGATAAGTGTCTGATAATTTCAAGGTAGAAAGGCAGTGTAATAAGGAAGTGGCCAGAGCCAGAGGTATGCTGGGGACATATAGGGAGGGGTATGACAAGTGGAAAAAGAAAGTACAGTAAAACCTTGGATTGCAAGTAACTTGGTTTGCAAGTGTTTTGCAAGAAAAGCAAAACATTTGATTAAATTTTAACTTGATATACAAGCAATGTCTTGGAATACAAGTACATTCAGTATACACACATCACAACTGAGCCGATGGTTCTTCTCTCTCTGACACTGCAAGAGTGTAGTCACTGTTCTAAACAAGCGAGGTCTTGCAGTACAAGTATGTATAGTATTTTGTATTAAAGTTTTTGGGTTGTGGAATGAATCGTCTGAGTTTCCATTATTTCTTATGGGGAAATTTGCTTTGATATATGAGTGCTTTGGATTACAAGCATTCTTCTGGAACGAATTATGCTCACAAACCAAGGTTTGACTGTAATAATGTTTTGAGCATTGATGAGAGAGTACCTGGAGCACGGGGAGAGTCCCCCTGGACTGGAAAACAGCCAACGTCATTCCTCTGCACAAAAAGGGTTGCAGAGCAGAGGCTGCAAATTATAGACCAGTGAGTCTCACATCAATAGTGTGTAAACTCATGGAAACTCTACTTAAAGGTAAATTAGACACGATATGGATGAAGGGAATCTAAGGGATCCCTGTCAACATGGATTCACCAGAGGCAGGTCATGCCAATCCAATCTTATAAGCTTCTTCGATTGGGTGACAGGAAAGCTAGACTCGGGAGAGTCTCTGGACATAGTGTACTTGGATTTCAGTAAAGCTTTCGACAGTGTCCCACACAGTAGACTATTAAACAAGATGAAATCGCTGGGTTTGGGTGAGAAACTAACTGCATGGGTCAGTAATTGGCTGAGTGGAAGACTTCAGAGGGTGGTGGTCAACGGCACCCTCTCTGAGACATCGGAGGTGACTAGCGGAGTGCCGCAGGGCTCAGTCCTGGGACCATCCCTTTTCAACATATTCATAGGGACTTGACCCGGGGGCTTCAGGGTAAAGTAGCACTGTTCGCCGACGATGCCAAACTGTGTAACATAGTAAGTGAAAGCAACCTCCAGGATAGTATGACACAAGATCTGATCACGTTGGAAAACTGGTCCTCGACATGGCAGCTAGGCTTCAATGCTAAAAAATGTAAGGTCATGCATCTCGGCAGCGGAAATCCATGCAGAACATACTCCTTGAATGGAGAAACGCTAGCTAGGACTTCAGAGGAACGGGACTTGGGGGTAATCATCAGTGCAGACATGAAGGCTGCCAAACAAGTAGAGAAGGCCTCATCAAAGGCAAGGCAAATGATGGGATGTATCAATAGAAGCTTCGTCAGCCGTAAACCTGAAGTCATAATGCCACTCTACAGAACCATGGTGAGACCCCATCTGGAATACTGTGTGCAATTCTGGAGGTCACACTACCGGAAAGATGTGTTTCGAGCTGAGTCGGTCCAGCGGATGGCAACTAGGATGGTCGCGGGGCTCAAAGGTCTCTCATACGAAGAAAGACTGGGCAAACTGCAGCTCTATACCCTAGAGGAGCGCAGGGAAAGGGGTGACATGATTGAGACATTTAAGTACGTCACGGGTCGTGTCGAGGTGGAAAACGATATATTCTTTCCCAGGGGACCCTCGGTCACAAGAGGGCACCCGCTCAAACTCAGAGGAGGGAAATTTAGTGGTGACACCAGGAAGTATTTCTTCACAGAAAGGGTGGTAGATCACTGGAACAGACTTCCGGTGCAGGTGATAAAGGCCACCAGCGTGCTCGACTTTAAGACTAAATGGGACATCCACGTGGGATCCCTACGAGGGTCGAGTTAAGGAACTAGGTCATTAGCATTCAGACTTAATGGGGTGGGTCAATAGAGTGGGCAGACTTGATGGGCTGTAGCCCTTTTCTGCCGTCATCTTTCTATGTTTCTATGTTTCTATGAAAGTTGTGCCTCAAACAAGGCCAGCTCAAGGGACTGTGTTGAACTAACTTTTGCTTTGGCACTCTCCCCCCCCAAATCTATCTCTCTCTTCCCCCTCCCCACCTATGATCTGAGGTCTCCCTCTCCTGCTGGACCAGGTGAGTTACTGGCTCATGGCACTGATGATAAAGGATGCCAAAATCTCAGTTCAGCATCTATCCATAGGCTGAACTGGCCCTGCTCAGAAAGGATAGAAATAAGCCAGAGAAAAGCAACAAATATTATGTGTGGTCTGCATCCAAAATTATGTAAGATCAGACTTATCTCCGAAGACTTGGAGGAGGCTTCAGCTATCACAGAACATAGCTTCCAGATTGTTATTTAAACAAGATTCATTTATTGCCACTCCATTACTCGTTTCTCTGCCTGAATTGACTTTAAATTAGCATACTTTATTTTCAAGATTTTATATGGCCTTGCACCTAAGGTCCTTTCCAATCTGATTACGTTTCTTTCTGCAAGATGTACATTTAGATCCATAGATCATTTTTTACTAAATTATCCTTCCATTAAATGTGTACCTCCTGAAAAGGATTTTAGAAAGTTCCTTTATATTTCCCATACTAACAAAGCTCCAACCTTTTATCTCTCCCTTAGAATGTAGTTGAAATTCTATTTATTCCAAAAGTATTTGCAATGATTTTATATTTTATATTTTGTTATTTGTTTCACTTCATTCCCTTCACGCTGTTAATGTCTTATTTTTTTCATTTGTAAACTGCTTTGAACCTAACCAGGGATTAAGTGGGTTATAAGTGTTCAGATCAGATTAGATTAAAGACCTAACTATGGGGTTCTTTTACTAAGGCACGCTAGCGCGCCATAGTAAAAGAACCCCTATGTATACATAAGAACATAAGAATAGCCATACTGGGTCAGACCATTGGTCTTTCTAGCCCATTATCCCATCTTCACAGTGGCCAATCCAGGTCAAAAGTACCTTGCAAAACCCCAAAAGTAGCAACATTCCATGCTACTGATACAGGGCAATCAGTGACTTCCACATGTCTGTCTCAATAGTAGACTATGAACTTTTTCTCGAGGAACTTGTCCAAACCTTTTTTAAAATCAGCTAAATTAACCACTCTTACCACTATACCCTTGAGATAAGGAGAGAGGGTGGAGTTGGGTGGGAGGATCTGATAAATTAGGATGAAAGATGGTGCACAAAAGTTTGGGTTTGTTTAGCATAGTAGGTATAATTTTATACTGATTTTGCCACATGAAAAACATATTTACTTGCGGAAAATAGCCATTCTGAGATTGCATAAAAGTAGATGCCATTTTGTACATGCATGCCTGCATACAGTCTGAACATAAGTATTTCCAGGGGTTTAGGCTGCATGGAGTTGTGATGTATATTTGTATTTTATAATGTTTTTTCAAGTGCAAATCCAGTTATATATGCAAAAATTGTCTTTTATAAAATTGTACAGCCATATACAAATATAGAGAAATAGAAATTTAGGAGGAGATTTTGTAAATGGCATCTAGAACATAAGAATCGCCGTTGCTGGGTCAGACCAGTTGTCCATCGTGCCTAGCAGTCCGCTCCCGCGGCGGTCCTTTGGTCAAAGACCAGTGCCTTAACCGAGTCTAGCCTTACCTGCGTATGTTATGGTTCATTAAAGTACCAACAGAAAAAGGTCTCAATAAATTTTTATAAACAATTCAGGCTAGCAGACCTCAGAAGTGCCTTGCTGTATGTCTATTTTTCTTTAGAGCACATACAGGTCAATAATGGTACCCATGGTCGTCATAGGCCTTTATATCATTTTTTATTTTTTAACTTTTAGAACAATTTTTAACTTATCAGCAAATAACTTATCTTTTATCTACCCGGGTGGGGGTGGGCACTCCGACATAGACTATGTTTCGCCCCGAATGGGCTGTATCAAGGACAATCCCCCTTATCTCCAGCGACTCATGCTTCCCGCTATAGATTTTTAATTCAGGAAAAATCTATAGCGGGAAGCATGAGTCGCTGGAGATAAGGGGGATTGTCCTTGATACAGCCCATTCGGGGCGAAACATAGTCTATGTCGGAGTGCCCACCCCCACCCGCGTAGATAAAAGATAAGTTATTTGCTGATAAGTTAAAAATTGTTCTAAAAGTTAAAAAATAAAAAATGATATAAAGGCCTATGACGACCATGGGTGCCATTATTGACCTGTATGTGCTCTAAAGAAAAATAGACATACAGCAAGGCACTTCTGAGGTCTGCTAGCCTGAATTGTTTATAAAAATTTATTGAGACCTTTTTCTGTTGGTACTTTAATGTTTGATATCTAAGAAGGTCTAAAATATTTGAGTCTGGTACAGTGAGTTTGTATGTTATGGTTCAGCAGAAACTGGTCTAGCTTTGTCTTGAATCCCTCTAGTTCTCTCTAAAGTTAAAAGGAGATGGATTCCGTACAAATGTAAGGAAGTTCTTCTTCACCCAGAGAGTAGTAGAAATCTGGAACACTCTTCCGGAGGCTGTTATAGGGGAAAACACCCTCCATGGATTCAAGACAAAGTTAGACAAGTTCCTGCTGAACCAGAACCCTAGCAGTAAAATGCTGCTTAAAATATAATAAAAAATCGAATTGCTTGTCGACATGATCCTCTTCGTACTGCAAGTATAAGGTTTTTTTTTGTCAGTGCAGTTTTGATCAATTTCATGTGAAACTAAGGAAACTCCTCAGGCAGATCAATTGGCCGAAACACATTTGTGTCAAGTCTTTCAAGTAATAAAGTATTGCAGCAATCCTGGTCATCTTGACTGTTTTTGTTGTAGCTTTCTTTAAAACATCATTGGCAAACATATATTTGTTGAATAGTTCCCCCTCAGCTCTGAAGTTTATTATTGTTGGCATTACAGATGGATGATTCCTGAAGACCCTGGTACTGGATATTGACAATATTTACAAGAAAATGAGTTGGAGAAAGTGCTTGTCCCATTTGTTTTTTTTAATGCTTGTAATTTAAATCCGTCATTGTGCAGTACTTTTATGTAAACCATATAGATGTTCTTCGATTGCAGTACACTTCTCCCTCTGCATTCGCTGTGATAGGGGATTAACAGACCCGTGAATACAGAAAAACCATGAATAACTTTTCCAAGTTATTTGCTGTTTTCTATTAAAAACCATCGTGAATATGGTGAAACCGCGAATAACATGGTGGGAGACCTGGCCTGTTCCTGAAGGAGAGGCAAAACATGGTGAAAAAAGTGCTGGGAATCAGAGATTTTCTCTGTAAACGCTTGGAATCAGCGATTTCTCTATGCAAGCTGACGTAATTTGGGGGGAGGTGCAAGCAAGCTAAAAACCGTGAATAATCGAAACTGTGATTGCTGAAACTGCGAATACGGAGGGAGAAGTGTATATCAAGTGTAAAATAAATTTGGAAACTTCTGTGTGCTCACTTACCCCCCTTTTTTTTTTCATTTTTAGAAAAGTGTGGAAGAGGTTTTTAGTGCTGGTCGGCATGCTGAATTCTCTGCGCTGCTCCAACAGTCATAGAGTTCCTGTGAGCGTCGGAGAAGTGCAGAGCATTCAGCACACTGGCTGGCACTAAAAACCTCTTCCACACTTTTGTAAAATGGGGAGTGAGGTGGGGGGGGGGTTAGTTTCTTCCAGATTTCAACAGCATCAGAAATAAAACAGTTATTTTTCTATATTTTGTTTAAAGCTTCAGAAATGGGCTTCAGGATTCTTAGCATATTTTTAACATTTCTCATACGCCCAATGTTAATGATTTTGGCTGTAACAGTACCATCTATTTTCTCTCGATTTTGTTCACAAAATGTCATCAGAATAGGCCAGTTCTTGATATACTGCTCAAGACACTCCGTTACAGAGTTCATCTAACATCTTGTGGGAACATTAGCTTGTTTTCACCCATTCTTTTCAGAGCTACTGCAGCAAAATGGTTGTTATGGAAGTATTTGGCTAGGAGGTGCAGCAAATGAGCACTGCAACCATATGTTATTAGCTTGGTATTCTTGTCATGCTCTTCTAAATCTCTTCTCATCTTGGATACATTTGCAGCATTGTCTGTGACTAAACTGCATACTAGACAATTGAATTTTTGTTCACATTTTTTTATAGTTTTTGCTGCTACCTCCTGTAAGTATTCTGCTGTATGTGAATTTCCTGAGGTATCAGTTGTTTCTGCAAGGCAGACATTCCCTTTCTTCTATTATACAAGCACATACAACAGGATCATTGTGGACATTACTCCACCCCAACAAGACTTAGGTTAACAGTTTTACCCTCTAAACTTGTTGCATGTGGCTCCATTTCTTTGTCATAATACTTTATCCAGCAGTTTCTCTGTAACATCTGCTCTGCTGGGTGGACTATATTCTAGTCTCAAGTGACTGAACCATAATAATGAAGTGTGGATTTTCAGACGGAAAGACGAGAGTTTGTTGCATAAACAAGCTGGCCAATATTTTTTTATCATGTACCTATCATGTGTTGCATAGACCATCAAGAGAAACTAGAAACTTCTATTTATTTGCTTATCCAAAAATTAATGGGTGCATATATAAGATCTTCTTAGATAGGACCCTAGCATTTCAAGCTGGTAGGCAATCTTGGTTAGGTAAATGTATTCCACAAGCTATGTTATCCTATTGCAGTTTTCGGAAATTAAGACCACTTTGTTCGATTAGTTTATTACTTAGTGAGTTTTATTATTGAAATTCTATTTTACAAATATTTATTGTATTTCGTTGATTGTCTAGCTCTTTTTAGTCTAAATCACCTAGAACTTTTGGTTATTGCGGTATAAAAGAATAAAGTTATTATTATTATTATTTTTCTAAGCTGCTGATTTTTATCATAAACTTATGGTGATTCCTGGATGGTCAGATGTTTTCTTTCTTTTAAGTGATATACTGTGTATATGTGTTGTTATATTATGTGACTGAAACATTATCCTGGACAGATAACTCTGAAACTGTAGAACAAGGAGGATGGTGATCTCAAAGGTGGATAGTTTCCAGAATCCTTTAGGTTGATAGGTTCCCCTAAACAAAAAAGTCAACATTGTTATTTTATTATTGATACCTTTTCTACTTATTTAGTATTACTCATTGTATTCACTGCCATTCAGTACTGCCTCAAAAAAGGAATATTTGCGTGTTTCAGATCTTTATTTCTTCATAACAACTGTATCAAAATGACAGTAACATGCAGTAATAACAACATATTTTTGCTCAAATATTGCAATTCTTCAAAGCAGTCTTAAGAAACTTGATGAATTCAAAACATTTACCAACCTGAAGACCTGCCTGTTCAAACATGCTTCTTTTGTCATCTTCATCAATGCACTTCTCATGATGTTTCATTCGGGCCACCAGGTCTTGCATTTCTTTGTTGCAGTGTTTGCATTTTGCATGCATGTCTGCCTTACCCATATGTAGAGGAGCATCATTAAAATATTCCCAAACTGGGTCTCTTTTATGGCCTGCTGCCATTATATGTTTTTCCTCCAAGGAGAGAATAATATGCTAAACCTCAGGCTATGCACACAAAGATCCCAAAACTTGTAGAGTATTCTGCTCAAAAGGTTTCGCTTTCATTTGTACTGCTTGCCCCTCCTTCTTCCCACTTAGCTCCTTCTGCAGATATATAAACTTAGCGCTAAAGAGGTAAGAGGTTGATTCTGTGTACGTTGATTTGCAAGGAACAATGGGGCTAAGGTCTATTCCCCTCTCTTCCCACCACTCAGCCATGCCATTGACTAGGTTGTTTTCTAAAGTCTGTATATTTTATAACATTTTTGCTGTGAAGAAGCAGCAAGTTATCCCTGCACCCGTAAATTCACAATTTTGAGAAATGCAAAACCAAACATCTGTGATAATTATTCATGACGTTATGACTGGATTAATGGAAGAATATACAGCCTTATGTGCCTCATGCTACATAATTAAAAATGAATTCTTATTTCATGATGAATAACTTTTAGAATATAATGTATCTTAAACAGAAAACTATCTTTAGATTTTTCTTTAAAATGCATTTTATTTTTAAAAAATCCAATTTAAATAAAAATATTAGATTTAAATTTAAAAATCCAATTAAAATTTTTTTAAAAAAAAATCATTGATTTTTATCCAACCTGTCCTGCAATAAGAGCAAGGTTGGTTTGTGATCATGCTACAGATATTTATAAGAATTTGTTTATTTGCAGAATATGCAGCTGGAGGATCACTATACGATTATATTAATAGCAATAGAAGTGAAGAAATGGACATGGATCACATCATGGCTTGGGCAACAGATGTAGCAAAAGGTGAGTGACTGAATTCAGTTCCTGTATGATTTACATGATTGAAGATAAATTTATTGTATGACCCCCTTTTGTTCCAGCTCTATAGCACAAGCCCACATAGACCTCAAAAACCTCCTTTCTTTTTATCCCTCCCCCCCCCCCCCGCAACCCAATGCAACAACAAGGCATCCTAGAACTTTGAAAGCTCACACAATCTTCTTTCTAGGCCTCCCTGAGCTGCTGTACGTTCCACAGTCTTGACCAGTGCTGTGTGTGTGTGGGGGGTATTTTGCTTATATTACAATTAATTTTGTTTTGTATATATAAACCAATATAAAGGAGGCTGTTTGACAGTGAACAAGAAGAGCCATAAAGTCCATGTCTTCACCCATCCTGTTACAGAGGAAAACTGGAAGGTAGACAGATGGAGAATACCATATATACTCGAATATAAACCAATCCAAATATAAACTGAGGTGACCTTTTTCCCCCCAAAAAAGGAGGAAAAAAGGTTGACTCAATTATAAACCGTGGGTTTATATTCAAGTGCCCTTACTTGCCAAGCTTTGCCCCCAGGACCCCTCTCTCACTCCCTTCCCTGCCCTGCCAGGCTCTGCACCCAGCCCCCCTCTCTCCCCTGATGCCTTGCAGGCCTCTCCCAGGCCTGCCATAAGCCCTGGTGGTCCAGAGGTGGGCTGGGACAGGAGAGATCCCTCATCACCTCCTGTCCCAGCCGATTCCGACACATCCTACCTCCCAGCCTTAAAAAAAAACCCTAATTTAAAGCCCTGGTGTACCAGCGGTAAACTGGGGCAGGAGCGATCTTCCTACGCTCCTGCCCCAGACGTTACCAGACGTCCAGATTTACCTGGACATGTCCTATTTTTAGAGGGCATGTCTGGATGTCCGGACGGCTTTTCAAAACCCAGCACTTTGTCCGGGTTTTGAAAAGCAAATTATGTTGGGAGGGGCATCCTTGCATGTGTGGATGCAATGTGGTGATGCCCTCCAGACCGAAATGAGCAGGCTCAGGGGGTGGGGCTAGGGGTGTAATGTGGGCATAACGGGACAGGGAGGGGTGGAACTGGGCGGGCCTGGGAGGTGGATCTAGGGGTTCGGATTTTGCATATGTAAAATCTGGTAACCCTAATGCAGAGCTACTGTCTGAAATGGCTGCCACAAGTTCTCGCGTCAACCTTGCGAGACCCCGTTGTCTCTCAAGGTTGCTGCGAGAACATGTGGCAGACATTTCAGATAGTGGCTCTGCACAGGGCAGGAGTGTAGGAAGATTGCTCCTGCCCCACTTCACCGGTGGACCACCAGGACTTTAAGTTAGGTTTTTTAAAAAGTCTGGATGGGTAGGGTGTGGGATGTGTCAGAGCTGGTCGTGATAGAATGCGGGAGGGATCTCTTCTGTCCTGGCTCACCACCTGCAATAGGTCCGGGGGGGGGGGGGGGGGGGGTGGCGGCGGCGGCGAGTGGGCGCATACCCGAATATAAACTGATACCCCAATTTTGGGCCTTTTTTGCCCCAAAAATCTTGATTAATATTAGAGTATATACGGTATGCTAGGAGATGCCCTTAGTCTGAAAGAAATGCATCCAGTAAAAGAGAGACTCGGACAGACAAGAGTGAATACTGTGAAAGACCTTCATGGTATAAGAAGAGATTTGTGAGAGAGTTATAGTTATAAGAGATACAGGTTGTGTGAGAGAGAGAGAGACGGGGAATGTGACAACTTTAAGACAGGAGAGTAACAGGTACTGAGTTAGTGAGAGCTGTGAGTCACAGTTGCTCAGTACCCAAGTAAGAGTAATTAAAGTAAGGCAAAAACTGAAATCTTTTTCATAATCTCTCATGCTTTCTGTTTCCGTCTTGGCTTTTCTTCTGCTTTCAAATTTTCTGTTTCTCTGTTTTTGCTCTGCATTCACTTGCTGTGTATATTCAGAACTATCCTTTCAGTGTAAAAGCTCCATATTTCAATGGACCAGATGTACTGAAGGATTTGTGTCACCTTTTTGTCTGTGGGAAAAATGCTTAGCACATTCAACAGGGCTGTGGAGTCGGGTTGGAAGCAAATTTGGATGCAGTTGGAATCAGTAAAAATGTACCAATTCTGGCTCCAGCTCCAAAATTAAAACTCGCATTATAATATATGGTAAATTTATTATTTTTTATTTATATTTGTCCTGGATCTAAAGTAGTGGTAAATATAGCTTATATTTGCCAGTACTTTAGATCCAGGAAAAAAAATTAAAGCCTAATATCAGTAAGAGTCGGAATCCGACAGTAGGAAAATAGAGGAGTTGAAATTGGAGTTGGAGCCCAAGGTTTGGTGTACTGACTCCACAGCTCTGACATTTGACCCATTGAGCTATGATTATTGAAATGGATCAGTTGTGCAATATAGATGACCCACGTGACAATATGCTTGTCTACTGGTCATGCTTTTATTTGGTTTGTCAGACATGTGGTTTTATGTCAGATGACTGGGTTTGGGAAATAGAATACATGAATATAGGGTTGTGGCATCAGCTGCTTCTATGGCTCTAAAAATATCTGAGGAAAAATGCAGGGTCTACAAGGGGCCACTTAAAAATTCTCAGCCCAACCAACAATGTTGGGGCAGTCTCCATCGAGGGCTATACATTTAGTCCATCGATTTTCCACTTGTTCAATTCCATATTTTTCCAACAGAATGAAAAGAGTGGAAAATCACTGGACTAAGTGTATAGTCCTCGATGGTGACTGCCCCAACATTGTTGGCTGGGCTGAGAACATTTGAACGGCACCTTATATTGTTTTAAAATTAGGATTTATTTGCTGCCCTGTTGAAGATATTCATCTAAGGTGGTGTACAGCAAAATTAAGCCAAACATTACAGCAGTAAAATATTAAAATAACAGTACACAATGTGGCTTAGTATATTAAATACAGTGTCAACACAATACACATTAAAACATCTGAACAGAAAGCATAGGGAGTTAGCAGAGGCGGAACATTTAGAAAGATTAGCTAGAATAACAGGAATTAGAAATTAAGCATGACTAACTGAAGGAAAATTGTACATGAAATCAGAAAAGGCACATCAATAAAATCTCAGGTAGGGTAGGAGTGGATAAGCAAAATTTTCTGTAGATTGCCCAGGTATATTAGATAGACTGTGAGCCCACCGGGACAGATAGGGAAAATGATTGAGTAACTGATTTGTAACCCATTCTGAGCTCCTTTGGGAGGACGGGCTAAAAAATTGAATGAATAAATATGCTGCTGGTGTTGATCCTTGCGTGCGTGTGTGCGTCTAGTTGTTTCTTCATTAAAGGCACAGGAGAAGTACCAAACTTTCCCCTGCTTTCTGAAGTAGAAAGAATCTTGTATTACACAAAGCTTTTCTGGGAGTGAGTCTGTTTCTTTCTTTTTAAAAAAAAATAACTTCCATAAAATTCCAGTGATAAGAGAACACTTTTTAGGATTTAATGACTTTCTGTAACAGTGCTTCCCTTTTGTAAACACGTGGAGGGGCATAATCGAAAGGGACGTCTAAGTCCGTTTTCATCCAAGTCGCAAGTCGTCCAAAGTAAAAAAAAAGCCTAGGACATATTTTTTAAAAATACATACAAAATTTTTTTACTTTAGAAAATTGTCTAATTATACGTCCTGCAGATCTGATCGTCCAAGTCGCTAAATCGTCCATCTTTATACCACATTTTCGTCCAACTTTTCGTCCAAGTCAAAAATGCCTAGAACAAGCCCTGTTAGACATGGGAGGGGTCTGCAAAGTGATGGACTGAACACCCAGACATGGCACCTAAATAGTGTGGTACCTTACAGGGCACTGCTGTGAACTTCACAAAAAGGGTGCCATGTCTTCTCCAAACTATATCTCCCTTTTAGGTCATGGTGAGCCCCCCAAAACACCTCCAGAATCCCCTAGACTTACTTTTCTACCACTCTAATAGCCCTTATAGATGCAGGAGCCACTTATATGCCAGTAGAAAAGGGTTTTGGGGGTGTATAGGGGAGTGCACATGTTTCATTATCAATGCAGTGATTACAGGGGCTTATGGGCATGGGCCCCTAACCCACCCCCAAGACGGCTTAAGCTGCCTCTGTGCTGCACGACTAAGCTTTCGTATTCCAGGCTGCCAGGTGATGATGGTCTGGAGGCTGAATTTTAAAGGTGTGATTAATATTTTTATGGGGATGGGGGGGGTCGGTGATCACTGGGGTAGTGTGTGAGGGTCTGTTTTATGTGTTTGCAGTGCTTATCTGGTGACTTTAGGTGGGTTTTTGTGACTTAGACCATGTTTTACATGGTCTAAGTCACAACGTCCAAGTTCCATCAATCCTGGGCTATATAACTAAGTCTAAGCCGGCCCACATCCCGCCCAACTCCTGCCCTCGATACTCCTCCTGAAACGCCCCGTTCAGCGGCACTTTGAAGGCCTAGGTCATTTTTAAATATGTCCAAAACCCGGTTTTAGTATCGGCACTTGGACGTTTTTGACTTATGGTCGTCCAAGTGTCGACTTAGGCTGGTTTTTGGACATTTTTCTCTTTCGATTATGAGCCCCTTGGCTTTTGGCACAGCTTTGTTTCTGTAAAATATCCTTTGTTGCAGGGCACAGCAGAATACAGTCACATCAGCCATGTTTGATTGAGAGCATCACTACTTTAAGGAAGAAAAAATAAATTGGAGATGGGGGTGGATATTCAAAAGCATTTAAAGATCCTTTTACAAAGCTGTGGTATGCACTAATGTGTGCTTTCCACAGGGTGCATTGAAGAATCCCATGGTAAAATCCCAATGTGGGTGTGCTACCCATGTGTTTTTTATTTTATTTTTGGTCGAGTGGGTTGGGGGAGCGGGTAGACAGTGGGCAGATCTGCACTGATGCCCAGTCTCAACAGCCGCCTAAGCAGCTTTTGAGAATCGCACAAGGGGAAATTTATAGACTGGAGAGTCTGATGTCGGTGTTGGTAGAGACTATTATAATGGTAAAAGAGACTATTAAAATGGTAGAGACTATTATAAAAAACTAAATGACAGAACATACAGTACGCATAAGCATGGATTAATGAGAGAAAGCCAACATGGTTTTAATCATGGGAAATCTTGCCTCACCAATTTACTGCATTTCTTTGAAGGGGTGAATGAACATGTGGACAAAGGTAAACCAGTTGATAATGTGTATTTGGGCTTTCAAAAGGCATTTGACAAAGTACTTCATGAAAGGTTTCTGAGGAAATTAGAAAGTCTGGTAGCGCTATAGAAATAATTAATAGTAGTAGAAGAAACACAAAACAGATAGTGGGTTTAAATGGTCAGTATTCTCAACAGAGAAGGGTAAATAGTGGAGTTCTCACAAAATACCCCTCTGTCACACTTTAATTGCTTCAAAAAAATGGAACCAGCGAGACGTATTCTCTTGCTAGACTTATATTAGACTATCTTAGTCTTAGTCCATGGACAATACTTTATAAAGGGGAGGGGCCTCAGATCCCAGTGCATTGTCGGTAGGTTTTTTCAACAACTGCACTGGACAGGGTAATAACCTCATCAGCCCCTGTTCCCTCCTGCCTAGCAATTCACCAATATTGTTGTAGCTAAATAATCAAAACAGTGAAATACAAAACTTAGCTTAGGCAGGGAACTTTCTCATTTTTTTGTGATGGAATTCTTGCTGATCTTTGTCGGTCCACTCCCGCCAACGTTTCGCTATATGGCTGCGTCAGGGCGTCAGTTAGCGCTCTGTTCGTCTAAAGTCAGCAGTATTTTCAAAAGGCAAACCACCATACATCTGGATGTCCAGGCCAATGGTGATTTTGAGCCAATCAGGGCCTTTGACCCTTCCCACTGAATCCCAAGATGCATTGGGAGGAGGAAGCCCCATCATTTGCAGCACGCAGCTTTGTAGGTAGGAGGGAGTGAGCTTCCCGCCTACTGTTTTCTCATTCTAAGGTATGGGGGGGATGTAGGAGGGGAAAGGGCCCATGAATGTTGAGGGGAGGGGGCGGGGATGTCGGGGAGGTCTAGAATGACAGGGGGATGTCGGGTGTTTCAGGAGGAGGGATGTAGGGCTCCACTGCTCAGCTGATTTTGGCAGGGGGAATCCCCATCAGCTGATCTGCCTGTAATCCCCGAAACTGGCTCGGCTGATGGGGATTCTTTCTGCCGCAATCAGACAAAGTAGTTGGTGGGTATGTCTAGAAAACTTGCTTTTGTATGTGTTTGAAATAGATACTCATGTTATATGTACCCTATGCAAAAACCCTTTAGAGAACCCAAATAGCTATCAACAAGCAATAATCCCTAAAATATAATATAATTGAGAGAAGTTGGCAACACACCTCCCGAGGGAAGGGTATTTTACCTGAAACTGGGCTCAGTTGAGCTGGGCAGCCTTAGTAAAAGTAACACCAGAAATTGAACTGTGAACACGTAGGTGCCGATCTATGGAACGTTGAGAACACATTTGGAAAAGTCTGAGATAAGTATCGTGAAGGACGCCAGTTTTGAGCATTTAATTTTGAGAAGTTGGTAACTAAAAGAAATTAACATGAATGTTTTTGAAATAACACTGTCACTATTGAGTGTGTTGTACTTTATAATTTATTGCACAGGGTGTACGTCCGTCCATGATGGTGCACAGTAGGACTTGAAAAAGAGCACACTTAAATAAGTTTAAGCTTGGAACTCTGGTTCTTCCAGGTCCCTATAGCTTTTACTATTGCACTGAGGGTACACCTATTAAAAATTTTCTAAATTTTTTTAATATTATATGATTGATTAATAAAGAGGTTTTGGTGTGTTGCCAACTTCTCTCAATTATATTATATTTTAGGGATTATTGCTTCTTTATGTTATATGTACCAGCAAATACAAATCTATTGTTTAGCATCTGTATGCGCATTTTACAAAAGGCTCCACATTTGGCAGAGCTTCTTGTAAAATACCAGTTGAATTGGGAGCATCCTTGCCTAGACTTTCCAATTCCTGTTGTAACTGAATGTTTGCATGTTTTCTCTTTTTAATAGGCATGCATTATTTACATATGGAAGCTCCAATCAAAGTAATTCACAGAGACCTCAAGTCTAGGAATGGTAAAGCAACCTTACATTTATTTCTATTCTCTGCCTTTAAAAAAAAATAATTAACAGAAGTTGTATTTTAACTTTTATCACAAGATTTCCACTTATAGGTCCAATTCACCCCAAATCTTTGTGGCCTCTTGAGGGAAAATATTGTATGGAAAACAAACAAATCGTGATGGCATAAAGCAGACATTCAAGCAATATGTCATATAACAATAAATGATTTGTCATATCCTGGATAAGCTTATTCGGATACCTTTAGATTTGCTTTTTGTATGAATTGACCTAATTGGTTAAATTTAAGAGAACTACAATCAATATCGGAACTATATGACGTACTGAAAGCGCAGTTCCAGAACCGTCTCGGCTCTGTCTTTTCTTATGTGATAAATTTTGTCGACCCTTTATGGTTGTGCGTATTGGGGGAGCGGGGGGAGTGACATTTGAAATCAAACATTTAGGGGTCCTTTTACTAAGGTGTGCTAGGCATTTTAGCGCACACTAAATATTAGGGCACGCTAAACGCTAATGCATACATAGAATATAATGGACACGTTAGCATTTAGCGCGCGCTAAAACACCTAGCGCGCCTTAGTAAAAGAAGGGGTTAGCTTGCTAACGCCTCTGTGTTAATGCCTTCCAGGATTTTCTATAAACATGCCCACAAATACTAATTCTCTAGAATATATATGCACTATTGATTTTGCTTTCTGCAGTCTTACACAGGGGGGGGGTGTCACAGTCACAGAGCTGCTACTTGCCCTCCACTATGATTTATGTCCAGTAGCGGCAGTCAGTAAGCATTCACAAGCTCTGCCCCTCCTCTTGTGTGAGCTTTCTGATAGGCTGGAAACCATTGCAGAGTACTGGGGTCTGTGAGTACACAGTCAGCTGTTTTTGTTGCCACCACGTTGTTTGTTGCTGCCGTTCTGCTGCCTTCATGCTTTGGATAAGTGGGGTTACGGGAGTAATAGGGGTTCACTATTTTGTTTTCTTCATCATGGGTCACCTGAATTTTTAAATGTTAAAAATGGGCTGATGGGATTTATTTATTTCTTGGGTTTATTTTAACTGCCTCTATGAAAAGAGATTCACCCAAGGTGATGTACAGCAAGTTTTAAAATCAGGTACTCTATATAATTTTCCCTGTCTGTCCCATTGGGCTTACAATCTAATTATGGTACTTGGGCAATGGAGGGTTAAGTGACTTGCCCAGGGTCTCAAGGAGCAGTGCTGAGATTGAACCTACAACCTCAGGGTGCTGAGGCAGCAGCTCTAACCATGTAGATGTGCCTAAATATTACTGCATAAATGCTGACTTAGCTACTGTTCTAAAATGGAATGTGGGTGCCCAAGTGCTGCTAAAGAATTTGCACTTGGTGCACTGCATTTTGGCACACTTTATAGAATTGTCCCTTATCCTTGAATTGAGGCCATAAGTTTGCATGTACATCAATATACTGCCTTTCTGTGGTTACAATTAAAGTGGTTTTCATATTATATACAGGTGTTTATTCTGTATCTGATTTGCAAAAATTATTTATTAAAATCTGGAGAAAATTCAGGGTTATGCTTTTGTTGACGCTGTTTGCAAAATGCTTTTCCCCTGTGTTTCCTTTTTCAAAAAGGTAAACAATGTTATTTAGCAGTTATGGAGATAGTGGGATTTAGACCATGGGTTATAGCCAAGGTGACTCCCATGGTCGGTGCTGAGCCCAGACATTCAATGCTGGGCCATTTCCAGTGACCGGCATTGAATATCTGGCTTCTTTTTGGCCATTATAAACTTTCAGCTGGCTAATTCAATATTTAGCGCTGGTCAGCTAAATTTATAGCGGCCAAAGATAGATCCAAATTGGCTGCTAAACTTATTCGTCTATTGCTTTAAATTTCACAGATAGGTGATTATGTCATGCAACGTAGCTGACTATCCACTAGCCACTAAGCGCTAATATTCAGTGGTCATCTCATGCTGAATATTAGCACTTAGCTGGCTTAGCACTATTTAACTAGTTAGGAGCGCAGTGGTTGAAGCTACAGCCTCCGTACCCTGAGATTGTGGGTTCAAAATTGCACTGCTCCTTGTGACCCTGGGCAAGTCACCTAGTCCCGCCTTTTGCTCCAGGCATATTAGATAGATTGTGAGCCTGTCGTTACAGATAGGGAAAAATGCTTGAGCACCTGAATAAATAAATGTAAACCATTTCGAGCTCCCCTGGAACGGTATAGAAAATTTAAAAATAAATAAAGCAAAGCAGATACACTGTTTATTCAGTAGAATGTAAGCAATATTCAGATTAATAATATCCTCCCACCCTCCTCCCAGGGATAGTATTTGTTTCTGTGTTTAATCATTGGGAGGGTGGGTGGGTGGGAGAAAATGGTTGGTTAGGCATAATTGTAAGTTGAATGTGCTTTTATTGACTTATTGTATGATATATATTTGTGTATTGCACTTTTGAAGTTTAAAAAATCAATAAAGAATATATATATATATAAAAGAATGTAAGCAATAGTTTATGCCATTTATTTTTAATATAATTAATTCCGTATTCTCTCTTTCTTATTTGCTAGTTGTTATAACTATTGATGGAGTATTAAAGGTAGGATGATTTTGCTAACTTCATGTTAATTTCTACTCTTGTCTGGTGTTTTTAAGTCAGATGATGGACATCTCCTTTTGTTCCAATCTCCAGATCTGTGATTTTGGTGCCTCCAGGTTCCACTCCCATACAACACACATGTCTTTAGTAGGAACTTTCCCTTGGATGGCCCCAGAAGTTATCCAGAGCCTTCCTGTATCTGACACCTGTGATACCTATTCCTATGGCGTGGTGAGTGAGGTCTTCCTGTCTGTTTAATAAAGCATGATTTGCTTAGTAAAGCATGATGGCACAGTTGCCTTCAGTGGGAAGCTTTTACTACATTGAATCTGCGTGAAACAGTTTTAACCAGAAAAGTTGTCACTGAATGATCTGTTATTTTATCCTGCAAATCAAATTCCCATACCTTTTGTGTACCTGTGTAGGAATTTGCTTTGTAGGACAAACAGTTTCATGTTTACTACAATACTGATTACAGAGCCAGACTTCTTTAATTGCTTCCCAAAGAACAGATATTGATTCATATTTCATAACTTGAGGCAGTGAATGCAATTAAAATGCCCCACACCAAGTCAAATTTTAGTGGTGGTGGATCTTAGTGAACACGTGCATGTGTTTATAGTGACATAGTAAATGATGGCAGTTATGGACTCTCTCTACTCTTCTACCTGCCCTCTCACCTCACCCTCCTTCATGGATCTCCGTATCTACACCCGTACTGAGACCCTACCTCTGCCCATCCCTTGAGTTCTCCTTGTATTCCCTACTCCCTTTGTTCCCGACTCCGACCTTACCATGGTCCTTTGTTATTAGTATTCCTATGTTACTTGTAATTGCATGCTTACCTCTTATGTACGATCTCTTCAGTTAACTCCTGTTAACCACATCGAACTTCACGGTGTATAACAGTATATAAATAAAAGTTTGTTGGATGTTATGTTATAAAGACAAGTGTGGCCCTTCTGGTCTGCCCAATAAGGTGGCAAGAGTCACTCTTTTGTATACTTTTATTTAGGGTTATACCTGCTACTCTGTGCAGGTTACATTCCTCTGCCACCCTCTTGCTTTATAGGCAACTTATGCAATGGTATTCAAAGAGCATGAGAGAACCCCTACTACTTCCACCACAAGGGCATTCCAGGCATCCACCAACCATCCCATGAAAAGCTTTTTCCTGATGTTGCTCTTAAGTGTGTTCTTATCTATTCATTTTACTTGTTTACTTTGTTTTCTATCACTTTCTCCCCAACGAGCTCAGAACGGGTTACGGGTACATATTAAATAGTTAACGGGTTACAGTTTGCCAAAGCTGCAGTACAAGTTTTTCAATACAAGTTTTTTATTCTAATTCGACACATGCTAGGGATCTAATACCAATACTTTTCTTTGTAATCCACTGCCCATAGGCAGGGGAGTTAGGAGAAGAGGTATGTTTTTATTGCTCTCCTAAAGTTCAGGAGTCCTTCAAGGGATCTGATCTGTGGAGGCAGTTGATTCCAGTGGTTTGGGTATGACGTGGGAGTAGGAACATTATTTGGCAGTTTGCAGTTGAAGGGCACAACCAGGCTGCGTTTTGAGTGATTTTAGGCAGCCTGGCAGTGACATATGACTTAAACTCTGGTGTGAACCCCTTTGAGCAGAGGGACCTGTTTGGCATGGAGGAAGCTTGGTCATCATGTAACCCAGCACCATGTTGTTCAAGGATTTACACGCTAGCATCAGGCTATTGAAGACACAGCGTTTGGAGCCAGTGAGCCAACGATAGAACCTGGGAGACAGGTTCGCGGGCATGGAGATTTTTGAGAAGTCTGATTGCCGCATTTTATACACTTGGAGACGTATGTTCTTCGCTGTGAGTCCGATGAATAGCGCATTGCAGTAGTCCATGTTTGAGACGACGAGGGCATAGAGTAGTTGGACTTTTTCCACACATGTTCTGATATTTATAGATCCTTTTCAAAGATGGAGCAAAAGTGAGCTCCATGTTCTGTGAGGGCAATTTTTAAAAGAAGTTATGCACCTAAAAGGGGATTTTACCCTGCAGAAATTGTCTATGGAAAGTGTCTCCCCCTGCATTGATCACAGTTCTGATACTTTTGCCCTTGACTAAAAAAGCTGGATTTAGCAGATGGGGATTTAATTTTGTATATATTTCTAAGCAGATGCAAATACTGTAGGTGTCAAAATTCAAGCCCCATTTCCACAGTTGCCCACTTTTACTAAGAGAAACACCACATGAGGTTTCCTTTGAAAATGAACTTGTAGTCCTATGCATAGAACATACCTCTTAATGTGGCTTGAGAAAAAGGTGATTATAGGGAAAGGAAAGAGGCCATCTTTGCTCTTATTTTCTCCACTCTCCTCCCTTCCCACCCCTCAGCCTCACCATTGAATAGAAGCTGTTATGTGTTCAGCTCCGATTCCTGTCACTTGATTACAAATGAAAAAAAAACACCTAACGTAAAACTGGTGGTGCATTTCTAATAATGAGGGTAGGAAAAGCCTCAGAAAAGGTATTTAATAGGTAGAACCAAACAGCTCCTACTTCAGTCATCGGCATAGAAACTTCTCCCTCCAGATTTCAGTTTCTGTATATAGTTCTATAATTCATCAAATTTTCTCCAAGATGTGTTCAAAATCACTTCATTCAAATGCTGCCACATAGTCCAGATTGCTAGCAGTACAATTGGAAATATAAGGAACAACTCACTTAACTTTCAGGATCAAATCCTTATTGTTCTGGATATGCAATTCCTCCTTTCCAGAAATAAAGTGGATGTCCGGATATAAAATACTTCTTCTGTTATAACTTTCAAAATTAGCTATAGTCCATGCCGCTTTCATATATCTAACCGACGTTGACAGCGCTTTGCGATAAGCGAAGATTCTTTACCACTGTGACAGGACTTTCAGTATAGCAGCTTCATTTGGTTCTACAGCAAAATACATGTAAAGGCATTGTAATGATTGAAAAACTTCCAAAGAAAAACTCAAATCTTTCTTATTAATATCATAGTGTATGCACTGTTAACCATCCCACACATAAAATGGTGGCACACAGATTTAAACAAATGCCACAAAAGGGCAGCCAATTAGGATCATGTTGTCTACATCAGCTGTTTTCCACTTAAAAGAAATGGTGCCATTTCAGTTGTTTATTGTCCATTATTATATACATGTGTTTTTCTCCTAGTTATCACGATCTATTCTGGCCTTAACTAATGTAAAGAGAACTTTTCTCTTCTGAAGCAGTATGAAAAATATAATAAACAGTTGCCACACTCACTTTCAATATTCAAACTAGAGACTTATTTAATATAGTCCTTTTCAATCTTCCTTCTTAATTAGTCATCATCCTCTTCAAACCACAGTTAATAAATATTTTTGGTGACCTCAGCGGCTACACTCAAGCGTCATATTTCATGTAAAGCTTGAGTAATGTAATAGCCAACCTCCTCATCTGCCACAATATTTATATGATCATTTTTAGTCTTATTTTATGATATTTAAAGCCTAGATTGACTTATCTTAGTAATAAAGTAATTTGGGCTCTGACGTGAATTCAACGTTTCACCGAGGAGCTGTTTTAAGGGGCATCCCCTATAGTGATAAAACACATTATAAATATACCGTGCAAATTTATTTTAAATAGTATGATTATTATACTAAAAACTACTTAAGCTGTTAGTTGAACTAGTAAAAACTTCTCGCCATTTAAGCCATCACACCACTACCTCCATGCTGGTTAAATATGGCGACGGCGTCTTTCTTACTATTTTTAAACATACTCACTGAAAAATCAATCACCGAGCTGCTATACAAACCACACCCACATTCTTACTAACATCATCCATTCGAGTTCGGCATTCAACCCATACGGGCTAATGGAGTTCAATTCATAAATCCATTTTTGTTCTCTGTAATTAAGAAATCTATTCAGATCACCACCCTCCCACCCAACCTTGATTTGATCAATAATCCGCCATCTTAGCTCAGTTACTATATGCTGTTTCTCTAGTCAGGGGGCTACAATAGGAGCCTGCTCATTTTTAGTTACAATCTGTGATTTATGCTCCTAAGCTCAACAGGTCTACTACATCTGGTTTGTTTTTGTTCCTCTTGTGCTTCCTTTAACGTTATCTGCTTGGCAGTTGTAAATATTATTGCTTCCATGCTGGAATTCATTTTGCTAGCATTGCCTGGTAGGTGACAAATTCTCTTGGCTCAGGACAAATGAGAAACTTCTCTGAGCTGGAATGACCTTTATTCTTTCCTAGAGACAGGTAAAATTACAGCTAAAGAAGATTCTCTCCCTGCAACATCTCCATGGGGAGATGAAATGCAACTGCTCTACAGTAACCTATAGAGGCCTTTTTACTAAACTGTGGTATGTTTTTGCACTGGCTGCATTTTAACAGCAAAAATGAATGTGCAGTAAGTGGAAAAAGCGGTTCATAGACAACACCGTGAAAGACAAAGACGCGCGCCGACAACTGAGCACAAGATGGAGGCGTGCGCCGAAGAAAATTACTGTTTTAAGGGGCTCCGGCGGGGGGCTTTGTTGGGGAGCCCCCCCAGTTTACTTAATAGAGATCGCGCCGGCGATGTGGGGGGTTTGGGGGGTTGTAACCCACATTTTACTGTAAACTTAACTTTTTCCCTAAAAACAGAGAAAAAGTGAAGTTTTCAGTAAAATGCGGGGAGTTACAACCCCCCCAAACCCCCCACAACGCGGCGCAATCTCTATTAAGTAAATGGGGGGGGTTCCCCCCCAAACCCCCCCGTCAGAGCCCTAAAAACAGTAATTTTCTGTGGCGTGCGCCTCCGCGCTGCGCTCAATTGTCTGGGCGCGCTTTTGACCTGACACCGGAAAAAGCAGTTCAGTAACTGCTGGGGGCATATCTAGGATGTCCCCTGAAGTTGCCACACACAGTTCTTCACCATGAGTTCAAAGTTAAATGCACCCACACTAACTGCGCAAGTGCTAGCATGCAGCGAGTACCATGTGCAAACTGTAATGCACGGTCCATTCCCATTCCCTACCTAAAACCTGCATAGTTCCTGCCCCTTAACACGGCATTCAGTTAGTGTGAGAAAGCACTGTGTTTGCCTTCTTGAATTTGATGTATTTATGGTTTATGGCAGATTGGGTGACAAATATGGTATTAGTTGAGCTCGTAGAATTCCATTGAAGGCAGCCTCCTCTGTGCACCTCTCCAAACTCCTTTGTGTTAAAACATATGACAGAATGCACATGCATAAACATGCACTTAGAGGGAACTATGATCCTAGATTAGATAGGCGATGAGGAGAGGAGCAACCCCTTCATTCAAACCTCATTTCTCCTCACTTTCTCTTTATCCTGCTGCACCCTGTCTGATTCCCCTCATTCTTTCCCCATATCCTTGCTCTAATCCCCTCACTCCCTCATGCTACCTGCCCCACCACCTTCTTAGAAGCTAAAACATCCAATCAGCCACCAGAAGCAGGCAGATACGAGTATGTTCAGATTTCTTCCTACTGGTGGAGCCATTTGACTTTTCTTTGCTTAGGCTAGCCTCTCATGAAATCAGTGATCAAAAGTAGCTTTACAGCTTATTACCACTTTGTATAAATGTTTTTCACAACCCATTTCCCTCAATATTATTCCATCTTACTCAAGACAAATGGAAAGACAGGTCTTGAGATTTAGAATATTAATATATTATTGATTTATTGGCTTGATACGATTCAAGGAACAAAGCAGTGTACATAAATAAATTACACCCCCCCCCCCTCTTTTTTTTTTTTTTTACAAAACCGCGCTAGTGGCTACCACACAGCAAAAGTCCCAAAACCCTTTATGGGCTTTGGGGCAGTTAGCCCAGCTGTGTAAAAGATGGAGGGTGGGGGTAAATCATGAAAATGAAAGGAACTCCAATGAATAAAAGGAAAGAATCAGCATACATTCATTCAGTCAAGTACATAGGTTAAGCCTACTATTTTTATTTTTGCATATCATTTGACTTCAGCCAACCCATCTGCCAATATCAAACCCCCAAGCCACTTGGAAAAAAAGAGTGTAAAAATGCATCTTAAGTAATGCTTTGAAATGGGGAAAGGATTGTTCTGCTCATATATGGTCAGTGACTGAGTTCCAGAGAGAGGGAGCTAAAAAAATGGCTGTATGTCTAATTGATTTGAGATGTACCTGATATAGGTTGGTAAGTCCAAATCAATTAGAATCTAATGAACGGTGGGCACGCAATGCAGTATAAGGAACCGTAAAAGTAGAAAGGCTCATAGTCGATAAGAAGAAACATTGCATTTAAAAGTAGTAACAGTTCAACATTGACAGATTAAAAAAATCCAACCCCAGCTAACAGAACAGGATGCACAACTAATGCAACCTGACACAAATGTCATTTTACTGATTGCCACATGTTCTCTTCACCGGCAGTGGTTTCTAATATAAATGTTTTCCAAATAGCAACTCTATCCACTATGCTCTATAAAACACAAATATTAAAGATAACATCACCCCATGACCCTAAAATCTTGTGCCTCTCAAACTAACATAGTAAATGACAGCAGATACATAATGATGTGAATGGTCCATCCAGTCTGCCCATTATTTACATGCATTAAAATTCATGATTAAATTAAATTGTCTTGTTTCTTTGATATTTCTTAGTCATAGACCGTAAAGTCCACCTGGTACTGTCCTTAGGTTTCAACTACTGGAGTTGTCGTTGAAGCTCACTCCAGCCTATCCAACCATCTCGTCATTTGTGAAATACATACTGTAAAGTCTGCCCATCAATGTCCTCATTATCCAGGTTATTGGAATTTCCACTAATCCACTCATCAGCCCATCCTACTCTGAATCATCATATATAGGACACAGACCATGCAAGTCTGCCCAGTACTGGCTTTAGTTCTTCAATTTATACCATTCATTTTCTAATTAAAAATCCTCTGTGCTTATCCCATGCTTTTTAAAATTCCATCAGCATTTTCTTTTCCACCACCTCCCTTGGGAGGGCATTCCATACATCAACCACCCTCTCCATGAAAAATAATTTCCTAAGATTACTCCTAAGTCTACCACCCCACAATCTCAATTCATGCCCTCTAGTTTTACCATTTTTCCTTCTCTGGAAAAGATTTGGTTCTATATTAATACCTTTCAAGTATTTAAACATTTGTATCATATCTCCCCTGCCCCTCCTCTCCTCCAGAGTATATATATTCAGCTGTTCTGGTCTCTTATCATGTGTCTTTTGATGCAAACCCTCTACCATATCTGTTGCCTTCCTCTGTCTGGACCACTTCAAGTCTTCTTATTTCCTTAGCCAGATATGTTCTCCAAAACTGAACACGATACTCCAAGTGTGGCCTCACCACACTTACAGGGGCATCAACACCTTCCTTCTTCTGCTGATTACTCTTTTTTCTATAAAGCCTAGCATCATCCTGGCTATAGTCACCACCTTATCACATGTTTCATCACCTTCATATCCTCAGATACTATCACCCCAACATTCCATCTCCCCATCTGTGCATATCAGCCTCTCGCCTCAGATTTCTATTCCCCAAATGCATCACTCTGCACTTCTTAGCATTGAATTTTAGCTGTCAGGCATTAGACCATTCTAACTTTTGCAGATCCTTTTTCTACTCCCTTCAGGGTGTCAACTAGTGCAGCACAAAGCACAGTTCTATAAAAGTTAGACACATTTTATAGAATCGAGCTTAACGTCACCTAGGCGTCACTAAGCATCCATAACTTTAGGCTCACCCTATTTATGCCAGGGTTTCTTGGCCTAAATTTGTGCACCTAGGTTAGGTGCCTACCAAATCCTGAGTCCAAAATAGGTGCCTACCTGCAAAATACACCCATGATCTGCCCCCTAATCGTGCCTACTTGTGATAGGTGCCTTGGACCAGTCGCCTACCTCAAAGTGGAAGGCACACACCAAGTTAAACGCTTAACATCCAATTAAGTGCAATTTACCTCAATTATGATGTGCTAATTGTATTGATTAAGTCTAATAAATAATTAAATTAGGTGCCTACATCAACCAGGTGCATCAGTATAGGCGTCTAGCTTTGAGCGGACTGTATAGAATTTGCCCGTTTTTGTATGTTTTACATATGTCTGTATAAAGTCCCTGATATGTGGAAAAGTCATAATGCTGTAATTGTGCTGCTACATGATGGATTTATGATTCCCACAGATCACATGGTATCCTTGATTTTGCAGTTCTTTTGATTCCTGTTGAACTTTGCAATTCTTTGGCCTTTTGTTAATAAAGGTTACCTTTGTATATCTGGGTTCCTATCTAGATTTATTTGGTCATTCCTGCTGATTTTTTTTTCTGCATTCAAGATATTTGACCATATTATAAGTGAATTTGTGTTATCAGGTTATCATAACAATAACCCCCCAAAATGGAGTCCAACCTTTGACCACCTTATAAGCAATATTGTGTTGTACTGAGATGCATCATATTGGGTCTGCAGTATACTTAAGACAGAATTTTTAGCTGCTGCCTATCAGATAAGACAGATAAGTCATCCATACATCTTAATGCAAATTTTGAAAGAGCAATTAGGTATCTTGCCACTGCCAAAAATACACAGATAAATTTAAACAAATATCTTATCCATTTAAGTTTATACCTACTGTTTCTGCCGGGGGTGGGGGTGGGGGTAAGGGGGTGGATATATAGTATATGAATTTAGAGCCTCTCTTTCTGAAATGAATATGGCCATTTCTGAAGTAAATGGTTACATTTTAGCCATATAAGTTAATACATTTTGACCCCATAACTGTACGTCAGCCCAGTATTTAAAAAAAAAAAAAAAAAATCCCACTTATGTTGTCTGCATCTGATGTAATTATTTTGTGGTGATTAGCATTATGTGAAAAGAATTGGTTCCTAGGTTCAGCAGTCTGGCAATCAATAAGGTAATCTGTGTATCCATAACCAAATATTGAGTGGGACTTAACCTGGATGAGTCTGTTACTCAGATAATCCAATTAAATTATTCAGATGAACTTTAAAACAGTCCTCCACCACGACCAAACTTGTCCATCTGAATACCAGCACTCTGGCTAACCATGTCCCCGCTATCTCTGGACTATTTTGCATTGGCTAAATTTTGTGCAGTCAAATATATAAACACTGAGGGTATTTTAAAAGCCAAAGATGTGGCCAGGTAGCTCCCAAAGTTACCTAGATAACTCTTTTAAAATATATATATATATATATATAATATATTTATATATATATATAATATATATATATATATTATATAAAAAGAGTTATCTAGGTAACTTTGGGAGCTACCTGGCCACATCTTTGGCATTATATAATAATATAATATATATATATATATATATATATATATAATATTTTTGTGATTTAGAAAAACTTTGCCCTTTCTCCATATACAATGACCAGACAGTTGAGAATAACTTCCAGTACCACAATCATTCACAGCTGGCATCACTTGCTGAAAACACAGCAGGTACCTAACCCATTGTTGCAAAAATATGGACAAGTCTAGCACATTTGAACATAGTCCTGCTGTGTTTACTAATTTGCTGCTTGTTCTGTGCCTAGTTATGTTTCGGCCATCCTTATGAATTCTACATTGGAAGTATTTCAGCAGCCAGCAGCCTGGCTGTTTTTGTATCAGTTCTGCTATATACTCTTCACATCATTGGCTGCCATTTTCTTTGGGAATTTGATTTAGATATCACATCAATATGGAGTTCCCTGCTTTCCAAAGATATAACGAATCAGATAACATTAGAATAAGATCCTTCTTTAGCAGTGGTTCCCAGCCTTGTCCTGGAGGACCAGCAGCCAGTCAGGTTTTTGGGATAGCCCTAATGAATATGCATAAGAGAGATCTGCATATCTTGGAGGTGGCAGGCATGCAAATCTTTCCCATGCATATTTATTAGGGCTATCCTGAAAACCTGACTGGCTGGAAGTCCTCCAGGACAGGGTTGGGAACCACTGTTCTATAGTATCGATAACATGCCTGTGCCATATTTGAAACTTGTTTCCTGACATACGCCTGTGTATTAATCACCTTCTGAAATGAACTCATATTATTTTTTCATATGGTGTTTTAGTCAAATGAGGTTGTTTGATTTCCATCTCCCTGTATTTAATACTTTTTTGTGTAAGATCCATAACTATCAAGTTGTGCTGATTATACTGTACAGTAAAACCCATGAAAGAGCAATACAATAGAGCATAGTTCATTGGGAAAAGTCAAGATGGAGGCCATTCTAGATAATGGATTTTTCTGAATAATGAAAGTTCCATGTTCTTGGAGTTTGGGGATAAAGCATAATATAAATGTGGTCCATTTTTCAGATATTAGAAGTCTGCTATTGAGACAGATTTGGGAGAAGCCACTGCTTACATGGGATCGGTACCATGGAGTGTTGCTACTGTTTGAGTTTCTGCCATGAACTTGTGACCTGGATTGGCCACTATGGAAATGAGGACCATGCTCTTATGTTTTTCCAGATAATGGATCAGGACCACGGAACTATTGTTTTTGCCACATACCAAGTTTCCAGTTAACTGATCTTCAGAAAAAAATGATACTCTGTTGTAATTTTATGCCAGTAAATTGTTTCTAAAATTGAATTTGTTTAGGCCCGTCTGCGCCTGTTTGTTTAAGATTTTAATTCTAGAAATGAGTAGGAGAGAGATTTGATACATGTATTTTGGGGTTTTCTAAGTCTCTGGTTGATTTAATTTTGTAATAACTGGTTATAACTATGGGATATTAAAAGACGTAATTTCTGTATCTTAACTGCAGATCCTCTAATATAAATTTTGTATTTTTAATATTTTTTGTTTCAGGTTCTCTGGGAGATGCTAACAAGGGAGGTTCCCTTTAAAGGTCTGGAAGGATTACAAGTAGCATGGCTGGTAGTAGAAAAAAATGAGGTAAGACTTTTCCTGTGTTCAGGAACAGAACATACATATGAAAACAGTATCGGGGGTTTGCAAAAGACTTTTTCATCTTCTTCAAATTAAAAGTAGGTTCACGCTTATGGAAAGATTACCAGTAGGAGCTAACACAAAGGGTCAGAGTGATGTTATTCCTCATGAATGGACCCTTTACATCTAATTGTTGCAGCTTCACGTCGTGATGCTGTAGATCAAAAATTGTAGAACTACTGTACTAGTTTCTCAGTCTCAATAGCGTAACCTAGGGGTTTGTTCTTGGTGATGAAAGAAGCCATGGCGTCCCAAGGTAGGGAAACTCTTTAACGCCATCTCCCATGCTTTGGACATCTTTTTACTGTCCAGGAGTTGATATTTCTATAAGAGACCTTCAACTCTTTCAGCTTAACTCTCCCAGCAGGAGTCACCCTACTACAAGAAACTGCCCCTTAGATGAGAATTTCAAAACTAAAAGAAGAATAAAGTAAAGAAAAATTACAGTTTAGCTCCCTGCAGTATATTGAACACTACATTAAAGACAAGCTCATCACTTATATTGGCAAGGCAGAGGCATAGCTGCATGCTTCCTCACACTGAACCTTTCCATTCTATAAGGGCTTTAGTAGTAAAAGCTCTGCTGTGTAACTAGCCTTTGCCTTTTTCTACCAAGTTGCAGTAATGCATCTTGAGTTAAGGTGAACTGTTTTTGCTTACCCCCAGGTGGTATAATACATTCATCGGTTGGCAGTCCTTATTACTGGAAAAGTTCATTTCATTTCTTAAGAGTGTTTGCTTACTTTTAAGTCCAAAAAGATGGACTTAAAATTTTGAATCGGTAGTCGTTAAATTAAGGAAGGAAGATGTTAGTGGCTCAGAGTAAATCGCTAGAACATTCTACTTCATAAATCAACCATGAGCAGTGAAGAAAAGTTAAATTGCTTTGTTTTGCTAATTAGCTTTGAAACTGCCTTGAACACAAAATATCCATGGACTTTAGCAACTGCATTGAGTGTAGGTAGAACTTTGATGTGAACAAATATGCATCGATTGAAAATTTCTGATCCTTATAGTTTCACAGCTATACTACTGTAATGACTTTTATATAGGCCAGACTCATATGTGGGCTATAGGTGATCTAAAATGTTGCTGCCAAGGTGGTGTTTAAACAGCTGAGGTATATTTCATTACTTTAAGGATTATGCTTGTATATTGGCCTCTTTGAAAACTTTCTAGGTCAGAGTGCATAAAGTCACACTATACTCTCTCAAATTTTGGAACTTAAAAAATGTGTGGCAACAGGGGTGGATTTAGGGTGAGGGAAAATTTAGGAGTGTAGCACTGGTTTTGAGCACTAGGCTGATTAATGAAGCTCACAAATCTAGGCAAAGGAATGGCAGGCCTAAAGTTATGTGCATAACTTTTAAGCTCCTAAATTAGGATGAAAATATGGCAAAAACTTAAAAGTATAAATTTAGGAGCTCAGCATTTTCTGAATATTGGGCCTTTGGTTGCTTTTTCTGTGGTGATAGTAAGGATAAAATGAACTGAGTGGAGAAAGTAAATAGCAAACCCATGAGAAGGGGACGAGAAGAGTACAGTGGCACATCATTTTGTGACTAAGGTTGGTTTGGAAATGAGCAACTGAAATGCTGGATATGGTTTTTATTGTTTTGTTTGCCTGGGTCAGAATTTGTGTGCTTGGTTTTGCATTTTAGGTTTGGGTACCGGGAAATGCAGTCTGTAAATAAAATACATCCCTGGGAACATCTTCAAAAAGTAATGCATGAGGTAGAATCCTGTACATTTATTTAGCCAGTCTGAGTGAGAAGAGTTTTTAGACAGCTCGATTTACGCAGATGGATCATTATTTACTCCTTCAAAGTGGTTTTAAAAATTGTTCAGTGTTTTTCCATCCATGCATTCATTCCAAGACAAGGTAATTGTGGCTAATTGTCTCCTTTTTCTTTTTGGAATGTGCTCTGTATTAGGTGGAGGTAACAAATGCAGAGTCTAACATATACCATCTTTACTATTCTGAACAGTTCCATACTTATTTAAACACACAGCAGGAGCTGGGTTCTGTTTTGGATTTAAGTATATATGAAGAATGATTTTGTAGCATGGTTGGCAAAGTTCCTTAACTTTAAAACTTCAGAAGTCCAGCTACAAAAATACTGAGATGAATATTGTGTTATAGGAGCAACCTGCTAAGGTGTACACCGTTTAGCAACAGGAAGAAAATAGAAAAAGATGCCACTGAACATCTAAAAAATATGCTGCGCAAGTTATTTCATGCAGAGTCCTGTTTTTCATAGAGTGTAGAGAGCGGACTCGAGATATCCCAGTTGGGACATGCTCAGTTCCAGCGGTATTTTAGAAAAGGATCTCCTGACACAGAGGTTTTTGGAAAACACCAGTAGGACTTGCCTAATGTGTTTTCCGCCATGTACAGTGTGAGCAGCCATTTTACAAATATAGAAGTTGAAAAATGACCAGCATGGACCTGGTAGCTTCAATGTGGAACTGTTGGCATTTATATGCAAAAATGGTGAAGCTTCATTTAGAGCTGCTCCATGTTCTAAACCTGTAAAATTACCCCCACAATTGCAGCTTTACATATGGTCCATCACTGACAAGAGCCAATAGCACAGGGAATAAGGCCTAAAGAAAAACTTGAATTTTGTGTCTCCTAATTTACTAGAGCTGGATAGGGTCATACCCACTCTCTTGAAAGTAGGCAGGAGACCTGTTATGTGAGAACGCTATATCCCAGCTAAAGCTAAAATTAGCTTCAATTCCTAGCTGGTTTCTTGCTTGTCCTGTTTTTAAGAACAGGCTGCCAAGAATTAATTCCTCTTGGGTTCTAGCGGAGGTTGTCTTTTAGATTATTAAGCTTTTGCATTCTGTGATCCACAATAATTGAACTTGCTTTTATTGTACATCAGCCCCTTAGGTTTACCGCACCATTGCTCCAGTACAGACAGCTACTTTCCTACTTGCAACAATATGATAATTTCAATGATAAACTGGGCGCAGGGTTTTTTTTCACCAAAGCAAGGCTAGAGCAGAGGTTTTATGAAAGTAAATCTACCCTTCTTAACTTTAAGTCTTCATTAAAAAATATAATTTAATGGAAGCAAAAACTAATGTTTAGTGTCCTGGGATCCTGTGGAATTGACTGACCAAACTAATCTTATATTCCTTACAGCGATTGACCATTCCTAGCAGTTGTCCTAAAAGTTTTGCAGAAATGATGCGTCAATGTTGGGAAGCAGATGCAAAGGTATGTGATTTATAAGTTTTTATTTTTAAGTCAGTTCTGTTGGTTGCTCTTTGACTAGTCTATTCTCAAAGTTGTTTTAAGATTTAATCATGTGCCACAAACATGAGTAACTGAATAGGGTATGCGCATCATAGTCAACAACAGAAAAAGACCATCCAGTCTGTCTATACCATTACGGATGCTTCCAGTTTATCGACCATTTCCTCAATTTGTCCTTATCCAGGACAGTTTTCCTCCTCTGTTCTCCACCATCGTGGTTGAAGTATAAACAACCTGCGCTATGCAGATGATACAACGCTCATCACCAGCTGCAAAGATATGCTGCATCTACTGAGACGAGTCAAAACCGAAAGTCATAACATGGGATTAGAACTAAACATAAACAAGACGAAGATCATGAACACGGAAAATGATGAAGATTTTCAGATTGAAGGCGATAGAATAGAAGTTGTAAAGGATTTCAATCTCCTGGACTCTTTCGTAAACAAAGAGGCAACTAGCTGGGAAGAAATACTCTGCAGAAATGTACTTGGTCGCTCTTCAATGAAGGCTCTCAACAAAGTATTCAAAGGAAAGGAAATAACGCTCCAAATGAAGATCAGACTTATTCATGCACTCATTTTCTCAGTGGTCAATTAAGGATGTGAAAGCTGGACACTACGGAAACAAGAGAAAAAGAAGATTGACTCATTTGAGCTTTGGTGATGCAGAAGGATTTTATGCATGCCTTGTATCGCCAGAAGAACTAACCAAATCGATTCTGGAAGAAATCAAACTGGCTATGTCATTCAAACCTCAAATGATGAAGCTACAATTGTCTTATTTTGGTCATACTGTCAGAAGAGAAAGATCATTTGAGAAGGACATCAAGTTTGGGAAGATCAAAGGAACCAGGCGAAGAGGGCGACCAGATGGCAGAATTTGTTGAAAACAACCATGGGGATGATGCTGGTGGACTTTAACAGACTAGCACAAAACCAGTTTCTTTTTAGATCTGTAATTCATCAAGTCACTAGGATATGAACATGAGTCGATAGCACCTAACTAACTAGTGCAATGACTTTAAATCAAGGGACCCAGGTTCAAATCCCACTTTACATTTTTCATTTTTTTATTGTGAGCCCTCTAGAAACAGAAAAATACCTACTATGTTAGCAACTTGCAAGCATGAAGGCTATTGAAGTGGAATATATTCAGGTACCGCATCTGTCTTTGTAGCCATACTGGGTCAGACCATTGGTCCATCTAGCATAGTATCCTGTTTCCACAGTGGCCAATCCAGGTCACAAGTACCTGGCAAAACCTCAAATAGTAGCTACATTCCATGCTACCAATCTCAAGGCAAGCATTGGCTACCTCCATGTCTGTCTCTATAGCAAACTATGGACTTTTCCTCCAGGAACTTGTCCAAACCTTTTTTTTTTTTTTAAACCTAGCTACATTAACAACTGTTGCAAGATCCTCTGGCAACGCATTCCAGAGCTTAACTGTTCTTTGAGTGATTTAATATTTCCTCCTATTGGTTTTAAATGTATCTCCCCATAGCTTCATCGAGTGTCCCTTAGTCTTTGTAATTTTTGATGGGAGTAAAAAATCGATTCACTTGTACCTGTTCTACACCACTCAGGATTTTGTAGACCTCAATCATATCTCCCCCTCAGCCATCTCTTTTCCAAGCTTTAACCTTTTTAGCCTTTCCTCATACGAGAGGAGTTCCATCCCCTTTATCATATTGGTTACTCTTCTTTGAACCTGGGTCCTTTTGTTTACAGTCCAGAGAAAATGTGCAACTGCTACATATACCTTGCTTTGTAAAGCTGGATCCATCAGGACTGTTAGATTCCAGAAGGAGGAGAGAAAATGCCCAGTGATGATGTTTCAAAAAAATAATCTTATGCTTCATTATAAGATTACAGTTTTATGTTCTATTATCAGATAACTTGATTAGTTTATGTAAAACTGCAATAGTCCCAGCACTAGCTGGACAGTAGTATAAGTCAGTAAATATGGAAACAGAATTAGACGTGTTAAGTAAGATATAACATAACATAAAAATTTATTTATATATCACAGAACCTTAGGAGTTCTATGCGGTTTACAAAAGAAAATTGAAACAGTGACAATAAAAACAAATGACCTAGAAATTACAAAAATTTCTTAAATAAGTAGGTTTTCAGTAATTTACTGAACTGCTGGTAAGAGACAGAGCTAACAGATTTACAAACTCTTTATCACAAGAAGCTGCTGAACAGAGACTAAGAACTGAATTGCTGATTTAGCAATCATTTTTGCTTGTTAAAAGAAAAGCAAGATGGCATGGAATACATTTTCATGTGGATTAAGGAAAAGTTTACTTTTTCCGTAGTTTTTTGTTTGGATAGAGGAGGGTTGTTTAGTCTAGCTGTAGAAAATCTTGAGTTATTGTAAAGGAGCATGAAAATTGCCAAAACAGGCCTTGTGTAGAGGGTACTTGCCTCCAAGAATCGTGTTGAATCTTTTCTTGATCTCATTCTGCCCTTAAAACTTGTGTAACTTATTCAGTCCTGACATAATAATAGTTTTTCGAAGGAGACGCTATTGATCTCGTGTGCGTTTTCTGGGAGCCTAAACACCTTACCTCATTCCTAAAAAGATGCAATTGTTGACTTACAAAGTTACTCCAGGATCTAGAAATTTCTGTGGTGAAAATGTACAAGAAATATGCTAATTTATGTAAATTACTTGTACTAGTTACTTTCTTGTGCTAACTTATACTTTTTCCCTTTCTGCCTTTTTTGTAGCGTTTTATTTTATCTTTCTGTCATTTAATATACAGTTCATTTAACTTTGTAGGCACTTTAGTTAAAACTGTGATTCCATTTTGGGACAGACGGAATTTCTATGTGCCTTCTTCTAATTTTATTGTTAATTTTTTATTGTATTCTGTAATCGCATTGAACCGAAAGGCATATTGCGGTATATAAATAAAAACTCATGTTATGTTATTCTTGGTGTCTAAAAGAATAATTAGTTCAGATCTCCTGACTACTGTTTAGTTGTGTTAGTGATAGAAGTAAAATAGTCAGTGAACAGTGTCTTTTCTTTCTTTTGATATACAGTGGTGCCTCACACAACGAACTTAATCCGTTCCAGGAGCAAGTTTGTTATGTGAAACGTTCGTTGTGTGAAACGCGTTTTCCCATAAGAATACATGTAAAACAAAATAATTCGTTCTGCAGCCCTGTTTTCCCATAAGAATACATGTAAAACAAAATAATTCGTTCTGCAGCCCTACATTTCCCTCCCTCCACCTCACCTTATATGCAGAGTTTGCCAGCTTTCTTTTTCACCCAGCCGCACGCTTTCAAAAAGCTGTGCACGCGCAGCTGCTGAAGTTGATCAATGTTCTCTTCTCCTGCAACTTCCGGTTTCCGGTTGCGTCAGAGGAGAAGATTGAACAACAGAGCATGCGCGCATGTGCTGCTCTTTGAAAGTGTGTGGCTGGCCGAAAAAGAAAGCCGGAAAACTCGGCATCTAAGGTAAGGTGGAGGGAGATGATGGAACACTGCATTCAGACAGGAGGGTGCTGCTGTTCCCGGCTCACATTAGGAAGCGGCGAGAGTAGTTCCGCCCCCCCCCCCCGGGCCCCTCGGGCGACTTCGTTGTGTGAAACGAAGTTCGTTATAGGGAGCAAGACAAAAAGTTCGTTATGCGCAGCGTTCGCTGTACGAGGCGTCCGTTATGCGAGGCACCACTGTACTTGTGATATATTTTTAATTTATATATTTGCTGGCTCACTCTTGCTTCAGTAATAAAATAAAAGAATTTCAACAAAACTGACATGAAGTTAGTCATGTGGAAGTGCTTCCTCTATCTCTGTTAAATAGCATTTTATGGAGGTAAATTAGTAATGGGCCCTTTTACTAAAAAAAAAAAAGGATTAAGAAATATTAGTGAAGCATACTGCTACTAAGTGCTATACTATGAGGGGTTGCTGAAAAGTTCTCAGCCCAACCAACAAAGTTGGGGCAGTCTCCATCGAGGACTATATACTTAGTTCAGTGATTTTCTACTTTTTTTTTTTTTTTGTTACGGGGAGAAAATACGTATCGAAAAAAGTGGAAGATTGCTGGACTAAGTGTATAGCCCTCGATGGAGACTTTGTTGGTTGGGCTGAGAACTTTTCAGCAGCAAATCATATGTACGAAGTGTGCCTAATTTTATTAGATTTCCACTTTAAAAAAAGAGGACACATGCTCCCACCCCGCTCTGCCCCTGGCCCCACCCCATTATGCCTACAGCCCTGCCCCCATACAAACATCATGTCTCCTTCCCCAACCTCCAGGCCGTGTCTAGAGAGTATCTACGCATGTATGGACATCAACGCGATGACATCATGCTCATGTGCATATGCATGTGATTTCACCGCATCGACATTCGCAAGTTCGCAGAAGCCCTCCGAACGCGGGGCCTTCCAAAACAAGGACATACCACTGACAGATATCTTTCTACTTGGGGCCATGACACCAATAACGCTTCATGACATTCATTCCTACTAGAACACCTGGCCTTGGTCACATGTGCAGAACACAGATAACACCTATGCAAGTGCATGTCCACAAACTAAAAGTCCTAATATACACAAATGAAACCCTAAGATGCCAGACTCTGCATGTAGTACAACACCAGAGAAATAGAAAGAAATGCATTTCTTCCTGAACAGTACAAAATATAGACAGTAGATGTAAATTCTGAAAATGGACACATTTCAATCACTAAATTGAAAATACGTAAAATCAATTTTCTTACCTTTTATTGTCTGGTGATTTTATTTTTCTACTCATCTTTTCCCAGTCTCTGGTTGCACTTCCTTCTGTCTGTGCTCCTAACTCTGTTTCCATCCATTTGTTGTTTTTCTCTCCTTTATTTTCTGCCCTATATTCATCTTTGGTATTAACTTTTAACATTTAATTTTCTTCCTTTTTTTTTTTTTTTGCTTCCTCCTCAAATCTATCTACTTTTCCATGTCTTCCCTTCCCATCTATCCATGTGCACTATATTCTCCCTCTCCCTGCTCTTCCCCACCATCCATGTGTACCATCTCCTTCCTCTTTCTTCTCCCCTATTCCCATCTATCCATAAACAGCATTTCTTCTCTCTTCCCTTCCCCTCCCATCCATGTGCACCATATCCTCCCTCTCTCTCTCCTTCTCCTCCATCCATGTGTACCATCTCCTCCCTCTCTTTCCCTCTTCTATGGTCTAACATCTCTTTCCTATTCCCCCCTCCTATGGTCTGGGATCTTTATCCTTTCCTTCCGACATTCTGGCATCTCTCTCCCCTCCTTCCTTTCTCTCTTCTCCCATTTGTAGTCTGACATATCTCCATCTCTCTGTCTTTCCCTTCCCCTGCCTTAGTATGGAATCCCTTCCTCCTCCTTCCTTTCCCTGGTCTGACATTTCTCTTCTCCCCCTCCCCCCTTTCCCATCCAGTGGTCTGACATCGCTCTCCTTCCTTTCACCTCTCCGATGCTATGTTATTTCTATTTGCCCCTTCCCTTTCTTCCCCTTGAGGTCTGGCATCTTTCCTTCCCTCTCCCTCCCCCCCCGGATGGTATGGCATCTATCTGCCCCTTTCTTCCCCTAGAGGTCTCGTATCTTTCCTCCCCATACCCATGGTCCAGCATCTCTCTTATCCTCCCCATGCTATTCCTCTTCCTCACCCACCCGCCGCCTTCCCAGAGGGAACCGGTGCTTGTTCACCATTTTTCCCAGTGGCACTGCTATAACTCTTTGGTGAAGTAAACACGCTGTCTTTGACGACTTGAAAGCTTTCTCTCTGCTACTGCTTCCCACCTATGCGGGGGGGACAGGAAGCAGTAACAGAGGAAAAGCTACCAGATTGCCAAACGCAGAGTGTTTACTTCACTCAAGCCGGTGGCTTGAAGAGTTAGAGCAGCGTTGCTGGGAATGAGAACAGTGAGCATGCACCAGATCTAGCTTTGGGGGGTAGGGGGGGAATAGATGCGTGAGCCACCTAGGTGGTCTCCACGGGCCTTACAATGAATACCACTGCTGTAGGGTTACTAGATGTCCGGTTTCCCCAGACAAAAGTTGTAAAATGAAAAAGCTGCCCGGATCCCAACAGAATCCCCAAAAGGAGGACATGTTTGGGGAAAACTGGACATCTGGTAACCCTATGTGTGCCTTTTATCGAAACACACTAAGTGCTGGTCTACTCAGCGCTTGTTTTTTTAGGCATTATATTTAGAACTAGTGTTTAAGCCCGTTACTTTAACTGGTGCTAGAATAGATGTGTAAACTTTTAGCACAATGGGGCGCTGAGGCTTTTCTTTCTTTCTTTGCTTCCTGTTCCCCCTGTCCAGCAGTAGCCCTTCTCCCTTCCTTTTACCTCCCCCCTGTCCAGCAGCACCCCTTCCCTGCTCCCCCCGTCCATCAATACCCCTCCCCTGCTTCCCCTGTCCAGCAGTAGCCCTTCTCCCTTCCTTGTACCTCCCCCCTGTCCAGTAGTACCTCTTCTCCCTTCCCTGCTACCCTTGTCCAGCATCCACTAGCCCGGGCAGCCTTGGGGCTTTTGCTAGACCAGCCCGCCTCGCATTATCCAAGTGGGCCGGCCTAACAAAGGCCCCGCGGCTGCTTGATGAAAGCACGGCTGCTGCCGTGAGAAGAAGAGGCGTCCCAGCAGCATAGGCAGAAGGCAGGAAGTCATCCGGTGTCTGAGATCAGGGCAGAAGACAGGAAATCAGTTGAGGCAGGCACGGGAGATCGGCGGCAGGCAAATTATTGTACTGCGCATGCGCAGCACGGAAGCATGACGCATGGAGGCACGGAGATTAAAGTGTGCATGCGCACACTAAGGATTAGGCCCTCAGTGCTTTTCATTTTGGGACCTACCCATGTACTAAGCCCATTCTAATGCATCCCCAAAATAAAGGTTTTTTTTAATTTTTGTAGACCTTCATTAATTTTTCCATTAGCATGTGATGCCTGCAAAAAATATTAATGCAGGAGCACTTACTCAAATTCCTCCCCAATATCCCACCATCCCTCCCCATCGCGTGTCTGGCGGGTTCAGGCCCTCCCCTCGCGGGTCCAGCGACTCCAGGCCTTCCCCCCCTCTTTCACTTGTGGGTACGGCAGCTCCAGCCCACCCCACCGCTTGCTTGCAGGTCTGGCAGCTCCAGCTGGCTTCCCTCCCTCCCTGCCACTGACACACACTTTGCAGAGCAATCTGATCTTTAAACAGGCTTGCTCGTCAGTGTATGAATTTTCTATGTAGCATTTAGTTTTCCTGATAGTGGAGGAGGGATGGGTTTTGTTGATCCTTTTTCTGTATTTGTGATTTATCAAATGACAGTTGTATAGCACATTGTTCCTTTTTATACTTTAATAAAATGATTTCAATATAAAATAGCTATTCAAGACTTATGCGGATGGGATCAGACAGAGTCCGCAGGGATGGGGCGGAGATGGGGACAAGTTTTTTCCCTGTGTTATTCTCTAGTGCCTAGCCTGCAACGGAGGGATACTGACCAAGGTAAAGTGAGAGGGATCCCAATGGGGGTAGGAATTAGTAGAGGGCAAGGCAATTCAAGTCAGGAGGAAGTACGGAGCAGAAAAGTATAGAATTGGGGAGTGGAGTAGGTACAGGGGGAATATTAAGCATCCTACCCCAAAACAAAAGTCAAACTGCATTGGAGATTGAAATGAAGGAAAACAGAATAAGACAATGAGAGGAAGAGGAAGATATTAAGGCAGGGAGGGACTGAGAAAGAAGCTGAGAGGATCTGAAAAAATAAAGTATATAGTGTACACAGGTTAGGAAGGGAAGAAGAGCTATTGAGGACTGGCTGGGAGTGGGATAGATGGACCAAGATAGACTGGAAGCATAGGTATGTGTAGATGGTCTAGGGATGGTAAACTGTGGTGATAAATTGAGATTGGTCAGGAAGAGATACTGGTTGGACTTGCGGTGCTACCACTAGCATTTCTTTTACTCACAAGTCCTCCCTGTGTAGCACCACTTGCTATGCTCTTCATTTAAAGACAGATGAGCCAGTTGTGTTCCTTTATATGGACTTGATAATTTGTGGTGAATCGAGCACCCCCAGTCATTTTGAAAAGTTGGTTCTTATGCCACCACAATGTGCTAAACTGAAAGCTGGCTAATTTTGTAGGTGATCCAGGGACGGAGTCAGCACTTATGCAGTTAAGTACCGATATTCAACATTTTAATTGCTTAAGTTAAGCAGCCATATCGAACCAAATAACACAGTCCTATCTGGATATGGCCAATTGGCCTACCACTAAATATCTGGGATTCTGGGACTAACCCTGGCAGCAGCTAAAAATATACTTACCTCTGCCAGCTGAATATCTACTCACAAAATTTATGCTTCTGTTTCTAGAGTACCATCGAGTAGAAAATCTGGCTTCCCTCCACAGCAGCAAAGAAGCCCCTTCTGGGCTTATCAGCACCAGAGCACATGGAGTGCATAGCCATGTTGGGCCTGTTGTAGTGGAGGTGTACCGTGGATCTCTAATGCCCCAGTGTCAATGTTTACATTTTCATCAGTCCCACAGCACACACCACATCACAGAGGCCCCATTCTTTTGCTGTTGGGTTTTACTTTTAGCTATTCCTCTAGTGCCCCCCTCCCCCCCCCCCCCCCCCCACACCTCAGACTAGTGCTTGTATGCCATTGTCTTGCAGACTTTAAGCACTGTTGAGCAGGGAACTGATGCAGGTAAATATGTGTGTGTGTGTGTGTGGGGGGGGGGGGGGTTTGTATTAAATAATATATGTTTTCCTAATAGCACAGTGGACCTGAAAGAGAAGCTCTTTAATACAACTGATTTTCCACTGATCTGTTAGAAGAAGAGATGCAGCACAAATAATTACATAACTACTTGCATTACTGTAACTGTTTCCTAAGATATAACAATGGCATAAAGGATATACTCTTTCAAAATAATTCTGTGGCACTAAAAAATAAAAATAAAAAAATAGACGACTATCAGCAAATACAAGGGACCAGCACTGTAAATTTCTTTTCTTTGTTACCGTTGTTTAGACAGTTAAAATGAGCATATTGGTTTCAAGTATTGCATTTACTCAGAAATCTTCAAGGAAAAGGTTTTTTTTTTTTTGCACTTAGATTGCTTGTTTCTGTACAAAGACATGAAAGTGTGTTTTATTTTCTGATTGCTTCAGTTGTCATTTGTTCAGAAATGGGCTGCTTAAAAGGAGTGATGGAAGAGTTACTGTGGTTATGCAGGTGATGACCTTGCTTGGGAATTTTCTAGTTGAGAATTGTAGCAACACATAGAATACAGATTACAGTTGAAGATAATTAGGGAAACGGTACTACTAAAAGGATTTTGATGTGAACATCTTCCCTTTCCCCTCCCCCCCCCCCATCAGTTGAGGCCCTAAAATGGAATTCATAAAATTCTTCTTCTTTTTTTTTTGTCATTTAAATATTTGTTTTGGACCTGGGGTTCATACATAGGATCACAGTTCTAGTTAGGTTTATTAGTTACAATTACTGCCTAGAAAAAAAATCTATGCAATGGAAAATAGAATAATTTGTGTTTGTTTTCTTCAGAAAAGACCATCTTTCAAGCAAATAATTTCAAACTTGGAATCGATGGCAAATGACAGCAAGCTCCCAGACCAGTGCAATTCATTCTTACACCACAAGGCGGAATGGAGGTATGCTTTCATGAGGGCAAAGTTAGATCCTGTGGTGGGAACTGGAGAATGACATGGAGACAAATTTGTCCCTGTCCCAATGGGATCTGTCTCCATCCCTGTGACTTCTGTTTCTTCCCCACCCCTGCAAGCTCTGTCTTCATCTACACAAGCATTGAACACTTTAAAATTATATGTTTCAAGGCTTGTGCATATGAGGATAGAGCTTGCAGGGATGGGACAGGGACAGAACTCACAAGAACGGGACGGGAATGGAGATTCCACAGGGACAGGAACAAATTTGTCCTCATGTCATTCTCTAGTGGGAACAAATGGAATTTCTCTTGAAAGAGTTAAGGTGAAAGAATTCTACAATTGGATCATAAACACAGAAGGAAAGAGGAGCCTGAAAAATACTTTAAGGAACAGCTATGTAAATAAATTAGAGCTACTCAACCTTATAGTCTGAGTCGGGGCTTAATTTGTAGATGTACAGGAAGTGGAAGTGGGGGAAGGAGGGGTGCAGACTCAGGAGTAAGGGGAGGAGTTGGATTGAGGAGGAGAGTGACTGTTCTCTGCTTTGCTCCAGGCTCACTCCCTCCCCTCCTCTTCCCTACAGGCTGACTGGAAGGGAGGGGCTGGAGTCTGAAAAGAAGTGGCAGAACTACATTCCAGGATATTCCCCCCAGAAATTAAATCCTGGTCTGAGCACAATATCACAAGGTAAACTGACTAGCCATTGTGAAGTGCTCAGACTGTAACATTTTCCTTATCATGTTTGAGGGTTTTATATGTATCATCTTCCTCTCTTATTCTGGCAAGTTATAACCATACAGCAGATGATTTTATATTGGGAAGAAATTTCTGATTGACTTACAGATGGTCACAAGGTTCTCATAACTCATATCATTGCATATTATTATGTTGTCAGTTTATTTATATTCCACCTGTACCTCCACAGTTCAAGTATGGATTTACAACACCACAAGAACAGAACAAAGCATTTGGAATGACATTAACAACTGTAGTTGAGTCAACGTTAATCAGTTAAGATATTACATATTTGAAAAAGATAAGTTTTTAAATATTTCCTGAATAGAAAATAATGATCATGTGATCTCAAAAAGAAAGGGAATTGATAACTGAGCCATATGGCACTGAATTGAAAGGAAAGTTGTCTAATAGATTTAAGTTTTTTTAAACATTGCGCAACGCAATAAGTAGAGATTACAGGCATTATATCTCAGACAGTCCTTGCAATAGAATCCTAGATCTAACAAATAATCTTAAAAATAGGTCATACAAATTTAAAATTGTATGTGTGCACCTACAGGAAGCCAGTCTAGTTTAGAATAGTAATATTTAAGATTATCATATTTACCTCCTCTTTTAAAAAGCCGTGCTAGCGTTTTTAGCTCTGGTCACTGCGGTAACAGCTCCATCACTCTTAGGAATTCTATGAGTGTGGGAGCTGTTACTGCAGCAGCCAGTACTAAAAACGTTAGCATGGCTTTGTAAAGGAGGGGTTTAGTTAGGCCAGAAGTCAGTCTGATGGCTGCACTGAAATCAGTCTGATGGCTGCATTGAACTTACCACTTTAAGGGATCCTTTTATTAAGGCGTGCTAAACGCTAAGGCATCCATTATATTCTATGGGCACCTTAGCATTTAGTGTGCGCTAATCTTTAGCACACACTAAATCCATTAGTGCAAGTTAATAAAAGGACACCTAAATAATTCTTTGGTGTTAACAGTATTATGCAAGCTGTACTAAAGGAGGACAAAGCCATCACTGACAAACTGAACACATATTTTGTGTCTATTTACCGAAGAGATTATATAAAATATACTAGAAGCCAACAGACTATACGCAGGAAACAAAGATGGGAAACTGACAGGGTTGACGATCAATCTAGAAGAGGTATGCAGGCAAATTGATAGGCTTAAAAATGATAAATCCCCGGGACCGGACGGCATCCATCCGAGGGTAATCAAGGAACTGAAAGGGGTTATAGCTGAACTGCTCCAACTAATAGCCAATATGTCAATCAAATCAGGAAGGATTCCGGAAGACTGGAAAGTGGCAAATGTTACACTGATCTTCAAGAAAGGTTCGAGGGGATATCGGTACCGGGAAAGATGTTAGAGGCACTGATAAAGGACTGCATCATTGATCACCTTGACGGACATAATCTGATGAGGACCAGCCAGCACGGCTTCAGCAAAGGAAGATTTTGCTTGACGAACTTACTGCACTTCTTCGAGGGAGTAAAAAAATGCAAAGTGATGCACCTGGGTAAAAGAAATCTGTGCAGGACTTACACGTTAAATGGTGAGACCTTAGTTAGGACCACGGAAGAACGGGATTTAGGAGTAATCATTAGTGAAGACATGAAAACTGCCAATCAGGTGGAAAAGGCTTCCTCTAAGGCAAGGCAAATGATGGGTTGTATCCGTAGAGGTTTTATCAGCAGGATGCCAGAGGTCATAATGCCACTGTACAGATCCATGGTGAGACCACATTTGGAATATTGTGTTCAATTCTGGAGACCACATTACCGGAAAGATGTGCTGAGAATGGAGTCAGTTCAGCGGATGGCCACCAGGATGGTCTCGGGGCTCAAAGATCTTCCGTATGAAGTAAGGCTGAATAAATTGCAGCTGTACTCACTTGAAGAACGAAGAGAGAGAGGGGACATGATCGAGACATTTAAATATATCACGGGTCGTATCGAGGTGGAAGAGGATATCTTCCGTCTTATAGGACCTTCTTCCACCAGAGGGCATCCGCTGAAAATCAGGGGAGGGAAATTTCATGGAGACTCCAGAAAGTATTTCTTCACTGAGAGGGTGGTCGATCATTGGAATGAACTCCCACGGCAGGTGATTGAGGCCAACAGCGTGGCAGATTTCAAAAATAAATGGGACATTCATGTGGGATCTCTAATGAGGTGAGGGCAGGGGGTGGTGAGCAAAATCAAACAGAAGGGTCAATGGAGTGGGCAGACTTGATGGGCTTTGGCCCTTTTCTGCCGTCATTTTTCTATGTTTCTATGTTTCTATAGACAAGGGTGACCTAGTTCACATCGTATATCTGGATTTTCAGAGGGCGTTTGACAAGGTCCCGCATGAGCAACTACTTCGAAAAATTGCGAGCCAAGGAATCGAGGGCGAAATACTCACCTGGATTAAAAATTGGTTGGCAGATAGGAAACAGAGAGTGGGGGTAAATGGACAATACTCGGACTGGAAAAGCGTCACAAGTAGAGTGCCGCAGGGTTTGGTGCTTGGACCCATGGTCTTCAACATATTTATAAATGACCTGGAAATTGGTACGATGAGCGAGGTGATTAAATTTGCAGACAATGCAAAGTTATTCAGAGTAGTGAAGACACAGAAGGATTGCGAAGACCTGCAACGTGACATAAACACGCTTAAGAAATGGGCCGTGACATGGCAAATGAGGTTTAACGTGGATAAGTGTAAGGTGATGCCTGTCGGTAACAAAAATCTTATACACGAATACAGGATGTCCGGTGCAGTACTCAGAGACCCCCCAGGAAAGAGACTTGGGAATACTGGTAGACAAGTCAATGAAGCCGTCTGCGCAATGTGCGGCGGCGGCAAAAAGGGCAAACAGAATGCTAGGCATGATTAAAAAGGGTATCACAAACAGATCGGAGAAGGTTATCATGCCACTGTACCCGGCCATGGTAAGCCCCCACCTGGAATACTGAGTCCAGCACTGGTCGCCATACATGAAGAAGGACATAGTACTACTTGAAAGGGTCCAGAGAAGAGCAACTAAAATGGTTAAGGGGCTGGAGGAGTTGATTAGAGAAACTGGGCCTCATCTCCCTTGAAAAGCGGAGACTGAGAGGGGACATGTTCAAAACATTCAAGATAATGAAGGGAATAGACTTAGTAGATAAAGACAAGTTGTTTACCCTTTGCAAGGCAGAGAGAATGAGAGGGCACTCTCTAAAGTTAAAAGGAGATAGATTCTGGACAAACGTAAGGAAGTTCTTCTTCACCCAGAGAGTGGTAGAAATCTGGAATGCTCTTCCGGAGGGTGTTATAGGGGAAAACACCCTCCATGGATTCAAGACAAAGTTAGACAAGTTCCTGCTGAACCAGAACGTACGCAGGTAAGGCTATACTCAATTAGGGCACTGGTCTCTGACCTAAGGACCGCCATGGGAGCGGACTGCTGGTCACAATAGACCACTGATCTGACCTAGCAGTGGCAATTCTTATGTTCTTATGTTCAACAAATAAAAAGATTTGAACAAATTGTCAAGACTACATTACAATAATCAAGTTTAGATAACATAACAACATTTGTATATCACATTACCCTTCAGATCTATATGGTTTAACAAAAGTAAAATACTGCTTCAACATAGAATGAAATACATTTTCAATCTTTCAAAAATTTCCTAAATAAATAAGTCTTTAATAGTTTAATAAAATTTTGATATGATATAGATGTAAACTGCTTGAAATGACAATAGCCAATTATGATATCTTTTATAGCGGCAAACTTTGGGCAATGGAAAATCAAAAAGGAAAGCTATCTGAGTAGAATGTCTATGATGGGAAAAAAATAAATTGATCAGCTAAATAGGCTGGAGTCATAACAGATATTACTTTGCAACACAGGCAACCAAACTTAAACTGCAGTCTAGCTTCCATGGGGCACCAATGCAGCTATCTGTAATAAGACGTTATATGGTCCGATTTTTTTAATTTAAAAATCAGATGTATTGCTGTATTCTGTATTGATTGAAGTCAAGCCAGGGTTTTTTTGGTTGACTGCCAGATGTACAATATTACAATAGTGCAGAGTACTCAGGACAAAAAACTGAACCAATAGTCTAAACAATTTGTCATCAAAATATGATCTAATCACTAAGTTTTCAAAGCATAAAAAGGCATTTTTGGTTTGTTTGTTTGTTTTTTTACTAATGAATCAACTTGAGTAATCATAGATAAATTCCTGTCCAAATAGACACCTAATATTTTGATGGTAGGATAGAATGGGATAAGTGATTCCATTTAAGATCACACTATTTTCTTCACAATTATGTGGAGAGACCAGGAAAAGTTTGGTCTTATCTGGATTTAACTTCAATTTGAAATCACTCATACAGTTATCAACTATTAGAATCACTGAAGATATGAACTGAGTGACTACAGATAATTGAGAGGTTAAAAGAATTATGATGGTTATGTTATCAACACAACTATACCTGTATAGTTGAATTCCTAGATTTGCCAGTCTTGACCCCAAAGATGCTGGATATATACTGAACAACAATGGCAAAAGAAGGGATCCCTGTAGAACACCATAGGAGTTGTCCCATGTATTTGAAAGAGTGTTTTCAAAATAAACTTGGTAGGTTTGGGATTTTAAAAAGTCAAAACCATTTCATTACCTTGCTAGAATTACCCATGCAGTCAAGACAATCCAGCAATATAGAATGATCAACCAAATTGAAAGCACTACTTAGATCAAACTGTATTACAAGACCACTAGAGCCTTTTGCAAACAGAGTAAATAGTTTTTAATATAGAGATAAAACTGTCTCGGTACTATGCAGAGGGCGAAAACCAGATTGAGAGACAGGTAAAAGAGAGAAACGGTTCAAGTAATCCATTAGTTGCAAATGTACCAGACCTTCCAGTAGTTTAACAAAGAATGGAATTGAAGCAATTTGATGTTAGGGTAACAGATTCTTTCCTTTTTTTAATTAGTGGAGTGATTATTATCCATTTGAACAATTGTTTTTGAAAAGATAGTGGTGATTGTTTTTAGAACATGTGAGGGACAAATATCCAAGGAACAGTATGAATCAACATATTTTGTTATATAGTTTCATGAAGTCAGTCCATTCTGGGTTTTTGAAAGAGCTCCAACTTAAATATACTAATCAATTTTCATTGGATCCAGATATTGGTAAAGTCTGAAAATTTGAGGATCAATGGAATTTAATTATTTTAGAATTAGAGTAAAAAGCTAATTCGTTGGCTGTCTGAGAAGTGTCTTCAAGTCAAGTTTCAAGTTTATTCAAGTTCAAGTTTATTTTAATTTGATGAATCGCTTATTTAGATTTACTAAGCGAGATACAACATTAATAAAAAATATAAACATATATTTAGACATACCATTTAAAATTTAAAAATGATGGGTTAGACCAACAGACTTACAGACTAATCAAAACACAGGGTAAGAAGGGATAGAACTACAATCCAGTGCTTTAAAGTACTACAGTGGAGAACTGTTCATTGAAAGGAAGAAGTATCAAAGATTGAACTTACCACTTTAAGGGGTCCTTTTATTAAGGCGTGCTAAATGCTAAGGCATCCATTATATTCTATGAGCACCTTAGCATTTAATGTGTGTTAATCTTTAGCACATGCTAAACAGTTAGCGCAAGTTAATAAAAGGACCCTTAAATAATTCTTTGGTGTTAACAGTATTATGCCCTACTTTAGCAAAGTAAAAGTCTATGCTTTTCATCTTCCTTTTATAATTGTGAACTTCTCGTCTCCATTGATCATGATCTTTTATGTGATTGGTTTTACGCCAAACTCTTTCTAATTTTCTAACTAGCCGTTTGATTTCTTGTAATTCATTATCATACCAGTTAGGAGAAATTCTAGTTTTTTTAATTTGTAATTTTTGAGGGTCAATATTATCTAAGATTGAATTGCTTAGATTATTCCAGTGAGGGTAAAAAGATGTTATGTTTATTATCATTTGTTATACCGCATACACCGTATTACAGACCTCAGCAGTTTACATTCCAAGTTACATCAAATATAGACCTAGGAGCTATGAACTATTATCTGATTAATATTGGACAATGAACTATTATCTGATTAATATTGTGTCCAAAAGTCAATTGGATTAACTGGACCTCTAAGCATAGTCTTTTTATTAGATTTATGTTTAGTTAAATGTTGTGACATTAAACAATTTAAATGAAAATTGCATCTAAAATGATTAGACCAGTGGGGGGGATACACTCGCCTATTAAGCAGTATAAAATATTGCAAGCACTGAATCATAAGAGGGCCTCCATTGCTTTTGTACAGGAGACCCGGTTGTCCTCTGTAGAGCATGCTAAGCTCTGCTCTTGGTGGGTGGGTACGCATTTGGAGGCTCCGGCTCTGGGGGGGAAGGGAGGTGTAGTGATACTTTTTCGTAAGGGCCTTCACCTGCAGGTACATAAGGTGCTTCGGGATCCTGAAGGTCGGTACATTCTTGCCTCGGTCTCTCTTAACAATAAGCCTTTGTTGTTTTGTAATCTTTATGCTCCTAACAATCCTTCTGCCAAATTTTTTCAGAAGTTGCGTAACCTTTTGTTGCAGTTTGGCGATATTCCCTTGATTCTCAGGGGCGACTTCAACGAGGTCCCTGATCCACGGCTGGATTGTTCTTCTTCGGTGGGACAGGAGTCGCTAAGGGCCTGCACTGGGGCTAGCATGCTGGCTTCCTTTTTGAACTTATTGGATGTTTGGAGGGTTCTTCATCCGGTGGAGTGGGACTATTCTCATTTGTCTCGAGCTCATGGGACGCTTTCACGAATTGATTTTATTCTTCTTTCCCGGGATCTCCTCCCTAGGGTTCAGGAAACCATCCTGGGACCGATTGAAATATCGGATCATGCCTGGGTGGGCCTGCGGTGGCTTTGGGGGTCACCTCGGGGAGGAGGTGTTTCATGGAGGTTCCCCTGTCATTTATATCGTAATACCCGCTTTCACAAATTTTTGTTGGCTAGATGGAGGGATTTCCAAAGTGCGAATCTGCAGCATCGAGAGGACCCCATACTCTATTGGGAGGCTGCGAAAGCAGTGTTGCGTGGGGAAATCGTGTCATTTGTTGCCTTTGAGGCTCGAGCGCGTCAGAGAGAGATTCTGGCCTGGGAGCAAAGGGTTCGGACTCTGCGGCACCACGTTGCAGGTGCCGCCACGTTGGCGCTTAAGACGCAGCTTTTGGAGGCGCAGCAGGCCTTGAATGAGCTCCTGCATAGGGGGGCTCAGAGATCTCGGGAACACTATCAATTCCAGCTCTTCCGGTTTGCTAATAAGAGTAGCAGGATGTTGGCGCGTTTAGCTCGCTCCTCTCGTGGGTCCACGGGGGTCACAGCTTTGCGCGATGTGCAGGGAACGCTTTACCATAAGACTGAGGATATTAGTCGTATTCTGCGGGATTTTTTCGCTGACTTGTATGCCGCGCCTGGCCCGGATGTGCTTGATGGGGGGGTTTATTTGGACAGCTTGGATTTACCACATCTCTCTCCTGTTGACTTGGCAATGTTGGAACGCCCTGTGGAGGCGGAGGAAGTGGCGTGGGTGATTCATGCTAGCCCGTTGGGCAAGGCTCCGGGACCCGATGGCTACCGTGGTGAATTTTATAAGGTGCTGGTGGATGAGGTTGCTCTGGTGTTGTCTGAAATTTTTAATTTGAATGTGGCTAAGGGGTTTTTGCCACATTATTTGAATTCTGCTCAGATAATAGTTCTTCCTAAGCCGGGTAGGGACCCCACTCTGCCGGACTCCTATAGACCCATTTCCCTGCTGAATTTTGAGACGAAATTGATGGCTAAGGTGCTGGCGAATCGTTTGGCTAGAGTGCTGCCTTCTTTAATATCGGACCAGCAGGTAGGATTTGTGCGTGCTCGGCCGGTATCTAAGAATCTTCGCCGTATCTTGCTGGCCCTGGAGAAGTCTGCTATGGACGGTGACCCCGCTGTACTCGTGAGTTTTGATGCCGAAAAGGCTTTTGATCGGGTGCGGTGGGGGTTCCTCTTTGCTACGCTGTGGGCCTATGGCTTTGGCCCTTTTTTTCTTAACGCCCTTTTAGCGCTATATAGTGATCCGGTGGTGCGGATTTCGGTGAATGGTGGCTATTCGGACCCCTTTTCCATCAGTAGGGGGACCCGTCAGGGCTGTCCCCTGTCGCCTTTGCTGTTTGTGCTTTCTTTGGATCCCTTGATCAGAGAGCTGCAATCTAATGTTGACATCAGGGGTCTTCAATTGGGGGCCGCTCATTTTAAGATTGCGGCCTTCGCTGATGATCTTTTGGTCTTTTTGACTGATCCGCAGCGTTCCTTATCTACTCTCTTGGAGAGTGTACGGGAGTATGGAGATTTTTCTGGGTTCACCTTAAATTTAAAGAAATCGGAGGCTTTGGCCTCTGATGCAGGTCTGCGGCGTTCTTGGAGAGGGACTTTTCCCTTGCAATGGGTGGATTCCTCGTTTCGCTATTTGGGCATGCAGTTGTCCATGGATGTTCGGGAGCTCTACCGGTTGAATGTCGCTCGTTTGCTCTCCATTACCGGTTCCGTGTTGGCCGCTTGGCGTAATCTGCCGCTTTCTTTGATGGGGAGGGTGCAACTTTTTCAGATGGTTTCATTCCCTAAGTGGCTTTATGTTTTACAGACTTTACCGCTGTATCTCTTGCGTAAGGATATCCGGGCTCTCTCCTCCTTGTTGTCTAAATTCTTTTGGGGGGGTCGGAGACCGAAGTTGCGGTGGCAGTTGCTGGTGGGCTCCTGGGACCGGGGTGGTTTTGGGGTGCCGGATATGGCTCTTTATAATCAGGCGTGTCTTTTACGCCATGTCCGGGACTGGGTCTTGGGTACTGACCTTTATACTGATATTTTCCTGGAGCGCGACTATTATTATCCTTCTCATTTGCTCTCTCTATTGCAGTCTCGGATGGCGGTTCTGCCGGGGTTCTGTCGCCGTAGTGTTTTGTTTCGCCCTCTTTGGGAAGTGTGGCGATGGGTGCTGTCTTTATGGCGCCAGGATCCTCATGTTAGTGTGTTATTGCCCCTGACCGGTAATCTCTCCTTTCTCCCGGGGCTGCTTCCCTCTGTCTTTAGGTGCTGGCGGGCTCGAGGGTTTGAGTTTCTTTTTCATATGATGCGGGAGGATGGGACGCTCCTCTCTTGCGATGAGTTGCTGCGTTGTGGTTTGCCTTCATCGGGCCTTCTCTTTGCTCATTGTCAATTGCGGCATTATGTGCAGTCCCTTCCGCAGAGCTCTCTTTCTTTGGATTTTGGGATCAGTTTTCGTGCCTTTTTGGAGGGGGGAGAGGACCTTGCCTCTGGGATCTCGGTCTCCGTATATCACAAACAGCTTGGGGCACTAGGGCCCCCGAGGGATTTTACTGTGGTGCTGGAGGCTTGGCAGAGGGATTTGGGGCAGGAGCTTGGGGTGGGGTTTTTGCTGCAGGCTATTCGCCATATTCCTACTCTGGTGCATAGTGCGGAGCTCCGAGAGTGCCACTTCAGGACCTTGATGAGAGGGTATGCCTCCCAGAGCCGGGCCTACCATATGGGTTGTGTCGCTACCCAATACTGTCTCACCTGTCAAGCGGAGGTGAACTCTTATTTTCATGGTCTTTGGGAATGTGAGAGTATTCAGAGTTTTTGGGGGGCCTTGGCTTCCTTTCTTCAGGGTCTCCTACGGGTGTCTGTTCCTGTCTCTGCATATCATATGCTGTTCGCTCATTTTTCTTTGTTTTCTGTGTATACCTCTGCGGAGAAACTGTTTTTGAGCAAATGTTATATTTTGAGGAAGAAGTGTATATTGAATTTCTGGCTGGCAGATACCCCGCCCTCCTTCTGGTACTGGAGGAATAAATTACATGACCTTCTAGGGTGGGAGGCCACATTGGTTTCTACTTCTTGCCGCCGGAGCAGAGACTTTGTTCATATTTGGACTCCCTATTTGGACAGTTTATCTCCCCGGGTTCGTAGTCGTATCTTGAATAGACTGCAGTTGTATTCCATTCCGCCTGTCTGATCTGGGGGGTGGGGGATTGGGGGAGGTGGGGGTGTGGGGTTCTGGGAGGGGTCTGCTTTGGGGAGTATAGGGGGGTGGGGCGCTTTGTAACCTGAGAGGACATAAGAGTCCAGTCCTCTTGGGGAGGGGAGCTATGTGTTCTATATTTGACTTTCTGCCTGCTGTTTGTACTTGTTGTAGTTTGTTGCTTAATAAAAAACAGATTTCACCTAAAATGATTAGACCAGATAATAGGTTCCCAAAAGTTATAGATGTAGTCAATATTAGGTAACTACTCTGTTTTTGAAGAACAGGTAACCAAATCTAAGTGGTGACCATAAGAACATAAGAATAGCCTTACTGGGTCAGACCAATGGTCCATCAAGCCCAGTAGCCCGTTCTCACGGTGGCCAATCCAGGTCACTAGTACCTGGCCAAAACCCAAGGTGTAGCAATATTCCATGCTATCACTACAGGGCAAGCAGTGGCTTCCCCCATGTCTTTCTCAATAACAGACTATGGACTTTTCCTCCAGGAACTTATCCAAACCTTTCTTAAAACCAGCTACGCTGTCCGCTCTTACCACATCCTCTGGCAATGCGTTCCAGAGCTTAACTTCATCGAGTGTCCTCTAGTCTTTGTAATTTTTGATGGAGTAAAAAATCAATCCACTCAGGGTTCAATCATATCTCCCCTCAGCCGTCTCTTTTCTAAGCTGAAGAGCCCTAACTGTTTTAGTCTTTCCTCATACGAGAGGAGTTCCATCCCCTTTATAGCCTAGGAAGGATAAACATGATTTTAAAACTTTTGCAGCATTATCGTCTTCACTCCCCAAATGTAAATTAATGTCTCCTAAAAGCAGGCAATAAGAAGCAGAAATAGAGTTATAAAAAACAAAATCGTAAAAATTATCTTTTGCCTTTGACCAACAACCAGGTAGGACATAAAAAAGAATGCTAGTTAAAGAATCTGTTAGATTTTGGCCTGTCAACTGACTTTCTATGATTTCCAAATTTTTTGTTTGCTTAGAATCCAGAATTTTAAAATTAATATTTTTGTTTAAAATGATTGCCAGGCCTTCACCTCTTATTTTCTCTGTTTAGAGAAGTAATTTTATAACCATTAGTAGAAGATCATTTATTATCGGATCATCAAGAGTGGTCAACCAGGTCTCAGATAAAAAAAAGACAACCTGGTTATTTCTTTTCAATCCAATCTTTTTTAAGTTGTGATTTACTTCTTACAGATCTTGCATTCAAATAAACACAGGGAATAAGAGAGAAAACTTTAGAGGAACTTAGAGATATTAATGTGATGGGATTGAGAATGGGTTCCCTTTTCAGTCATGTTTTCTGAGCATTACGACAACCTAATATACCTTAATGGGGTAGAAGCCCTGTACAGTACAATCAATTAAAGTCCTGTATGATGGTGATAGGTTTTTTAAAAATTATCTATCCTATTTAAAGAGTACTGTATTGGAACCGAATATAAAGATAAAACTTGTTGCCCACCAGCCTGAACAAATCAGATATAGAAAAAGATAAAAACTGAGTTTCATCTTTCAAATTTACAGACAAACCAAGTTTAGAAAACTAAACAATAAAAGACTGATGATGGAATTATTCTCCTTCTGAGTTCTTTTTGAATCCCATGTAGAGAATGACACAGTGGCAGTTACCCGCGGATAGCCATGGGTAGCCACGGGTAACCCGCTGAAACGGTTGGGGGGGAAAAAGTGCTCACTGCAGGCACGGGGCAAGGCCATCCACTGCCCCGTGGAGCGGTGAATGGCCTTGTCCCCTGCACGCGGTCACCGATCGCTCGCGGCCCCCCTCCCTCTCTCCCTGCCTACCTACCTACCTACAGCCAAATCTATCTCCCTCCCTCCCCCTTACCTTCACAGCGCTTTAGTAAAGAAACTTACTGAAGCCGGCGAAACCTGCCTGCCTGCAGTCGCGTGTGTGTGTGCCGCAACTTCCAGTTGTGTTAGAAGAGAAGCTTCCACCCACACATACGCGACTGCAGGCAGGCAGTCTCCGCTGGCTTCAGTAAGTTTCTTTACTAAAGCGCCATGAAGGTAAGGGGGAGGGAGGGAGATTCTCGGACCGCTGAAAGGCGGTGAGGTGGCGAGAGGGAAGGGTTGATGGGACCGGGGCGGTGAAGAGGACAGTGGTCCGGTGACGAGGCAGTGACGTGTCTTTCTCTTTCTGTAGCTTTGGTTTCTGGATCCTCCTTACAGATTAAGGCCCAAATTCTGTAACCAGCGCCTAAAGTTAGGCACCTATTTCGGAGGTGCCCATCTAGATAGGCGCCTATCTAAATTGAATAACAAGCCCAATTAAGCTTTTTAATCAACACTGATTGAAACATAGGCGCCTATCAAGAAAAACACAATTCTGTAACAAGGCGCCTCTAAAAATTTAGGCGGCCTTTAAAAAAATAGGCGCTATGCATGCTAGATGTGGGTGTGGCTAGATGTTAGGCGCCTTGTTACAGAATTACTGCTCTTAAGCGCTCAGCTAAGCACCTAACTTTTAAGTGTACCTAGAGATGACCTATTTAATGGGCGCCTCCAAAATAGGTGCCCAAATAGGTGCTGCTCAGCGTGATTCACTAAACAGCACCCAATTTTATTTGAATCACGCTGAACAGTGCCCATATAGGCGCCTAACTTTTGGGCGCGTCTTATAAAATTTGCCCTTAAGTTTTCTGCCAAGGTTTTGGGAGTCCTCTTTGACTCCTCTCTCTCTTTTAAGGATCAAATTAATTCTGCGGTCAAGAAATGTTTTTTAACTTGCGTTTGTTGAGGAAGGTCAGACACCTCTTTCATCATCGTCATTTTTCCATATTAGTTCAGTCAATTATATTATCTCGCTTCGATTACTGCAATGTTATCTACCTCAGTACCACAAAAACTTGTCTTTATAGATTGCAACTTATTCAAAATACTGATGCGAAATTGATCTTTGGGAAACGTAAATTTGATCACGTGACTCCGTTGCTCCAGCCTCCATTGGCTCCCGGTTTATTTTAGAGTTCAATTTAAATGTGCTTGTGTTGCTTTTAAAATCCTATATGGTATCCTTACTCCTCTCCTTCCTTTATCTTGGAATTCTCACAGACTTTCTTTTGCAAGAGGTAACCAACAATTTAAATTATCTCATCCTTCCAAAAAAGGGATTAAAGGAGTTAAGATTTTTTGTCAATCTCTGATCTTTAAGTTTTCTCAACTTTGGAATGATCTTCCATTTCTTTTAAGGAGTTCCAGCTCACTTCAATTTTTTTGCAAATCTTTAAAAACTGCTTTATTTGCCAAACACTTTGAAAATTAATTTCCTGAAATTTAGTCTTATTTTTTATGGTTTTTATTTGTTAAGTTAATTATTTAATTAATTAATAATTTAATTAATTAATAACCAGCTGCCTATAATAGGAGCCCTTGCCCTGATCCAACCAGGCATGTGAGCTCCTCCCCCTATATCCCGTTTAAGAGATCAATCTACCTGCTTTAAATATCAGCAGCAGTAGAAAAACAACTGCTTTTACATACAAGCAGCAGCGAGACCTACCACAACCACCAAGAGCCCACAGACCCGATCCTGCCAGGAGCGTGAACTCCTCCCCCTGCAGTCCATTGGAGAGATCAATCTGCCTGCTTTTAAATATCAGCAGCAGTGGAGATCAACTGCTTTTACACCTAAGCAGCAATGAGACCAGCCACAACCACTGAGAGCACACAGTCCCGATCCTACCAAGAGTGTGAACTCTTCCCCCCCTGCAATCCGCTAAGAAGATCGACTGTCGGCTCCGGGCGGCTTTCCCGCAGAGGAGAGAATCCTGCATTCACCGTGGACCTCATCTGGGGCAGCATCCTTGGAGCGGCTGGGGCACGGGCAGTGTGTCTGGAGGGAATGCATGGATGGGAGAACATCGCAGGGGAGGAGACATAGGCATCCTGGGACTGTCGGCCAAGTCTCTTCCCTGAAGAAGCCCTTTCTGGAAACGTCAATCGCTCCTCCTAAACTTACTTGCTCCACTTCATCACTGACGCTGACCCATTCTGCTTCTATTCCTTTCTCTCCTCTCTTCTACCTTCCAAAGTATTTAGACCAATGCTGTCTTGTTAAAATGTTTATTTTATTTTTATTTTTCCTCTAACTCTACTTTTCACTTCTCTATTACCCTCCAGGTACTTTAGTTAGATTGTGAGCCTTCGGGACAGTAAGGGAATTTTCCAAGTACCTTTCTTATTTCTAATCTTAATGTATATTTTCTGTAAACCGCTTAGAACCTAACGGATGTAGCGGTATATAAGAAATAAATTACATTACATTACATTACATTATTGTAAACCGAGTCGAGCTTTCTTAGAATGATGACTCGGTATATAAAGCCAAGCCTTAGATTAGATTAGATTCTCTAATCCCACAGAGTCAGGCACTCTAAGTGGGCGGAGCAAGCTCCCACACCTGGTTCGAACTCAGGTATTATAGCACAGTTTCTGATGTCAAAAGGATGGAGCAAGAGCCTACACCCTAGCAAAATGAATGGCTGCACTTAGCCAGAGGCAAAACCCAAACCTCAGCAAAGATAGCAGGACGGTAAAAAAGTTTCAAATGAAACAACACCACTTTTCAGGTTCTGAGGTTACAGCACATAAACTGTAGCTGATGTTTGTGCCAGTATGACATTCACTTTAACTTTTAATGTGCCAGCAAAAGAGAAATTGGAGAAAAAAAATCTTTGTGGAATAGGGCACTAGAAGCACTGCAGGAAAAGGATCTGCTATTCCAGCATATGCACTGCTATGGTGATGCTTTTCCATTCACCCTCTGACATTGAGCAGTATCTGTGCAGGTAGCATAACCACAGATGGGCCTGAGCCCACCCAAAATTGTGACATCTTTTTTAAAACTGGTGGGGATCCCCAAGCCCCACCAGCTGAAGAGAGCCTCTTTCGGCACCAACAATCTTGTATTTTGTAGCCCATAGCTGAAACACTTCCATACTACTCTATTTCCCACTAGACACATGCCACCCCCCTTAAGTAAAATTCTTGTTACTTTTACTTGTAAAGTACAGGAACTAGTTCCATTTCCTGGGTGCAGGGATGACTGTAACTGTGGCAAACTGTAAACTGTATATTTTGTAAATTGGAATTAGATCCTTAGTATGTATCGAGTTAGGATAAAAACTTGTTCCCCCCCAAAAAAAGTTCTATAACTATGGCAAATTGCAACCTGTTAACTGTGTATTATGTATGTTAAACTGTAACCAGTTCTGAGCTTTTGGGGGAAGACGGGATCGAAAACTAATTAAATAAATATAATGTGAGTCAGAATTAATACTTTTAATTCTATCCTATAGGTTATAAGAAGCATATGTTTTTGGATAAACAGAGGTGTTACTCAGTCAGATCTTTAAGTCCTACAATTTGGGCAAATTGCTGTATTCTGCAAAGTTTGTAGATAGAAACATGATGCAAAATAAAGGTCAAATGGCTCATCCAATCTGCCTATCCACTATCTCCTCCTCTCCCTAAGAGATCCCACGTGCCTTTCCCATGCTTTCTTGAATTCAGACACAGTCTTTTTCTCCACCACTTCTTCCGGGAGACGATTCCACACATCTATCCACCCATTCTGTAAAAAAGTACTTCCTTAGATTACTCCTGAGTCTATCACCTCAATTTCAACCTATGCCCTCTCATTCCGGAGCTTCCTTTCAAATGAAAAGATTCGTCTCATGGGATCTAGCTAGGTACTTCGGATCTGGGTTGGCCACTGTTGGAAACAGGATGCTGGGCTTGATGGACTTTCAGTCTGTTCCAGTATGACGATTCTTATGTTATGTTCTTTTTTTATATATATATTCTTTATTTATTTTTAAAACTGAAAAAGTGCAAACAAGTATACATACATATATCATAAAAACATAGCACTTATATTCATACATAAATATATTAGAAAATCACTTAATCCCACCCCTCCTCACCCCTCCCATTTCCTTTGAAACTCTTTATTCAATTTTTAAACTACAGTTGTGCACAATAATAAATACACTTACATAGAATATTAAATTAAAGCACATTAAACTAAAAAAAAAACCCAAAACAAACAAACAAAAAACTATTAATCAATAAATACCTACAAAAACTATCTATACATACCACCTAAATCAATTCCAAAAATGTACTCCCCTCCCCCGCCCTCCCACCCTGGATGTGTATGTTTAAAAGGTCATCAAAAGAGATTAGTCCTTACATTATTTAGTTAATGGTTCCCAAACATCCATAAATTTCTTGTAACTTCCCTGCTGAATGGCCATGAACCGTTCCATTTTTAAAAAATAACATAGGGACTCCCACCAGAATTTGTAATTTAATCTATCCCAATTTTTCCAATTTTTTAAAATAAGTTGCATGTTATGTTCGTATCATATCTTCCCAAGTATACATATTGGGATTTTTAAGTCTGTCCCCCATATGCCTTATGATGAAGAGCTCTGATCATTTTAGTAGCCTTCCTCTGGGCTACTTGGAACAACTTCCCTATGAGGAGAAGCTAAAGTGGCTAGGGCTCTTCTGCTTGGCGAAGAGACAGCTCAGGGATGATATGATAGAAGTCTATAAAGTACTGAGTGGAGTAGAAAGGGTAAATGTGAATCACTTGTTCAATCTTTATCAAAATACTAAGACTAGGGGGCAAGCAATGAAGCTAATAAGTACTAGATTTAAAACAAACCAGAGAAAATATTTCTTCACACAACGTGTAATTAAACTCTGGAATTCTAGAATGTGGTGAAATCAGATTAGCGGGATTTAAAAAAAGGCTTGGACAAATTCCTAAAAGAGAAGTCCATAGGCCATTATTGAGATGGCTTGGGGAAATCCACTGTTTATTCCTAGGATAAGCAGCATAAAATCTGTTTTACTTCTTGGGATCTTGCTAGGTACTTGTGACCTGGTTTGGCCACTGTTGGAAACAGGATACTGGGCTTGCTGGACCTTTGTTCTGTCCTAGTATGGTAATTTTTATGTTCTTATGACACCGTCTTTGAAGCTCATCCCCCCCATTAGCCACCCAAATGTGGCAAGGCAAGTGTGTGAAAGGGGTTGGGAGTTGGAGGGGAGAACGCTTTTCTTGGAGCTTAGAGAGGGCAATTGGTTTTATTCCTTTGGTCACTAGGGTCGCTGACCCCTTCACATTTCTTCGGCAGTAATCTTGGTTTGCATGTTCTCCCAGGGGAAAGATAACTATACTGATATAGTTAAGTCTCTTGGAATAATGCGCTTATTTGTTTTAGTGGAAGTTGCAGTATTCCTTGGACATAGCAATGAACAGATTTTGCATGTATAACATTTTCCTGCCCACATTGCACCAGAGTTTCAAACCCACTAAGTTGCATTCATGAAAACGTTTGTGTGTTATTTCTGATTGTGCTATGCGAATGCATTTTAGGGCTCCTTTTCCGAAGGTGCGTTAGGGACTTAATGCACGGAATAGCACACGCTAATCCAGTGCGTGCGCTAGAAACGCTATGTAAAAGGAGCCCTTAATGTAGGCAAGCACGTGAGCACAGCTGAGAAAATAGGCTGCTGAATTAGAAAAATGTAGACGTTCTCCAAAGTTTCCCGGTTTGCTCAAACGGAATTATTGCCGTAAGTTTCTCACTGCATTCCAGATTTAAAAATCATTGGCTTTTCTCTTGAGGATAGTGTAGGGAGAAATGTTAAATAGTACTTAGTGTTTTACAGCTGATGAAAGTGGAAAAGAAAATGCATCCAGCAAATTAAAAAAGAAAAGTGAAAGACGGGTTGCAAAAACAATCATAAAACTGTCAGTGAAGGGCAAAATGAAATCAACGGATTAGGCATGTTGTGTGAGTGGAAAAAATGAGCAGAAGATGGAATCTCAAAGCCAGGTCACATGATTAAAAATATAAATAACATGCCTTAGAGCTGACTTTATTTCTCCGCTTACTCATTAGAGCATCTAACAGACTGCATACTGTCGTTTACTGCTGCCAATATAGTAAAACTAACATATTGTGCCATCTGCTGATCAGAGATGCAAACAGTAGGCATCATATTGAATTCCTTAATGTTTGGCACGGACATTCAGATTTCTACTGTTTTTAGTGCAGTCTTCAGGATTTATACTGATTGTGGAATTCTAGATTTAACCCTTTCAGGACCATAAGGATCGTAGGCCAATTTTTGTGGTTTTGACGACATTTTTATGATAAAAAGGGCTTGCAGATGCCAAAAAATTGATTTTTTTGTGTGAAATATCATTATTTTTTTAAAAAAAAATCACACTTCTGGCTTATGGACAGTGTGGCAAGTGAATCTTCTCGTCAATCTGGCAACGACGCTAATGAATGAATGTCGGAACCAGTTTGTTTACATAAAGGCAGTATCATATGGAATCCGTACATATCAAATTTAGAACTGTAGACTATCCCAATCAAAATTTATAGGATTTTAAAGTTATGGGACAAATATGTCCCTTGGTCCTGAAAGGGTTAAATAGCATGCACTTTAAATATCTCTTACACTAAGGTGATAACATTGCTAGAAAGGTGGCTTTATGAAACTCTTGCTGTTAATAATTTTGAGCCCATGATTCAGCTGACAACGATCAGCATTTTGCTGACCACAGCCATGTCTGTTCACCGGCATTGAATTTCCCAGTTAAGTGCAATATTCAGTACTTAACCTATGATGGGGTTACTACATAAAGATGGAATGGAATATCAATACTTAACTTGCCAAGTACTGATTCTGCCTCACAATGTCCCCAAAATAGCCAAACCAGTTTTAACAACTTTGAACAGTTTAGTGTCATCTACAAATTTAATCACCTCACTTGCGGTTCCAATTTCCAGATCATTTATAAATAGCACCGGTACCAGTACAGATCCCTGCGGCACTCCACTGTTTACTCTCCTCCATTGAGAAAAATGACCATTTAACCCTACCTTCTGTTTCTATCCAATAACCAATTCCTAATCCACAACTGAACTTTGCCACCTATCCCATGACTCTTTAATTTTCTCAGGAGCCTCTCATGAGGAACTTTATCAAAATCTTTCTGAAAATTTAGATACACTACATCAGCTGGCTCACCTTTATCCACATGTTTATTCACACCGTCAAACAAGTCAAGCAAATTGGTGAGGCAAGATCCCCCTCGGCTGAACCCATGCTGACTCTGTCTCACAAAATCATGTTTGTCTACCTGTTCCACAATTTTATTTTTTATAATTGTTGACACCATTTTGCCTGGTACTGAAGTCAGTTTTACCGGTCTGTAATTTCCCGGATCTCCCCTGGAACCCTTTTTAAAAATCGGCATAGCATTGGCCACCCTCCAGTCTTCAGGTACTACAGATGATACATAATACAAAATCATTAAATTAAACAGTAAGAGTGCTTTAGGTGCATATCTGTTAGCATATTCATGTAAATGTATGGTTAAATACTTGGGCCTAAAAATTTTCTTTTTACTGGAGCAACTGAGGGCTTTTCTGAATATGAAGACCATCTCCAGTGGAACTGTAATTACATCTAATTAGCATCTGAAGAAGTATTTGGGGAATTCTTCAGGCTTAGGGCTTTTTCTGTTTATACGAGTATAGATTGTCGATATCCTTATCTTTTTGACCGCTTCTCCTCATTTTTGTGATCTAAGGAAGAGTTTTAATTTTACCTTTAATAATTTATTTTGTAATATTGGAAATACTCCGAGTTTCTTGTACAAGTGGGCACTTGTAAATGATATGCTTATAAATAAAGATTTTTTTTAAAAAACAGCAAGAGATGATAGCACATACGGTAACGAAAAATGATTGAGAAACCTAATTATCAAATATTTCAATTTGGGTGAAAGAGCTTTGCTTTCCCATTCTTGCAAAAGCACAAATAACTGCCACTGGCAGTGTATTACACAGTGAGAGACCATCACAAAAAAATAGTACTTTTGCTCTAGTTCTAGTTTCCCTCACTGTTTTAATTAAAGGGGTAATAATTAGCAAAGTTCCTTAGCTAGAAGATAGTTAGCAGAACTGAGATTCCATTATAGTTTATCAATTAAATATTGAGAGGGATTTTTTTTTTAAGACTAGGCACAGATTTAGGGCTTTAGTTCAGTGCTAGAGCTGGAGCTAGGCCAAGCTGCTGGTGACTTAGCATTTGAAGCCAATTGCCTATGTAGATGTTGTGACATGATGGGACGAGTCAACACTCAGATTCCGAGGTAAGGACCCAATATGCAAACAGTTCTCTTGGAGCCACACAGACTCGGTCAGGAATAGCCTTACAGGGACTCAGCAAACACAAAGTGTGGAGGGCCATGTATGTTAATGCACACAGTTTAGGCAATAAAATTCTAGAACTAGAAACTGAAATAAGGGATGCCAACCTGGACGTGGTGGCAATATCCGAGACTTGGTTCACTGACGCACATGGGTGGGATATGGCTATACCGGGGTACAATCTACTTCGTCAGGACAGAGAGGGCAGGTTAGGTGGAGGGGTAGCACTATACATTAAGGAAGACATCAAAACTACCAGGATCACTGATGTTAAGTATACCGGGGAGTCCCTCTGGGTTAACCTGGCACGAGGTAGTAAAAAATGCCTGTATCTTGGTGTGGTATACAGACCTCCAAGACAACCGGAAAACATGGACGCAGAATTAATTGAAGACATAGAGAATATAACTCTACGGGGTGACACTGTGCTGCTAGGGGACTTCAATATGCCTGACGCAGACTGGAACACATTATCAGCAGCAACCAGCAGCAGCAGGAGGCTTCTGAACTCCATAAAAGGAGTACATCTCAGACAGATGGTAACGGAGCCCACTAGGGCCCAGACGATCCTGGACCTGGTGCTCACAAACGGGGAAAGCATCTCAGAGGTCTCGGTGGGAGATACGCTAGCCTCCAGCGACCATAACATGGTATGGTTCAACATTGGGAAAGGATCCCCTAAATCAATCACAAAAACAAAGGTGCTCAACTTTCGGGGCGCCGACTTCGCACGTATGGGAGATCATGTTCATCAGACGCTACAGGACCAAGAAGAGACCGGCAATGTGGAAACTATGTGGTCGTACCTGAAATCATCCATACACGAAGCAACTAATCGCTACATAAAATCAGAAGATAAACGGCAAAGAAACAACAAACCCCAATGGTTCACTGAAGAGATCTCACTCCTCATTAAGGAGAAGAAAAAAGCATTTCTTTCCTACAAACGCACCCAGAGAAGAGAAACTAAAGTAGAATATAAAACCAGATCGGCAGCGGTCAAAACAGCAGTTAGGGAGGCCAAACGTCGAGTGGAGGAAACTCTGGCAAAAAACATTAAAAAAGGGGACAAAGCCTTCTTTAGGTATATCAGCGATAGGAAAAGGAACACAGACGGTATAGTACGCCTTAGACAACCGGACGGAAACTACGCGGTGGCGGATTCAGAAAAAGCAGAACTACTAAATGAATATTTCTGCTCAGTCTTCACCTGCGAAGCACCGGGACACGGACCACAGTTGATGATAATACAAGACGTAGATGACCCGTTTCAGAACGTTGAGTTCACTCCTGGGGACGTCTACAACGAACTGGCAAGGCTAAAGGTAAACAAGGCCATGGGACCGGACAATTTACACCCAAGAGTGCTCAGAGAATTGAGAGATGTCCTGGCAGAACCGTTGGCGGTGCTCTTCAATCTCTCATTAAGTACGGGGAAAGTTCCGTTGGACTGGAAAACAGCCAATGTCGTTCCTCTACATAAAAAGGGTTGCAAGGCTGAGGCTGCGAACTATAGACCGGTAAGCCTCACCTCAATAGTGTGCAAACTCATGGAAACACTAATTAAGTATAAATTAGATACGATCCTGAACGAGGGAAATCTCCGGGATCCCAGCCAACATGGATTCACCAAGGGTAGGTCATGCCAGTCCAATCTAATAAGCTTCTTTGACTGGGTAACAAGAAGACTAGACTCAGGAGAGTCCTTGGACGTCGTGTACCTGGACTTCAGCAAAGCGTTTGACAGCGTCCCACACCGCAGGCTGCTGAACAAGATGAATTCTATGGGATTAGGACAGACTCTAACTGCATGGGTTAAGGATTGGCTTAGTGGCAGACTTCAGAGGGTGGTGGTCAACGGTACCCTTTCTAAAATGTCAGAGGTGACCAGCGGAGTACCACAGGGTTCGGTCCTGGGCCCACTCCTCTTCAACATATTCATTAGGGATCTGACTCAAGGGCTCCAAGGCAAGGTAACCTTATTCGCTGATGACGCCAAACTATGCAATGTAGTAAACGGCTATAATCTTCAGGATGCTATGGAGCAAGACCTGCGTACTTTAGAAAGTTGGTCCTTGATCTGGCAGCTTGGCTTCAACGCCAAGAAATGTAAGGTCATGCATCTCGGAAATGGAAATCCTTGCAGAACTTACACCCTGAATGGAGAAACTTTAGCAAGGACTACGGCAGAACGAGACTTAGGAGTAATCATCAGTGCTGACATGAAAGCAGCCACTCAAGTGGAGAAGGCTTCATCTAAAGCACGGCAAATGATAGGCTGTATCAAGAGAAGCTTCGTCAACAGGAAACCTGAAGTCATGATGCCACTGTACAGAGCCATGGTGAGACCGCATCTGGAATACTGTGTTCAATTCTGGAGGCCACATTACCGTAAGGATGTGCTCAGAGTTGAATCGGTTCAGCGGATGGCCACCAGGATGGTCTCGGGGCTAAAGGGTCTCCCGTACGAAGAAAGACTGAGCAAATTGCAGCTCTACACTCTCGAGGAGCGTAGGGAGAGGGGAGACATGATTGAGACATTTAAGTACATCACGGGACGGGTAGAGGTGGAAGATGATATCTTTCTTCTCAGGGGACCCTCGACCACAAGAGGACATCCGCTCAAGCTCAGGGGAGGGAAGTTTCGTGGAGACACCAGGAAATACTTCTTCACGGAGAGAGTGATTGAGCATTGGAACGAGCTTCCAGTGCAGGTGGTCGAGGCACGCAGCATCTCAGACTTCAAGAACAAATGGGATACCTATGTGGGATCCCTACGAGGTCATGCCAAGGGATAGGGTCACTCGGACTGAATGAGCGGGTCAGTAGAGTGACAGTATAATTACAAGGGATAGGGTCACTAGGACTGAATGAGCGGGTCAGTAGAGTGACAGTATAATTACAATTATTCTTTAGGGGGTCAGTAGATTTAAGAGGGTGGGTAAATAGTGTGGGCAGACTTGATGGGCTATGGCCCTTATCTGCCGTCATCTTTCTATGTTTCTATGTTTCTATGTTTCTATGACATCCATTCTTTCCCTTGCTCAGACCTGGGGATGGGAGGGGTCTCCTCCTCTTCTCCTTCTTCTAGTCTCAGAGGCAATCTGAGACTAGAAAGCAGGCCATGCCAAAAAGCCATTGGAGCAGACTAGCAGAGCAGACGTTATACTATTAATAAATCTCTTTCAGGATCTTTTTAAATACCTCTGGACTCTTATGGCTCAGTACCAGAAAACTAATACTGCAAATAAATGACAACAAAGAACCACTAAATACAAATAGGTTTTTTATTATCTGTCCACTGCATCAAAGCAATGCTTGTGAATACTTGCTCAGTGTTGTTAAACTTGTGCATTTGGTCACTCACCTGACCAGTTGTCATAGTCCGCCCACTTGGCAGAGCCCCAGAATGTTATTATGCTCTTTGGAATCCTCCCTATCCTTCTGGTCTCTGGGTAGTCCTGGTCAATTGGTTCCTTGTTCATTTCTGTTCACTTGGCTTCTCTGGTCACCTCGGTCACTTGGGTTCCTTCTGGTCACTCTTGTCACCACCAGTCACTCTAGCCACACCGGGTACTCTGGCCATTGGCCACACTGTGGCCACTTCGGGATTCTTTGGCTTACTGAGGGTTAGGCAAATGCCAGCATTCATCCCCTTGAATCCTTTGTGAATCAGTACATTAGTAGTAGTAGTAGTAGTTAGTAGTAGTAGTAGTAGTAGTTAGGTTGCTTGAGAGCTCCTGACAAGCTCTCTCCTTGGGTTCCTTCAGTCTGGAAGTCAGGGGAAGATATTCCTCTTAATATCAGGGTAAAACTACAGGTCCTTCCCAGCAGGCAATCCCCCAGTATTCAAATCTGTATGCAAATGAGTTGTCACCTGTTTCTTTAATGGCTCTGCTTCTCTGTTCATTAGACCCACACCATCTGATAGTGCTTTCTCAGTGAGGCATTTCTCTTTAAATTTGTGTCTGATGACCGGTATTGAATATCCTGTTATTTATTAATCATAACTTAACCAGCTAAGGAAATATTCAGTGCTTTCTGGTTAAGTTGATAGTGGCCAAATTCTATAAACTGTGCCAAGCGGCGCCTGCATTGTAGGTGCTGCTCAACACAATTGTCAATAAAAAGAAACAGCATCTTTATAGAATTATGCCTAGAGGCGCCTAAGCTGACTTGGGTGTTGCTGTGTGTCCTAGATATAAGCACCGCTCCATTAGGCCAGCTTTTCACTCACCTAATTTGGCAGCGCCTGTGTCGAACACCTAACGATGCCTACATCAACCATTCCTATTCTCTGTCCATAATCACGCCTACTTTTTAACATAGGTGTTCCTAAGCATTGGATGGCTCCTCCACTTAGGCATCACTAGTCATCCTAAGAGTTTGGTGCTGAACTCTTAAATTGCTTAATTTTAATTTTTTGGGATTGGCTGAAAACCAGTGTGGTCAATAAAAAAAAAAATTCAGTTCGGTACAGATTTCAAACTTAGGCATCGCTAGGCGGATGTGGTTAGGTCGCCATTTATAGAATATGGCCATTGGTATCTCCTGCAGTGAGCATAAAAGGATAAATACCCTCTTATGACCATTGAGACATACCTCAAATTCATATCCAACATAGTAAGTTGTATCTGTCTTATACAGTATATAAGCTGTTGTGGATTGTGAGAACTGAGAACAGGATGTGTTTCACCTATACCAATGGATCATCTTCTTTCATCTAACTCAGGGGTGTCCAACCTGCGGCCCAAGGGCCGCATGTGGCCCCATGAAGTACTTTGTGCGGCCCTGGTCGAGGGTGATGCAGTGTTTTCCTCTGCTGCGCCCAGGTGTTTACCGTCCTGCCGGCTCCCTCCTTTGTCTTGCTGCAGCGTGTGCACGTTTGTGCAGCCCCAGAAACATTTTTTTTGGCCAATGCGGCCCAGGGAAGCCAAAAGGTTGGACACCCCTGATCTAACTGATCCTTTCAGACCAACACTGACGCTCTTTGTGGTCCTCTCTTTACAAAAATAGCTCAGAACAAGACTTTTCCTCAACTCTTTCCCGATACTTTTTCCCACTTTCATTCCAAAGGAATTGGATGGAATCAGAAGAAAGGAGGCTAGCATGGGCGACATTCCATGATGTTTCATTTGTACAATCATTTTGTGAAAATTGAAGTACAGGGCAATTAAGGGGAAAATTGTAGCTATAATACGGCTTATGAAAACTAACTGTCTGACAGGTCAGCTAGAAAAGAGTGCCAGTGCATGGTATGAGGACACTGTCCCCCCTCCTCCCATACACACATCTCAACTAAGCTGAAGTCAAGTACTGCGGCTTCATAACCCTGCACTACAACATTTCTACAGAGCCCTCCAGCAAGGGCACATTAGATCCTTAATACCAGCATCACCTAATAAAAATAGATATTAAATAAGAATGCCATTAGTGAATGCCTAGTAAATAGCATAGAGGGTAAGCATACCATACCAAACTCTATTGCTTCTTATTTTCCTTCATTTGCTTGTCTGAACATGCTAATCTTAACATGCTAATGTCTTTCTGAACAATTGTAATGGCTGAGTTCAGGATTGCTCTTTTTAATGTTCCCACAAGGGTCTTAGCAGTGCACACTAAGGTTTAAAGCCTAAGCCCTATAGAGAGGGAGATAAATACCTCAACCAGGCTTCAGTCATGTAAATGAGCAGAGAATTGTGATGTAGAGATAGTTTTGATAGGTGCCATTGAATCGTATTTGAGTCCTAGCGACTTGATGAACATCAGCAAGTTTTCATGGCAAGAGGTAGCTTAGGGATCGTTATTACTATGAGTTTTTCTCAGAGTTCTTTTATGAGCAGAGTCAGAGTTTAATAATCTAAGTCAGAATTGTTTTCTGTTCATAATTCTGTAACTTTGATTTACAAGAAACCTTTCTTCACATTTATGCAAAATATGCAAATTGATTTTTATAATAAATTGACACATTGCTTGCTTTGTCTACTGTACACATCTTTTACTGTTTTTGTGACTCTGAAAGACTTCACGTTCAACAGTAAGTAATTAGATGTACTTCTCGAGTTTTGTAGTTTCAGCTTTTCACATTTAATTAACATGCAGGTGGTAACTGTGTACAATTTGTACCTGTCAGGGAAAGACAAGACTTAACACACTGTTTCTGTGCAGATGTGAAATTGAGGAAACCTTAGAGAGGTTAAAGAAACTGGAGCGTGATCTGAGCTTTAAGGAGCAGGAGTTAAAAGAACGCGAGAGACGCTTGAAGATGTGGGAGCAGAAACTGACAGAGCAGTCACACACGCCAGTGAGTATTTTTATCTGCTCAGTTATTTCTGTGGCCTTCGATCTGAAGTTTGGAATGTGCACCAATGCATGGTAGCATGTTGCATATAATATGCCTGCCTGTCTACAAAGCTCTTTTGTGCATTGTATATGAAATGCATGCAAATGGTCACACTTCAGCACTGCTGTATGCACTGTCCTTGCAATTGCTATTTTATAAAAAGAGTATATCTATCAGAACTAAATATATCAGGCCTGATATTCAGCTCTCTCTCTGAAGTCATTTCCTGGTCATGGAATACCGTCAATGCCAGGTGATTTGTTGTTTGATAAAGCTTCACTTGCTACTTTAACCTCTTCTTTTAAAATAATGCAACGAAGGTTACAATCATATGTTGAGCCAAAACTACCTGAAATTCAGGCTGGTTTCAGAAAAGGTTGAGGAACTAGAGACACTATTACCAATGTTAAATGGATATTGGAGAAGAGTAAAGATTATCAAAGGCTGTATACTTTTGCTTCATCGATTATAGTGAAGCTTTTGACTATGTGAATCATGATAAATTATGGAGAACTTTTGTGCAAATGGGAATACCAGAATATATAATTCAGTTGATAGCATCTATAAAAATTCAACTGAATATGGCAACACTGGTTTACAATAAAACATGGCGTAAGGCAGGGATGCATCTTGTTGCCCTATTTGTTTAATCTTTACAGTGACGCTATTTTCAGAAAAGCAAATTTGGAAGCAGGTGGTCGAAATATAAACAATCTGTGTTATGCAGATGACAAAATGCTCATTACAGTAGTAAAGAAGACATGTATCTGCTGAGAAAAGTTAAAGCCTAAAGTCATAACATGGGATTAGAGCTGAATATAAACAAAACAAAGATTATGAACATGGAAAATGATGAAGATTCTGAGCTTGAAGGAAATGGAATAGAAGTTGTAAAGAGTTTTAATCTTTTGGGCTCTTTGGTAAACAAGGAAGCAACTAGCAGTGAAGAAATACTCCACAGAATAGCAATCGGTCACTCTGTAATGAAGGCTTTTGAGAAGGTATTTAAAGTTAGGAAATAACAGTTAAAATGAAGATCAAACTAGTCCATGCATTCATTTTCTCAGTGGTAAATTATGGATGAGAAAGCTGAATATTATGGAAACAAAACAGAAAGAGGATTGACTCATTTGGTGCTGGAGAAGGATTCTATGTGTGCTGTGAACCACCAGTATTGATTTTGGAAGCGATCAGACTAGATATGTCACACGAAGGCCACATGATAAAGTTATGACTATCTTATTTTGGTCACACTGTAAGAGAGAGATCACTAGAGGAAGACATCATGTTTGAGAAGATCAAAGAAATTAGTCAGAGGGTGACCTGCAACAACGTGGCTGGATATGTTGGCAACCTGGAGGACCTCATCGTACTAGCACTTGACTGACTTCTTTTTGGATCGTTAACCCATCAAGTCACTAGGACTTGAACCCAAGTCAATGGCACCTAATAACAACAGAGGATGGCAATGAGGGACTAAGGGAGTGGGTGAAAGATTAGGGGAGGGGTTTAGGAGAATGGGGAAGGGAGGGAGCAATGGAAGCCTTGAAGAGGAAATGAAAGGGAGATAGCAAAAGCCAGTAGGTAGTTGTGAGAGAGAAACACAGAGAAAAGTGGGGAAAATATATAAAACGAAAGATCAGTGCCAGACAGATGTTAAGAAAAGGAAGAAGACAAAAGGCGAGATGAAATGGAAAAGTCAACCTGGAAAAGAATTTAGGAGAAAACTGACACGTGAAATATAGAAGAGAGACTCAGCCCAGCCCAATTAGAAAAATAAAATGCTCAGGCAACAAAGGTAGAAAAATGTAATTTTCTGTAATACTTTTAAAGTATTGAGATGTGCTTGCTTTGTGAAATGTACAATTTTTTTCTGTTTTTGTATTTTGCAGAGTATAGGAGAAAATACATTTCTATTGCTCTTTTACCAGTATTTGCACTACTTACAAAGTCTGGCTTTCATGGGGGTCTCTATTTCAGTTTTTATCTGCATGTTTTTTCTGGCTCACTATTTTGTATCACATGAGGGTCTGTCCATGTTCTGCATGGATTCTGATAACATGTAGTGTCTGTGCAGGAATGTGTGACAGTTCTGCTTGTGCAGTAGCTGGTATATTGGTGCTCTACGGCCCAGTGTAAAATTTGTAGCACTGTCTTTAATAGGTTTTAGGTTTATTATGATGTGTTAAGTTGTCTGCATAGGTTTTGAATGTCTTTTTGCAGGTTTTTGTGTTTATTTAATAAAGTGTCTGGCCTTATTTGAAAGCAAATTTTGTGGCAAGGCCTGCCAAAGGCAACCCTAGTTATCACCCAAAATAAAGATTCTCAATACTAGTGGTTTTCACATCTTGTATGTAGAGTCATGATGCAAACAAAAGTCCATCTACTTTAAACAAGTCTCTGGCAGTGGAAGGAACATATGCTGTTCCTGAGGTGAAATTGAATTAAAAACAATTTTTTTTCATACATTTTTTATGAAAAAATGTCCTAATTCTGCTCTACACCAACAAGGGACAGAATAATGGTAGAGAAGGGAAGTGACAGATGCTGAGTTTTTATCTTTTAAAAAGCTGGCAAACGTAGATGTTTAAATTTAGCAGCTACATGAATGGTGCCTGTGCTCTTGTGCTGTGACAGTTAGTGCTTCCTGATTTAGGCCAAATGGTTCTATTATAGTTTTGTTAGACCTAGAGACCGATGTTTCAATGATGCCTTTTTATATGCTCTGTGGCTGGTAAAATGGGTGTAGAACCATAGATAGTGGCCTCACCCTTAAGGTTGGCCTTGTATGAATACCAGTACTTTTTTTGTACACAAAAAACACTGAAAATAATCCATCTTAACAGTAGCCCACATAATTATGCTCTTGACTTTTAAGCCCTGAGATCTGATAATTCGGCAATCATGATCATTCCAACGCAACCCTTCCCACATAAAAACTCATAATTTGGATATCAAGGCGTCAATATTCAGCTGTCAGTGGTGAGTTTCGTTAACTGCTGACAGATATTCATATCTGGGCTTTGAATATTCAGTTAGTTTTGAGCAGGGTGGATTTGATTTAAATCACTAGTCAGAAAGACTTGATTTAAGTCATGGTTTTCTACAGAAAGACTCATTCTTGCTGGTATAATCTTAATATTTATAACTAGATTAAAGTTTCATTTTTTGAAAAATAACTTTTCAGATTAGTTTTACAGTTGTATCAAAAATTACTGATTTGGTTATATTACTAGAAATACATAAATAATTATGAAATTACTGAGAAGTGAACTATCTCCAGTTTAATAGGTTAATGATTTATATTTGGACTTTTCTGCTGTATTTTATTGAAAGGAGAAAAATCATTACTGTAATAATTTAAATAGTTTTATTTAACCAAAATAATGACTAGAGCATAGTTTTTGCTTAAACATCCATGTTAACTGATGTGGTTAAAGAAAATATCTTTTAAAAAGCTTATATCTGCCAGGTCTTCTGTAGCTCACTCATCTTCATCTTCTTGTTTGTTCATAATCTGGAAAAGAAAAACAAACTTTCCTGTTTTATCGAGTCCCAAATGATTTCTCAATTTGGAATAAATGAGTCCAAATCAAGAGAATAGTCTTTCTATGCCAGCAGAAGAAGCTACTGCTGTTAAAAGTTAAATCCTTACTTCAAAATCCAACAGCTTAATAAGTGACCTCCACCAGTTTGCAGGTGTGACTTTCTTTAAAACATCTTCGGTAAACATATATTTCTTGAATGGTTCCTCCTTAGCTCTGAAGTTTATTATAGTTGGCATAACAGATGGACGATTCCTGGATAGCCGTGTCATAGCTAACGCCTCGTCTTTAGCATTTAAGGTTTGACCCTGGTACTGGATATTGACAATATTTGCAAGAAAGTGAACTGGAGACAATGCTTGTCCCATTTGGTTTTTTTAATGCTTGTAATTTAATTCTATCGTTGTGCAGTTCTGTGTTTAAGTTCTTACTCAGCTCCTCCCAAATTTTAACAGCATCAGCAATAAAACAGTGATTTTTCTGTATTTTGTTTAAAGCTTCAGAAATGGGTTTCAGGATTCTCAGCATATCTTTAAGTCCAATGTTGAGGATTTGGGCTGTAAGTGCTATCTACTATATTTTTCCTCGACTTTGTTCACAAGCTGTCATCGGAGAAGGCCAGTTCTTGATATAGTGCTCAAAATAGTCCACTTCAGAGTTCCATCTAACATCTTGTTGGTGTGCTAGCTTGGCTCCACCCATTCTAGTCATACACTTTATCCAGCAGTTTGCCTGAAACCTCTACTCTGTTGTGTGGACTGTATCCTGATTTCAGTGACTGAACCATAGTAATGATTCCATTCCATTCCATTAGTGATTTCTATTCCGCCTGTGCCTTGCGGTTCTAAGCGGATTACAAAATTAGAAGAAATCTGGACATTTCCAGGAAGTTTACATATCAAGTAAGAATAACAATACATTCAGGTTATAGAAGATTATTACATAACGTTGAGGGAAGAAATATTCTGGTTACAGATGGAGGTTGCTTGTTTAGGTTTCTGAATATATTTTGGGGATATGGTTTGAAGAATTGGCTAGGAGATACTATAGGGGATGTGTGAGGTTTCAATCAGATGGAAAGAAGAATTTGTTACACAAACAAACTGGGCAATTTTTTTCAACAATTACCTCTTGTTTTTCTAATCTGCTGGTTTTTATCACAGACTTATCTATGGTGATTTCTAGATGGTCGGATTTTTTTCTTTCTTTTAGGTGATAACGCGTATACTATGGATAGGTGATATATATGCTGTAACTCAGGGGTGTCAAAGTCCCTCCTCGAGGGCCACAATCCAGTCGGGTTTTCAGGATTTCCCCAATGAATATGCATGAGATCTATTTGCATGCACTGCTTTCATTGTATGCTAATAGATCTCATGCATATTCATTAGGGAAATCCTGAAAACCCGACTGGATTGCGGCCCTCGAGGAGGGACTTTGGCATCCCTGATGTAACTGAAACACTATCCTGTACAGATAACTCTGCAACTGTAGAACATGAGGATAGTGATTTTGAAAGTGGATAGTTTCCAGAATTCTTTAGGTTGATGATAGATTCCCCTAAACAAAAAAGTCAATGCTGTTATTTCTGAAAAGGATTCCCTTTAATTTCATCTTACCAAGAGGTTGATTGGTCCTAGGACTTTACATTTGGAGGTATTGTTGCTTTCATTATTGATACCATTTCTGCAGCTAAAATGTAATGCTAAGAAATGCAAGGACATGCATTTGGGCTACAAAAACCTGAGGGAACGGTACAGATTAGGGAGTGAAGAGCTTATGTGCACGACAGAAGAGCGGGACTTGGGTGTGATTGTATTTGATGATCGTAAGGTGGCCAAACAGGTTGAAAAGATGACGGCGAAAGCTAGAAGGATGCTAGGTTGCATAGGGAGAGGTATGGCCAATAGGAAAAAGGAGGTATTGATGCCCCTGTATAAGACTTTGGCGAGACCTCATTTAGAATATTGTGTACAATTCTGGAGGCCACACTTTTCAAAAGATATAAAAAGGATGGAGTCGGTCCAGAGGATGGCTAGTAAAATGGTATGTGGTCTTCATCATAAGGCGTATGGAGACAGACTTAAAGATCTCAATCTGTATACTTTGGAGGAAAGGCAGGAGAGGGGAAATATGATAGAGACGTTTAAATACCTATGTAATGTAAACGCGCTTGAGTCGAGTCTCTTTCATTTGAAAGGAAACTCTGTAATGAGAGGGCATAGAATGAAGTTAAGAGGTGATAGGCTCCGGAGTAATCTAAGGAAAGGAAATACTTTTTTACAGAAAGGGTGATAGATGCATGGAACAGTCTCCCTAAAGAGGTGGTGGAGACAGAGACTGTGTCTGAATTCAAGAGGGCCTGGGATAGGAATGTGGGATCTCTCGGAGAGAGAAAGAAATAATGACTACTGTGGATGGGCAGATTAGATGGGCTATTTGGCCTTTATCTGCCATCATGTTTCTATATTTCTAAAATTACTCATATTCACTGCCACTCAGTACTGCCCAAAAAGCTTGTTTCAACTCTTTATTTCTTCACAATACCTGCATCAAAATGATGGCAATATGCAGTAATAATAACAAATATATTTTTGCTCAAATATGACAGTTCGTCAAGGCAGTCTTTAAGAAATATGATGAAATCTAAACATTTACCAACTTAAAGATTCTGCCTGTTCAAATATATTCCTTTTGTCATTTTCATCAAAGCACTTCTCATGATGATGTTTCATTCGGGCCACTGGGCCTTACATTTCTTTGTTGCAATATTTGCATTTTGCACACATGTCAGCAATACCCATAAGTAGAGGAACTTCATTAATATATTCCCAAATTGGCTCTTTTATGGCCTGCTACCATTATAGGTTTTCTCCTCCAAGGAGAGAATAATATTATAACTTCAGGCTTTATACACAAAGATCCCAAGATTTGTGGAGTATTCTGCTAAAAAAGTTTTACTTTCATTTTTTCTGCTTGCCCCTTTGTCCTCACACTTAACTCCTTGTGCAGATATATAAACTTGGTGGTACATAACCAAAATGAAAATACATCTAAAAACCTGCCTAAATCGGTACTTGGACGTCCTTAAAAGACAGGTCGTCCTAGTGCCGATAATCGAAACAGGTTTTAGATATATCTAGAGGCAGCTTAGGCCTTTTGACTGCCGCTTTGCGCCCAGAGCGAAAAAGGGCATTTTTTGAGGAGTGGTTAGGGCGGGAGGCGGGCGGGATGTGGGCCAACCAAACTTAGCCGTCCTGCAGCGATAATCAAAAGTTTGACGAGACTGCCTAGATGGAACTTACACATTGTGACTTAGGCAATCTAAAAACAGGTATAAGTGCCCAGAAGGTATACAAAGTGACCAGATAACTACTGCAGACACAAAGTACAGACCCCCACAAGTTCCCCCAATGATCACTGACCCCCCCCCCCCACACTCACACTGCCAAATAATCGGAATAAAAACAAACACTTGTCTCCAGAACATCTGCAACTAGCATAGGAAAGCCTAGTAGAGCTGCACAGAGGTGGCTTAAGTAGTCTTAGGGGGGCTAGTGAACCATAGAGAAGAGGACCAGGCCCATAATCCATTCTATTCACTGCATTCTAGGTTGAAAAATGTAAGGTCAACCAAAACCCCCAAACCCTAATGTATTGCCATATAGGTGCCAACTGCAGCCATAAGGGCTATTGGGGTGGTAGACAAGTGGGTATAATAGGTTTTGGGGGCTAACCATGACCTGCAAGGGATTTGTGGTGAGATGTTTATGTGGCACCCTTTCTGTGAAGTTCACATCGGTGCCTTGTAAGGTGCCCCACTACTCTGTTGCTATGTCTGGGTGGTCAGTCCATTCCTTTGCTGATCCCTCTCGCATCCAAAGGTCTTTTTCTAGGCGTTTTGGACTTAGATGATTTTTGGGACGAGAATGCAATATAAAGATAGACGACTTGGCAGTCTGAACGATCAAACAGCTGGACGTATAATTAGATGATTCTCGAAAAAATATATTTTGGATGTACGTATTTTTTGAGAATGGACTTTGGGTGACTACCACTCTAGACCCAAAATGGACTTAGACCTTTTTTTTTATTATGCCGCTCTTAGCACTGAAGAGGTAAGGGGTTGATTCTGTGTACATCAATTTGCAAAGGAATAATGGGGCTAAGGTCTTTTTCTCAACACTGTATATTTTATAACATTTCTTCTGTGAAGAAGCATGCTATTTCTGCAGACACAAATTCACAATTTTGAGAAATGTAATACCAAGCATCTATGATAATATCTTCTAGATAGAAAAATTGCCTGTGACTTTATGAATGGATTCATGGAATTAATTTACCAAAAAATGTAAACATTGCATGAGTATACAGCTTCATACAACATAATTAAAAACTAATCCTTATTTCATGATGAATAACTGTTGGACTATAATGTATTTTATAATGTATTTAGAAAGATTTTTCCTCGAAGCATTTTATTTTTTTAAAAAATCCAATTACATTTTAAAAATCTGATTTTTTAAAAAATCTACCCTGGCGCTCATACCTCTCTTTCTACAATCCTACAAGACAACAAACGCCCAATTTTCTGATGGTAAAAGAAATGGCCACAGCTTTATTAACCACAGTAACAGGTATCAAAACAACCACTTTCAACAGACTCAGTCCCTAGTAACTTCCTACTTTATCATTTCATACCCCTCCCCAGTCCCAAACCCTTCAAAAAATCAGAGTGGTATCCCCAGTTCTCAGCTAGTTGGTAATGATTTAGCTGATTTAGTCCAATTTCCTAGGATATGGTGTTAATCCCAATGTTCGCTAGCAGGCTCGTAGTGCCGCAAGGACTCTGTCTCCACGCACAATGGTGCTGTCTGCGAGCTTTAACCCCATTTTCTTCACTACTTGCCCATTAATTTTATCATCTGGGTATCAAAGGTTATATCTTACCCTGCACCTAGGCTGCATCTGTACCAGCCCTACCTAAACATATCTACCCCCCAATCCTTCAGTTCACATCTCTTACAATATATAGTGTATTAAAAACACTTCAGTTACGGGGGAAAAGGCAGTAACGCACCTCTTAGATCCCTTACCACCCACCCACTGGGCTCAGCCCCTGTTAACTTGCCCTCATGTTTTCCATATGTTTAGTCATGCAACTTCAGATGACTTTTAACTTTTATATAAAGATGTGCATAGATAATAAAGCATATTTGATACTTAAAAGCATGAAGGACATTTTCAAAACATACATCCAAGTTCAATTTGGACATCTGGCAAAGTCGGCAGTAAGAAAATGCCTATTTATGAAATGCAAACCACCATATGTCTAGAAATTTTTTTTTTGGGTGGGGGGGAATCCTCTATCTGGACATCCAGGCCATTGGGACACCCAGACCAAATTTTTGACCAAAATTTTGTCCAAGTCCCAAATACCCAGAACAAGACCATTTGGACGTGGGAGAGGCCAGTCCTGTAATGGACTTGCCACCCAGACATGACAACAGAGCAGTGGGGCACCTTAGAGGGCACTGCTGTGAACTTCACATAAAGAATGCCAGATAAGCATCTCACCAGGACTCCCTTATAGGTTATGGTAAGCCCCCCAAATCCACTATACCCACCCAATAGCCCTTATGGCTGCGGGTGGCACCTCAATAACAGTAGAGTAGGGTTTTAGTAGGCTTACATTTTCTACCATAAATCTAGTGGTTAGAGTGGCTTATGAGACGTGCTACTCATCTTTAGGGTTCACTAGCCCACCCACCAAGCTATTTAAGACACCTGTGTGGAGCTCTACTACCGTAAGTTTTCATATACCAGGTGCTGATCTTCTGGAGACAGTACGTTTGTATTCTGATCTTTGTGGGTGTGAGGGGAGTTCATGAACACTGGGGGAGTGTGGGAGTGTCTTACCTTGATGCATGCAGTGGTCACCTTTGTGGCACTTAGACCTTCTAAAACAGATCTAACTGAAAACATATACTAGAGAATGACACGGGGAAAAATTCTGTCCCCGTCACTGTCCCGTCCCCGGACCACCATCCTCTGCACTGCCCCATCCCCGCTGGTCCTTTCACCGCCCCATCCCTGTCTCTGCCGTCCCCTTCACCGCCCCGTCACCGTCCCCGCTGTCTCTTTCACCACCCCGTCACCGTCCCCGTCTTCAGCGTCTTCTCTTCTCCATCCCCAGCACCCTTCACGCGGTCCAGCAGCTCCCTCCCGCCGGCCAGCCATGCATTTCCCTCCCTCCCTCCTTTTCCCTTACCTTTTCTTCTTGAAACTGGCGATTTCTATAAGGCTATGAGCGTATTACAGCCGGAGCCTTGAAGTCGCGTCGGGTTGCCTGCTAGAAAAGTCTTCTCCGATGCAACCGGAAACAGGAAGTTGCATCAGAGGAGACTTTTTCCAGCAGGCAATGCGACGCGACTTCAAAGCTCCAGCTGTAATACAGCTCATAGCCTTATAGAATTCGCCAGTTTCAAGAAGAAAAGGTAAGGGAAAAAGAGGGGGGGAGATGCATGGATGGCCGGCGGGAGAGAGTGGGCTGCCGGATCGAACGCTCGTTCACCGCGTGTTCACTACTTCTTCACCGCCCTGTGCCACCATTCACCGCTCCACGGGGTGGTGAATGACCTTGTCCCCGAACTCGCGGTGACCTTTTTTTTTGGTCACCGTTTTGGCGGCTAGCTGCGGGTAACAACCACCGTGTCATTCTCTAACATATACTTTCCGTCCAGGATGTCTGCCCAAAGTGTTGATTATCCCTGCAGGATGTCTAAGTCTAAGCCCGCCCAGAATCCATCCAAACGCCTCCCAAAACACTCCTCCCAACATGCCCATTTAAGCTCTGGATGCACAGTGGCTTGGAAGTCCTGCTAATATCCAGAAAGTTGGTTTTGATTATCGGCACTTAGACATCTTGGCTATTAGGACATCCGCGTGCTGATTTAGGCAGGTTTTTAGATTTCTGGATGTTTTGATTATGAGCCTGAAAGTGTGTAATTTTGAGGGATAGTGAGTCTAGGTATCGTTAGTTCATATTGTCTCTGTGGGAAAATTCTTTATATATTCCATTTGGACACTTTCATAAATGCAAGTATTACTGCATACTTTTAGTTTTGCTAACATTACAATAATGGGTCTGCCTTTTAAGAGGTCTTTTTACTAAGCTGCGGTAAAAAGTGATCTTATCTTACTCTTATGCAGGTCTTTTCCACACTCAATGGCCATTTTTACTGCAGCCATTAAAAATTTTTTTTTTCTAGTTTTTGCATTAATGGCCATGCGCTAATGTTGCCATGAATGCACAGCCATTTAAAAATAATATTGCGTGAGCACCCATTTTGCAGGTGGTAAGGCCTCCTGTGCTCTCCATGCACGGGCTATTTATTGCATGGTTATGTAAAACACAGGAAGGCCTACCCTCAGCCTCTGACATGCCCCTGGGAAAATTTACAAAAATTATTTAGCATGGAGTTAGTGCCCTCAGATTTCCAATTTATTATAGGATTCCCAAGTGCATTACCTGGTATTCCATTTCATGAAGAGTTAGGTGAGCATTAGCCTTCTAGCGACACAGGCAGCAAAAATTGACCCCACAATCACCAAACTAATAATCAATACAACAGACATCAAAGTATTTCGAAAAGAAATCAAAACATTTCTATTCAGAAAACACGTCATTACCAACTAATATCCTCCCTTTATGCACAAGCTCTCCCTCTATAGAATAACACATTAATCAATTCTTAGAACCTTTCCTATCATACATACTCTGATTCCTATATAAACATTTTCCACACTATCCAATAAACTTCTTATGACATTATTAGGTAACTTCCAATCTGTAAACCGTATATACTGATATTCTCCACTATATTCTCTTATCACTTGATTCCCTGATATGTAATTTTCATAATTGAATCCTCTACCACACCATGTAATGTACATGAATCACTGTTATGTAATTTATCTAGATAATCTTTATTACGCAATTCTTTTGGTAATGTCCAAATCTCCTATAATTTGTATTCCGCCTTGAACAATATATAATGTATAATGTATTCGAAATTAATTTTCCTATGAACTGTTTTCCTACCTTCTTCTACTCTATGTTTATAACCTAACTAATTTATTTTTCTCAAGTACTTTAGCAAGAATGTGAGCCTTTGGGACAGTCAGGGAACTCTAAGTACTCTCTCTTCATCTTAATTAATCTTACTTATTGCATTTCTTCTGTTTCTACTGTAAACCGCTTAGAACCTCACGGTACAGCGGTATATAAGAAATAAAATTATTATTATTATTATTATTAATGCAGCTAAGTAAAAGGACCTCTAACCTTTTACAAAACTGCGCAAGAAGTTTTTAGCGCCAGCTGGTGTGCTGAATTCTCTGCACTGCTCATAAGAAATCTATTCCCATTGAAGCAATGTAGCACATTCAGTGCACCAGCCAGCGCAAAAAATCTTTTGTGTGGTTTTGTAAAAAGTGTGTGGGGGGGGGGGGGACATGTGTTAAGCAGTTCTTATGGAATTAATGTGCACCGTTCCTGTGCTGGCATGGCAGCATGCTTTAATTCATGTGCTAACTGAATGCTGTGATAAGGGCAGGAACTGGATGGGTTCTGGGAGTGGACTGCGCATGGCAATTAGCTCACAGTGCTTATCACACGCTGTCACTTGTGTAGATAGCAAGGGTGCATTTATCGCTTCCTCCAGAGGGAGCATTATGCATATCTATGCTAATCAGAGTGGTAAATGCAGAGAACAATATTTACCACACAGCCTTTGCATTTACTGCATTTATTTATTGAATTTGTTTTCTATCCTGTTTGCATGTTAATATTTGCAGTTAAAATAGGGTAAGTGCAAACATTTACTGCACTTTAGTAAAAAGACCTTTACAGGTTGGGTCTGGTTTTTGTCAGCTTTTTCATATAGTCACAGTATGGGAGAAAACGTCTGAATTAATCAAACTTCTTCCACTGAGAACATTATAGTAGTTTATAAAAAATAGGACATACTGAGCAGTGTGATTATTCAGATAGTACCAACCAAAACAAGGTGATCAAAATATTTACCGTAAATATCAATAGTGAGCATCCTCAGATGGTTTATTAAGAGAGATCATAACATCAATCACCGTGGCGCCTTATGTCCCAGTTTCAGGTTCTAAATATATAGCTTTAAAGTGGTATGAAAAAAATGTAGCCCCACATTCCAGAACTTGGCGACTGTTATTAGGTGCATGCATAGTCTATATCACTAAAGGTAGTGGCCACAGCTTGAGGCACCGTTGATATCCGTGCATGTGCAGAGGCTCTCCAGATGGGCCCTGATTCGCCAGCAGGGAAGAGGGCCGGAGAGGTGAGGCAATGGTGACAGCTGATTGCCTACAGAAATGTTTTTCAACTACTTCAAGCCAAGTACCCCCTAAGTCTAACAAATATCAACTGAGTACCCCAACCACAGACCTCCCTAGGCCCACCCAAGTTCTGACCCAGATCCCATCCCCTTTACTAATTGTAATGCAATTTTTTCCATTCATTTATCATATACACACAATATACACAGCAGATATAAATTCTCAAAACGGACACATTTCAATCACTATATTGCAAATAAAATCATTTTACCTACCGGCGATCCTCTGCAGGCTGCTGTAATTAGCTTTAAAGACCGGGAGACCAGGGGGAAGCCGGAGGACGCTAGAGAGAAGGGGGAAACATGCAGGCCTTCGGTGAATCGGGCAGTGCTGACGCTGTACCATGTAGGGAAGTCAGCTGGCAGGCACCTCTCTTCCTCTTCAGTGTGCTGTGGCACACTTGGAATCTCAGGAGGCACACAGTTTGAGATATACTGGTCTATATAGAAACATAGAAGATGACGGCAGATAAGGGCCATTGCCCATCAGGTCTGCCCACTCTACTGACCCACCCCCAAGTCTACTATCCTAGGGATCCCACTCCTGGTGACAGGTTCCCTTGGCTTAACCCTCTAAGGGATCCCACATGAGCATCCCATTTGCTTTTAAATTCTTGCACGCTGTTTGCCTCGATCACCTGCACCGGGAGCTCGTTCCAAGGATCAACCACTCTCTCGGTGAAGAAATATTTCCTGGTGTCGCCATGAAATTTCCCGCCCCTGAGTTTGAGTGGATGCCCTCTTGTGGCTGAGGGTCCTTTGAGAAAGAGAATCTCTTCTTCCATCTCGATACGGCCGATAATATACTTAAACGTCTCGATCATGTCTCCAGAGGTGCCAATAATTTGCATTTACATGCATAAGCATTAGGCACTATTCTATAAAATGCATTACTTAGGGCCAGATTCTATATATTGTGCCGAAAGAGAAAAGGGGGGTGGGACTTATATGCTGCTTTTACTGTGTGGTTTACTTGGGGGCAATGAAGTATTAAGTGACTGGCCCAGAATCACAAGGAGCTGCAGTGGGAATTGAGCTCACAACCTCAGGGTGCGGAGGCAGCTGCTCTAACCACTAGGCCACTCCTCCACAGCACTTAGCGCAGTTTTACAAGGCGCGCGTACCTTTCGTAAAATCATGCGTATGTTAGGCGCAGATATTTAGGCCAGCTAAAACCAAGCCTAAATGCCTGTGCCTAAGTTATGTGTGCACTGGGCATTTGTGCACTGCTACTAACACATGCTTTTTACAGACGCACACTTTCCAAGTTAGCATACCTTTTAATTAATGCCAATTAGTGTCAATTGCTAGGTATTAATTGCTAAATTGGCACCTATTAAGCTAATTAATCAAGTTGTGTACCTATATTAGCTTCACATACCAATGTACACGTACAGTTTTAGGCACCATTTATAGAATTTGGGGGTGAGTGCATAACTGCAGGATTGTATATTGGGGGAGAGCACAGGTGAGCTTGGGTGTGTCATAAAATAATACGTGCAATTGTGAATATTGTGCATTTAGATTTAGATTTTTTTTAAATTACGTTTGCTGAGTTCTCTTAGATCGTATTTGTCAGGCAGTACTTTTAAAACCATCTTGCAAACTGTTGTTTTGTCATGCTTTGACTATTGTAACCTCGTTCTTCCAGGAATACTGGCCTCAACACTGTGTGCTTTGCAAGTTGTACAAAATTCAGTTGTTAGGATGCTCTTTTAGAGCGGGGAGGCGTGAACATGGGCCAGAATACTATACTAAACTGTATTGGCTGAAATTAGAGCATCAGATACGTTACAAATTGCTGGTAATGGTGCATCTCGGTGTACATGGAATAGTGCCAAAGTACGTAGTGGATAGTATTCTGCCATATGTTCCGCTTCCAAAGTTGCGTTCAGTGGAACGTGCAAATTTGTATATTCCATCAATTAAGCAACTACGATTGAAAGTGTCCAGAGCAAGCATGTTCTCCTGTATAGGACCACAAGCATGGAATGAGATTCCGACATATATACATGAGCAGGCAAACCTGTATAATTTAAAGAAATTATTGAAGAGGTTTCTATTTTGCAGGATGAAGTATAAGAACTGAGCTTTTATGGTAACTTTAAGGACTGGTCGCTAGAATGTTCTTATTATCTCTGTTTTAATTCGAACTGTATGTAAAGATGTTATAACTGTGTATGTTTTTTGCTATGACCCGCTTGTATAAAGTAGGATATAAAATATAAACTATTTGCAAACTTTCACCAGCTATTGAGCTTACTGCTACCACTACTAGTATTCATTATTGGAGTGCTCAATAGTTAAATGCCAACATCATCTATCGAAGTGGACTCTGGTCCTCAAATGCTCATGCCTCAATAAATTGGTTAGCCTTTAAAATGCCACCTGCCTCTGTCAATTTTCCTGAATTCAGAAACCTCTTTTTGGGATTATTTAACGCAGCTTGAATCCAGGAAGTAGTCAAAGAGTGCTGGGCCTGCCTGTCACTAGGCTGAAGCTTTTCTGGCTCTAAAGATTAAAATCAGAGTTTCTTTGCACATAAATCAGACACAAAACAGACATTTGATGCTTTTTTTTTTTTTTAGTCAAATCTCTACCCTCAAAATGACAGCAAATAAAGAGCTTTCATCGGCAGTACAGAAAAACAGCTTTTTCAGACTTGGTAAAATCATTTCAATATACATACAACCCTTTTTGTATTAAAATTTATTTTATTTTTTTAAAAGTTGCTTCTCTCCATTCGAGCTCAAAAACTCATCAAGGCGGTTTACAGTCCAGAATAAACAGATAAGCAGAAGTCATACATAAAATAACCAATCATAAAAGCTGGGGAAACCTCAGACGTATGGGTAGAGCGTAAGTAAGGAATCTGGTAGTTTAAATATATTGCTTCTTCCTAGTTCATTTATACAGGCGAATAGCTGAAAGTAAAGTTATTAATTTTTTTAAGATATTTATATATTGCATATTACTATTTATCCTAAGCAGATTACATCAGAAATACTAAAATAAGAAGAAATCAACATATAACAAATTAGACAATAACATAAAAGACAATGCTGAGACGTATAGAAGCAAACATAAACAACCACTCTGATTATTTCTGGAGAATAGTTCTGTTCCAGGAGTGGCCTTTAGTGTGCTGTAGAGTAGTTGGTGGAGGGTACATTAGAACATCAGGTCATTATAGTGGCCCAGACACTATTGTGGCAATTCTATAAAATGATGCCAAACCCCTCCCCCCCTTTTTTTTTTTTTTTTTTTTTTTTACAAAACCGCAATAGCGGTTTTTAGTGCAGGCCAGTGCACTGAATGTTTTGCGCTGCTCGCAATGCTCTTAGAGTTCCTATGAGCATCGGGAGAAACGCAAAGCATCCAGTGCACCGGCCTGTGCTAAAAACCGCTATTGTGCTTTTGTAAAAGGGGCATGCTTAGCACCAATTCTATAATGGTATTAGGGCGCCTAACCATTTGTGATAATGTGAATGAGAGTAGGTAGGGATCCTGTTCCGTTCACAGATGGGGAGAGAAAATAAACATGAAAATGTTCCTTAGCCATAACAAGGTTCTCCAGCAGCCTGCTTCTGAAGGGCCACAGTGTATATTGCTGTCTCTCTACACAGCAGTACACTTTACTTGTGTCTGTTCTGATTCCCCAGAGTTACCATTGTGGTCTAGCAGTGGCATAGTAAGAGGGAAAGGGGGCAGTCCACCCTAGGCGCTGTCTTGGTGAGGGTGCAGGCATCCGTTCTCCTCTCTGCCCCCCCCCCCCCCACTGCCGTGCGTATGCTTCCCTTCCACCGTACCTCTGTAATGCTCCTGGCACGAGCAGCAACCCCCAGTCTGTTGCTGCGCCAGCATTGATTCTTCCTCTGTCGTCACTTCCTGGACCCACAGAGGAAGGAAGAGCCGACGCTGGTGCGACATCAGGTTGGGGGTTGCTTCTCATGCCAGGAACATTGCAGAGGTATTGGGGGAAAGAAAGTGGCGTGTGCACAGCAGGAGGGGATGGGGAAGGTGCGTGTGGAGGTGGGGGAGTGGCAGAAAAGAGGGCAGGGGAGGAGAGCCACCACTCTGGGCACCTCTCAGCCTCACTACGCCACTGCTAGCAGTTACCTAGGTCAAAAATCCAAAGTTGGCCTACCTGACTGTAGCAGTTGTAAGGGTGGAGGCAAATGTAATTATGGTATTGCTGCTTCTCTATGAGCCTGCTTAACTTAGCTGTGTCCTGGGGTTTTCTATTTCCTGGACCTTGCCCTCCTGGTTCCACCCTCCTGTGCCACTTTCCCCTTGGGCGGGACTATGGATTTGAAGGTGGCTCTGACACTTCCTTAAGAGGAAGTGGCAGCATCCTATAGACTCCCTCACACAGTTAAAAAGCTAGTGCACATATAATATACATAGAAACATAGAACATGACGGCAGAAAAGGGCCACGGCCCATCTAGTCTGCCCACACTAATGGCCCACCCCCTAACTACCTTCAATAGAAACATAGAACATGACGGCAGAAAAGGGCCACTGCCCATCTAGTCTGCCCGCACTAATAGTGCTCTGAAATTTAGGCGCAATCATAAGAACATAACATAAGAATTTAAGAACATAAGAATAGCCTTATTGGGTCAGACCAAAGGTCTATCAAGCCCAGTAGCCTGTTCTCACGGTGGCCAATCCAGGTCCCTAATACCTGGCCAAAACCCAAGAAGTAGCAACATTCCATGCTACCGATCCAGGGCAAGCAGAGGCTTCCCCCATGTCTTTCTCAATAACAGACTATGGACTTTTCCTCCAGGAAATTGTCCAATCCCTTCTTAAAACCAGCTATGTTATCCACTCTTACCATAACCTCTGGCAATGCATTCCAGAGCTTAACTATTCTCTGGGTGAAAAAATATTTCCTCCTATTGGTTTTAAAAGTGCATCCCTGTAACTTCATTGAATGCCCCCTAGTCTTTGTAATTTTTGATGGTGTGAATAATCGATTTCACAACGTCAATGGCAGACATAAGTTGGCTGCTTGCTTGTGTCCTGCAATGTGTGCAACTGATAGTGTTCTGTAACAAATGGGTGTGTAAGACTGTAACTGAATGTTGTGATTGATGGGGAGCAGGTATGTCTGCTATTGAAAACCAGAAAACAAAACATATTGATTAAAAAGACCCAACTTCAAAGTCCAGAATATAAATGCACATATATACAGTAGTTCTCAATAGCAAAAGAATCAAGAAAATTATAATTATGTAAAATGCCATATGTTTGCTTAAAATAAACAGAAAAATACAGAACGCTTTGAACAAATCAATACCATAAAATCAGAAGCCCCAAAGGATGAAACCAGAAAATCAGTAGTAGTCCAGTCTCCCAAAGCCCAGCTTCTTTTGATTAAAAAAAATCAAAGAAAATTAGAGAAATTATGAATACTGTTCTTGTAGAAAAATATGTCTCATCATTATGCATAAAATTATTATTCCTCTTGAAAATCTTACAACCTGTATTTCTTTCCAGACTGTTTTAGTTCTTTGCCTTGTGTGTGTTTTTTTTAAATAAAGATCTAAGCCTGATCAAAAAAGATAAAACTTTTCACTTCCATGTTTTGATTTGTTCACTAATAATTTTACTTTCCTTTTACTGGCCTCTAATCTGTTTTCTTGTCTTTGATTATAAATTGATTCTAACTTTGCTTTTACTTCTGTCCTTTCCTCTTCTTGAATAGCTTGTCTTTCCTGTTACTGGGAGAATCTCTCAGAAGTCTTTCTTTGAATCTAAAACAGAGGAGTCAAACAGTGCAGAGATGTCTTGTCAGATCACAGCCACCAGTAACGGGGAGGTAGATGGCATGAACAAAAGTCTGCAGGCCGTGATGAAGGGCTTTGGAAATGTCTTCTCTATCAATGTAGGAGGACCCGACCTGCATTCTGGGATGCAGTTAAACCTGCAAGCCAAGCAGAATTCTTCCAAAACCACCTCAGTCAGAAAAGGGACGAAAATCGACATGGCTGTTGATTTTGACTGGTCATCAGATGAAAGCAGTGATTGAAGTCAAAACATTGAGTAAATGGAGCTTTCTGTCTTGCTGTGTTAGGAACTGAGTTCAAGGTTCAGAAACTAAGCGCACAAAAGCCTAGTTTTCACCTGTAAACAAGAAGAAAAATATGCAACACTTTTGATTTAGGTCAGTCCTGCTTCTACCTGCAAAGACTGTTTGTTAAGATTATATGTTTTGTTTGTTTTTTGTTTTGAAATTGTTTGAACTTAAAATGCAAATTTTGTTAATAAAAATGGGTACAGTTTGCATTCATATTACACCATGAGGCCTGAATTTCCATGGCTTTGATCACTATGCAAAATCTATGGAGCCTTTAGAATTTCTCTGTAAGCATGGATTCCAGATAGTTGTATTTTGAAATAACAATACCCAATTGTGCCAAGCTTCCCGTTGATGCACTTGCCTTGCACTATGGGCTTTCAACATGCAGTGCTCTCATTTCGAACCTGTGCTCTTTCTTACGAGACAAATTATTGACCTGTTCTATCGAAGGGCTCCCTCCCTGTAGAGACAGAATGCGGGAGATTTCACAGATCCATAAAACTATGGCCAAACTTCTCCCTGTTGTTGCCACATAAGCAACTGAGGTAGAACACTGTAAAACTGATGACAGATCATTCATGGGACACTACAGTTTGTGTAGTAAAGAATATGTGAAGTCAGTTTTAAGACAAGTAAATGAGATCTACTGAAGAAAATTGCCAGGTGGCGGGCTTAGAGGTACAGTGCTATTCCTGGCCACATTAAAGGTATAACTATGCAGCATCTAGGAACTCAAAGATGATAGGCAAAAAGTGAAAATTAGGGTCTCCTCTTGCCAAAACAACAACAACAAAAAAGGAAATCGGTTGTTCCTCAGGAGCTAATTTGGCACCCTCCATCCTCCGCATTTCAATTGTGCATAGTCAAAAGCAGGTGATTGTAGTGAGACAGATGCTGTGAAAAAGAAAGGTGGGACAGGATCATAAAAATATCAAAAGAAATGCCAAAAAATCAGCAAAGAGGATAATTGTGAGTGTTGACCTTTATGAGATGAATTGTGGTTCTTGAAAGGCTGGTGGTGGCAGGGTTTTTTTTTCTGCTTGATGTTAGTAACATTATTTTAGTAAATGCCATGTCTTGTACAGCGAGACCAAAAATCTTACTGTATGTTTGAAAATCCCTAAGCAGAGAAATGAGTATATGTATATAGATTTAAATTGTCTTTTAGCTTTGTACATACAGACAGCCAGCTTCGGTATAAAATGTGCACCACTTTTGTTTCTGTAAAGCTAGACAGCATAAAGCAACAGTTTTATTATTATTATTATTATTTTTTGCCAAAAATGTTTTTTTTTTTTTAGTTTAAAAGAATCTAGCAGTATATGTAATTTCAGCAGCAAATGACTCCTTCTGTCTTCCCTCCTAGCTGCTCAAACCACAGCACTGTCAATCAGAGCAGCTTGAAGCCGACCTGATTGGTTCTGCTCTCTGATGGGCTCCACCATGGTGTGAGAGCAACTGGAATGGCAGAAAGAAGAAAATTATTGCTAGCTCAAATTATTTTTGCTTCACGTAGAGTTGTTTAAAGAATTGTGCATTACAATTTTCATGATTAAAGCAAAAATTTAGTTAAGGGAGACTACTGCTTTAAGAATCTATTCACTAAATTTTCTCCCATTTTGTACATAGGACAGAACTCCTAAGGGAATGTTGACTTATACTTTGGAGGCAGTAATTAATCAGCCCCCCATTGTTGGAAGGAATATTGGTACTTTTAGTGCACATTTTTCCAGCGAATTCTTTTAAAATTAGTTAGCCCACAGCAGATGCTCTAAAAGCACCAGCTGTTTGTGCAGGGGTATAAGACAGAGGGCCTGATTCTATAAACCAGTGTCACACAAACTTTGCCAAGCCGCAGCACACTAAATGTGGTGGCTACGACTCAAGGCATCCAGAAGTGCGCGGACGTTGACGTGATAATATCACACGTATGCGCAAATGCCTTCAGACATGCCCTGAGCCACCAGTAAGGGGGGGGTGCTGGAAGGGAAGACGCGTGGAGAGGACAGGCTCTTGTGTTAGCTGACTGCCTATGGGATGTGCCTTTCACCGCGAGAGGCACATCTTGTAGGCAGTTAGCTGGCCCTGACGCATTTCCTCCTCCCCGGCGTTGCGCGGCACACCTGGAATCTTGAGCAGCACACAGTTTGCGATACACTGCTATAAATGATGCCTAATGGTACCTAACTTGTAGGCACCACTCCACAGGATTTTCAAACAACCTCTAGGTGTCCTTTATAGAATCTTACCTAGAGGCACCTAAGTGGACTTAGGCATCGCTAGGCCTCCTAGAGGTAGACATCAGTTTATTAATTTCCCAATGACTAAGTCAACCACATCTATTCTTCGTCCCTAACCATGCCTACTTTTCAGGTAGACATTGATAGGCGTCGCTAGGCGCTGTGCGGTAGTCTGCGTGCAACCTAATTTGATTATTATAATAATTTTTTAATTGTTTTTTTATGACATGGTCAATTACTATGCCTTTTAAACCAATTAAAAACAAGTTGCACACAGAACTAAGGCATCATTAGGCATCCATGATTAGAGCACCTGGTCTAGGTGCCATTTTTTAGAATCAGACCCAGAGTGTGCGTGTTTGAAAATCCCATGTGCAAGAGCTGATTTCCTTGACCTAAACGCTTCCAGAAATGCCTGTTTTTAGTGAAACTGAAAGTGTGTGTGTATATATGCACGTACACATATATATATAGTTCTAACCACACAGAGGAACGCTGTTTGTAGTCATGTCATTTTTTTTACCTGGGTAATTAGATGATTAGGATTTTATATTTTAATTACTCGCCTTTCAAAATCATGCTCATGATGAGTTACATTGAGGTGTAGGAGGTATTTATTTCCCTGCCTCATGAGGGTTTATAGACTAAATTTGTAGACTGAGACAATGAACGGTGAAGTGAGTAGCTTCCAAGGAGCTCTGAAGAAAGAAACTGAATTTGAACCCTGGCATCTCTGCTTTGTGGTCTGTTTCTCTATTCACTAAGCTACTTGCCTACTGCTGGGGAAATGGTATTGGAGATTGCCCTATTTGATCAGAACAAGAGGGGAAAGGGAGTGTTGCTTTGGAATATACCGTACTTTAGTACAGTAATAATTTGACAGTTTGCTATACATACAAACATTTCTCCAGTCTTGCTGAAATTTTTTAATAATCCCTTCTCAATGTTTATACTTACCGTTTGCTCATCAATAAACAGCCCATGGAGGTTAGTGTTTTGTTAAATGATGCATCTGAACAATGATCTCAAACAAAGAGACTTAGCAGAGACCAATCAGAAATAAGAAAGTGCAAATCAGTTTTTAAAGTATTTTTAACCTTTTTTCGTTCTTGCTTTTATTATTGATATTGTAGTTCCATTTTCCTTTTAGTATTAATTTTATTAATTTTGTGCAAACCGTATAGATGTTCTTCTATTGCGGTATATCAAATTATAAATAAATTTGGAAACTTCGATTGCTACAGGCTTAGACACGAATAGTCAGCGTTGGGCCTTATCTCTCTACTGGTACTGAACATCCAGATCTTTGCCAATCACCAAAATTATCTGGATATCAGGGCAGGGTTGGGTGGCACTGGGCGGGCCTCTAGGTCTGGATTTTGCGATCATAAAATTTGATAACCCTACCATTTCTATATAACAGACTGTCTTCTTCAACAAGTATGTCCATAAATTATTCAAATTTTCTTAGGGCTTGTGTGCATATTGCCCTAAGGAAAGTACCCAACACAAGTACATATATTATTTATTGCACATATAGCACAGCTGTCTCTAAAATTTATTTTCATACTTATGAAAATCAAAAACAATACACAGAAGTCCAAAGTCCACCCCAACTCCGCTCCCAGGAATGCTTCTGCCTATCTTCCCTAAATGTATGCATGAACCCTCTAAATCTAGAAACTTGCGTCCAAATGTATGCCTAACGCACAAATTTGCATGTGCAATTTATAGCATAAGGTCAGCTGTGTGCGCAATTTAATAATTGGCTGTTAATTGGAGTCAACAGCCAATTATCAGCTTCAGTTGCTGTAACTTGGTGCTAATTGGCTCCAATAGGTAGCTGCCCTTAAATGCTATTCTAGATGTGAAAATATACATTATCCTGAAACAATGTTCACTCTTTTACCTTGCACATGGCTTTTGAAGATTGTTTCTCTAATTCTAAACATAACATAGGGCTTAATTTCTTGAACAATCTGGAACATAGTTCCACTGAACTCTGGAACAATAGGGATGTTCTGCTGCGGTCCTTATCTTCCAGGAAGCCTGCAGAGAGGAGAAGGGGAGAGGGAAGGCCTGAAGCAAAGCAGAGAACAGTTACTGTTTTTCTTTTCTGCCCCGGGGATGTCCACCCCATCCCCTGGTTCCACAGTTCTGTTTTTTGTCTACAAATTAAGCTCTGTATTTATGGGATTTAGAAATTTGAATTTTTAAAAAGGTGGCGTATTTCATTTGAGGGTACATGTATTTCATTCCAGAAAAGTGAAAACTCATCAGAATTACAAATGTATTTGGATTAAAAAAAAAAAAAAGTAGAGTAAAGCAAGGAGTTAGTAATTGAGACAATAATTGGGCAGCTTAATATTTTCAAGAATCTGGATCTTGGGCTCCTCCCTCTAGAGCAGGGGTTCTTGACCTAGCCCTCAATACACACCCAGCCAGTCAGGTTTTTAGAATACCCGCAATTAATAAGTATGAGCTAAATCTGCAGTCCTCAAAGTGAAACATACCATCCACTATTATAGTATCCTCATACACAAACGCCTACCACGGTTCATAGACAAAATCGTGCGAGACAATGGCGCGCCGACAACTGAGCGCAAGGTTGACGGCGCGCTGAAGAAAAGCACTATTTTTAAGGGTTCCGACAGGGGGTGTTGGTGGGGAACCCCTCTATTATACTTAACAGACATCGCGCTGGCGTTGTGGGGGGATTTGGGGGGTTGTAACCCCCCTCATTATACTTGAAACCGAACTTTTTGCCTGTTAAGTAAAGTGGAGGGGGTTCCCCCCCACACCCGCCGTCAGAGCCCTTTAAAATAGTGCTTTTCTTCGGTGCGCCGTCAACCTTGCGCTCAGTTGTCTGCGCTCAGTTGTCTGCGCGCCGTTGTCTCGCGCAATTTAGTCCCGTCACCGCCCACCACTATCACCTTGATCCACTCTGTGTTCAATTCATTTCATGTGTATATATATGTACACAGTATATATATGTACACATATATATAGTTTACATGTTAAATCGTCACCGGATCTTATATTTAATGTTCCATTATATTAGGTATATTATAACGTATATAAATATTTTTCCATCTGTTGCAATAACTTATCTGCAGGCATATCTCATGCATAGGGGTTACCAGACGTCCAGATTTACCCGGATATGTTGTCTTTGCAGAGGACTGTCTGGATGGCTTTTCATAACCCGACACTTTGTCCGGGGTTTGAAAAGCTGTTGAGATCGGGGTCAAGTCTGGATATATCTGTGCATATTCAGATGCACTCTGGACTCAGCCCAAAGAGACAAGGTTTGCATGGGGCTGGGGTTGGGGGGGTAAAATGGGATGGAACGGGGCAGGCCCAGGGGTGGAATGGGATGGGACCATGCATCCTCTTTTCCAAGATGCAAAATCTGGTAACCCTACTCATGCATATTCATAGAGGGTATCCTGAAAACCAGATTGGCTACACATATCTCAAGGACCTGGCTGATAAGCCCTGCTCTAGAGTCTGGAAGATAGGTTAAGTTTCTGCCATAAAATAGAACAAAAGAAACGTGCAAAGAAAATGCCAATCTGTCCAAATTTTGAAAGCGCACATTTTATGGCCAAGCAGCTAATTTTCTAAAATTTCTGGAAAGTAAATCTTCCAGAGAAAACTGCAAACATAGGGCTCCTTTTACAAAGCTGTGGTAGTGATGCTGCCGCAGTAAATTCACTGACGCCATATTCAGTTCCTATGGGCTTTGGTGCATTTACCATGGTAGCAATGCTATGGCTTTGTAAAAGGGGCCCATAGATAGTAGATTAATTGTTTTAAAATTAAGCAAGAAAGAAAGCATAATATACAGGTGGACAGCATTAATAATCTGTAACAAGCATTTGAGATCTACGATTCTGTTATCAGGTCAGCGTATACCATAGCCAGACACCAAGGGGTGTGTTTTGTCCAGTTAACAGACATCCCTAAGCACTTATTTATTGGCTAAGCAGGGAGGTTTGTCAAAACTCATTCTTTATCAGCATGGTCTGAAATTACTTGTATAAAGTTAAGGGTCCCTAACAAGTGCTTAACATGGGGAAAACAGGCCACTGCAAAACGCATTAAAACATTTTGTTTGTATATTTATATATTTATTTGAAATAATTTCTGTTCTGCTGTATCTATGGTATTTTGCCTGTTTGTGCACATTATCTTTTTTTCAAAAAACTTTTGGAGGAGGTGTGCCATAGGTGGAGAATGGGCATGGAAACATTAACCAGCTAGTGCAGGGGTAGGCAATTCCGGTCCTCGAGAGCCGGAGCCAGGTCAGGTTTTCAGGATCTCCACCATGAATATGTATGAGATGGATTTGCATGCACTGCCTCCTTGAGATGCAAATCTATCTCATGCATATTTATTATGGATATCCTGAAAACCTGACCTGGCTCCAGCTCTCGAGGACTGGAATTGCCTACCCCTGAGCTAGTGTATTCACATTAGCATGCACTAACTGGCTAATACACAATAAGGGCTCCTGCATCAATCTTTTACTAATATTGCGTGCTAATGCGAACATTAGTGCACAACCTGAAATTCAAAAATGGAAAAAGCCCTAAAATTCCACTGCATTAAATCTGGGCTTAGCGCATGCTAAAATCCCATGCTAAACCCAGATTTCAGCACACTTTAGTCAAACAGCCCACTAGATGGGGTCATAGTAGGCCTAGATTCACTAAACTTGCCGACTGGATCGTTGTTGGGCGATTCTTGGCCGAGTTTTGCCGGGCGACCGATTCACAACAGATTCTACATGCAAATGATCTGCTTGGCGGACGCCATATAGCGATCCCACAGATCGCTATAAGAGCGATCGAAACGCATACGCAGAATATTCTTGTTGGTTATTGATGCAATTTATGCATGCGGTTGCTCGTCGCCCTTTACTGCTTAGTTAGTGGGCGGGGTTTATTCCCACGCATTATTGGCGGGCTGCCCGCAAAGCACAAGCAAGCTCAAAAGAAAGGGGGAGGGGTGGCTGCAGTTTACTTTTGCTGGCCCTACTAGTTGTGAATTTTTTAAAAGGAATGATTTGTGACTGACGCAGTGAATTATTTTGATTTTTGTGTAACCAAATTATTGAACAGAACATACTTTAAACCTACGGATTAAAACCACGGGTTCGCAATGCGCTTTTTAAAGAATATATAAAAAAGGAATGAATTCTTATGCACAAATGAATTCTTACGCGTATATGCAAAGTTATTTTACAGTTTTATTTTTAATTTTGATGGTTGTTTTATATGGGGTTATAACCTCGATACTGATATTTTAGAGCGGAAGAGAGCAGGAGAGTCGGCAAAAATAGTATGCGACTGGTCCTCAGTAATTGCTTCTTTTCGGATCGGCAAACACAATCGGTGTTTCTTCTTCTGCTTAGTGAATCGATCGCTTCCTACTTTTGCATGCCATTTGCTCTCATTTTCATGGGTGGATCGGCTCGGGTAGGAGATTGATCGGACAGCAGTTTAGTGAATCAGGTTGGGGAACGATCGCAAAACCAGTAAAACTGGTTTTGCGATCGTCAGTACAGGATTGGAAGGTTTAGTGAATCTGGGAAACTTAAGGGCCTCTATTTATCTGCTCATTTACCTGACTAACTTGTCCAGCAGGCGTTGCATTTTACCATCGAGTGGACAAAGTGAAACTGTGTTAGGAATGCACCCAGCGCTGCCTTTGTTTCTCTGAGTACGTTTGTGTGTGCAACGATTTGTCTGCAGAGAATTAGGTCTGTTAGCAGGGAGTACATTTAGACATGCTGGTTTGTCCATCTAACCACAATATATATTTTTATATTTTGAATATTGGTCACTATTGGGCTCATAATTCAAACAGAAATACGTCTAAAAACCCACCCAAATCAGCATTTGGATGACCTAAAAATACAGGTTGCCCAAGTGCCAGTAATTGAAATGGGTTTTTAGATGTATCCAGAGACTTTTTAGGCCTCTGAATCTCGCTGTGTGCCCAGAGCTGAAAGGGGCATTTTTTAAGGAGTGGTTAGGGCGGGATGTGGGCCAACCTAGACTTAGTCTTACTGCAGGGATAATCAAAAGTTTTACGACACTGTCTGGATGGAACTTATACGTTGTGACTTAGGCATTCTAAACACAGGTCTAAGTGCCCAAAAAGTATCCAAAGTGACCAGATAACCACTGCAGGGACAAAGTACAGACCCACCACACACTCCCCCCAGTGAACCTGCCTCCAGAACATTGGCACCTGGCAAAGGAAAGCCTAGTAGAGCTGTACAGAGGTGGCTTAAATGGTCTGGGGAATGGGCTAGTGAACCACAAGAGGAGGACCCAGGCCCATAATCCACTCTAACCACTGCATTCATGGTGAAAAATGTAGCTGGTTTTAAGAAAGGTTTAGACAAGTTCCTGGAGGAAAAGTCCATAGTCTGTTATTGAGAAAGACATGGGGGGAAGCCACTGCTTGCCCTGGATTGGCAACATGGAATATTGCTACTCCTTGGGTTTTGGCCAGGTATTAATGACCTGGATTGGCCACCGTGAGAATGGGCTACTGGGCTTGTTGGACCATTGGTCTGACCCAGTAAGGCTATTCTTATGTTATGTGAAGCCACCAACCCCCCCCAACCCTACTGTTCTGCCATATAGGTGCTACCTGCAGCCATAAGGGCTATTGGGGTTGTAGACAAAGGGGTATAGTAGGTTTTGAGGGGTTCACAATAAATTATAAGAGGGTTATGGTGAGATATACATGTGATACCCTTTTTGTAACATTCACAGTAGTGGCCTGTAAGGTGCCCCACTGCTCTCTTGTTATGTCCGGGTAGCCACTTTGCTGGCCCCTCCCACATCCAAGAGGTCTTGTTTTGGACGTTTCTGACTTGGATGCATTTTTGGTCGAGAATATGGTATAAAGATAGACGTAGTGGTGGGCTGGACGATCAAACGCCTACGATGTACAGATGAACAATTTTCAAAAAAAATGTATACTTTAGACGTATTTTTTGAGAATGGACATTTATGCCCTGTCAACTGTGGGCGACTAGCACCCTATGTCCAAATTGGACTTAGATGTTTCTTTCAATTATGCCCCTCCATGTATCCAAATGGACTAACACAGCTATCCTATTACTTCGTTCAAAATGATGGAAACTGAGTTGTAGATTCTTTAACTCCTTCTTCCCCATTTTGTCTAAAACTTAATAATATGTTTATGGAATATCTCTTCTGGTTGTAAGAGGGGTTCAGACTGTGGCCCAGTGAAAATCAGAACTACTATTTTGTGTTTTGTAGTTTGGACAAGGCAGAAAGCACATGAAATTCTTATATCAGTTATTGCAGCCTAGTCCAGTGTTGGGTATGCTTTGTTTCTGCATTAAAGCAGCATTATTTTTGTAAACAAAATATTCATTTTCTGAATAAACATAATTATAAATTATAAAGAGAAAACTTAGGATAAAATCTTTACTTGAAGTGTTTTAATGTGGGTCGAACTTTCCCACTTGTTAAGCTCAGATTTAATGTGACACACTTTTTAGGGCTTTTTCGTTTTTTATAAATGTATATATTTTGCAGGTCATGTGCTAAGTTCCCTTTATTGTGCAACACCTGCAAAAAATTAACATGGGGCACTTAACTCCCTGCTGGGTAGAGAATGACATAGGGGACAAATTTTTCCCCGTTCCCGCAGGAACTCAATTTCTGTGCCCCTGTCACATTCCTGTAAGCTAAGCCTTAACTACACAAGTCTCGAACACCTATGATTTTAAAGTGTTTGAGGCTTGTGCAGATGAGGACAAAGCTTGCAAGAATGGGGCAGGGACAGGAAAAGCACTCGCGAAGATGAGACGGGAAAATGAGTTCCTGCCAGGACTGGGAAAACTGTGTTCCCATGTCATTCTCTAGTACTGGGTGCTCCTGTACTAACCCTGCATTACCCAGTTAGCGTGCACTCATTCTAATGCATTAGCTGGTAAACGCGGGAACACCCACTCTCCACCCATGACATGCTCCCTAGAAAAAATATTTGTAAAAATAGCGCACAATCAGGCAAAATAACATAAAATGCTTTAGCATATTCTGTTTTAACATATTCTGAGGTAGCCTGTTAGCATGTGCTAACTACTTGTTAAGGGCTTAACATCCTTTAATAAAAGAGCTCCTTAATTTGTCTATTGATGTTCATACAGGAAAAAAGAATGTGAAGGGCAAATTCTATAAAAGGTGCCTAACTTTAGGTATTAATCCCTGGCACTCAGATATGAGCATAGTCCCAAGGTGCATGTGCAACTTAATTGGCTAACAAGCTATTAATGAGAAATAATTGACTGCTGCCAGCCAATTATTTACCCTAAATGGTACAAATTAGGATTTGCCTGTGCATCTGGCTGCACGCTATTCTATGTATAATGCAGTGTCTCTCAAACTTTCTTGAGCCGGGGAACACTATCTCTCTTCCTTTAGTCATCCCTCCTCCCCTCCAGTGTAACATTTCTTTCTCCCTTCCTCCTTTCTACCCCCTGCAGTCCATCTCCCTTCCCTTCCTACTTTCTGCGCCCCCCTTCCAGTCCAACATTTCTCCCTCCTTTCCACAGTCCAACATTTCTTTCTCTTCCTCCTGCTGCTGCTTCTCCTCTGATCCTCCTTCCCTCCCTCCCCCAACCAACTTCTCTCCATGAGTCCAACTTTTCATTCTCTGCCGACTCCCCTTCCCTCGAGAGTGACATTTCTCCTTCCCTCCTTTCTGTCCTCCCCATCCTTCTCACCCTCTCCATGAGTCCAACATTTTCTGCCTCCTGCACACTTTCTTTCTCTCTCCTTACCTCTTCCCTTGAGTGACATCCCTCCTTCCCACCCCCAACCCAACATACTCTCTCCTCGTGCACCATTTCTCCCTCTTGTCCACCCCATGTCCTCTTACAGCAAGAGGCACATCCTGTAAGCAAGTCAGCTGGTCTGCGCCTCTCATCCTCCTTAGTGTGCCGCAGCACACTTGGAATCTCAGGAGGCACACAGTTTGTGATACACTGCTATAATGCATGGCACTCAAATCCCATTGATTTTAACTCAAAAGGAGGGTGGTGTCAAGGGCATTCCAGAAAGTCTTACACTTTGTTACTGAATACTGGGCATCAGCATTTCCACCAGGCTTCAGCAGGCATAAGTCTGGCACCCAAAGTTAAAGCATGGGAATCGTACTTAATGCTAATCTTTTTCAATGACATTTTTAGATTCTGGCTTTAATTGTGCATTCTAATATATAGAATAGGTGTACATGTGCATGAATGATATCTCAAGTTGGCATTTATGTACTTAAGCGCTAGGTGCTATTCTATAAAACCTATGCCTAGTTGCATAGCATGGAACTGCACGGGGTGGCGTTAACTTGAAAGGAACATGGTGGTTTGCCTAGTGGCATACTTAACTTATAGAACACCATCGGTTGTACACATGCAAGGTGAACTTAGGTGTGCCAACTTATGTCTGCAATTGATACGGCGTAAGTGATGCACTTATCATGTGACACACCAAACTAGATTTATGTTGTACTATCTAATGGCTAATCCTGAAGCCATCTTAAAACTGGTGTTAAATGCCTCCATATTTCCTTACAAAATCAGCTACTGGACAATATACAGCATATATGTACATAAAGCGAGAAGCCGAGTATAATATAGACTTGTAAAATAAATCAACTTGCCAAAATTACTTTTTTTTTTATATAACACTTCTGAATTTCTTCAGGGACTTCAGCGACGCCATCCACAAGCAATTCAAACGTTCTCATTTGTGGGGATTTATACATCTCTTCATGGATCCCATTCACATTCAATAAACTTTCATATATATAAACAGTCATATTTTTCAAAAATTGATAACTCATGAATTAGCTTAAAAAAACAACAACCAGTACACAAACACTCATATAGCTTTCTATTTAGCTTTGGATTTGTCAGATAGGATTTATGTTGTACTATCTAATAGCTTAGGAGAGCCCTGAAGCCATTTTAAATCTGGCATTAAATGCCTCCATATTTGCCTCCATATATGGGTGGCACCACTGAGGCTCCTGAAGAAACTGAAGATTGTGTGCTTTAAATTTGAGATATATGATATTAAGCAGTAGTTTTGGTTCTGAGTGTCCATATTTCCTTAGGCATTATCGGTGTTGATGACATTTGTAAAATAGCACAACTCTAAGCAAACAGTGAGAACCACAAGATTGAACTTTCTGCTATATGATACAATTCATTTGAGAAATATACTCGTATACTGTATAAACTGCCTATGATAAATACGGTAATCAATATAGTATTCCAATGTCAGGTTCCCTACAGGCATCACTTTTGCATTACTGGAAAAGTTAATATAAGAAATGGTGAGATTGAAATGCCACAAATATGGCAGTTTGGAAATCTTGAAGAAAGATACGTCCACAGTTCAGAAAATTTCATTCCCTTTTTATTTCTACTTGGAAAACATAAAGAGCAAAGCTTACACAAGAAAATTGTCTTTTGCTATAAAAAGAAATGTATTTTTGTGAGGTAGGATTTTTTTTTGTTTAGCCTCTTAGAAACAATGTCTTACTTAATCTGAGGTACCATATGAGTTTGATTTTCCAGAGCAAAACTGTAGTGTAGTGGATTTTCCTTATTTAGTGTTATGAAAAAATGATGTGAACTTTTTTTCTTTGTTCTGCACCTCCATTTTGCAATAAACATTTTAAAATGTTTTGCATTCATCTTTCAAATTATCATGTACATACTGAATAGGCTATCGTGTTCTGTGTTTTCTAGTTACATGACTTCATGCTGCAAATTTATCCTTTCTCTAGATACTTATGATTTTTTTTTAATGTGAAAGGACATGGTCTATTTTCAAAAGAATTTTGCTATAGACAAAACAGAGGAAAATCCTTTGAAAGTAAGACCCTCTAAATATCACAGTGAGCAGAATATTGATCAGGTGGAGGCACTCTTCATTCTATAAAGCTCTGTTCTGAATTTTCTAGTTCATGAAAATTGTCCTGAGTGATGTATAAGATCAATCATTTCTGTCCCTGTATATTCTTATGCTATGTAGTAACACAGGGCCCTTAGTAAATCAACCCCTAAGTGCTACAGAAATGTCATTTTCTTGTATTCATTATGCAGAGCAGGGATGAAAACGCTCTTGCATTGAGTGCTCAGTCATGCCTAAAAATGGGAACATAATCATTCAGTTTTTCTATGATCACAGTTGGGAACCATTCTCTTCAGAATCATTTGTTTTTGAAATATTTATGCTCAGAACTTTAGATTCGTTGATAGAAACTACTTGATGGCAAATGCCAAATCATCAATACATTCACAGGAGCCAACTTTTCAAAAGGATTTGGGGTGCTAAACCCAGTAGAAATTAACCCCTCCCTAGACAGAGTGAATGGGTTTTTCAATATTAGAGCTGCTCAAGCACCCACAGAGCTGGCTCCTATGAATACGTTGATATACAAGATATCAAATTTGAGAGATGAGGGGCTGATTTATCAAGATGTTCTACTCATGCGATAACATGCACCATTTGTGCATTTTAACAAATAGTTCCCATTTTTATGTGTAAAATAAACATATTCCCCTGTAATCTATATATAGTGCCTAGATATGGGCACTTAAATTTGGGCACATTCTCAAGATGCAAGCTCATCTTAATTGGCTAATGAGCCATTAATGAGCAATAATTGGGCATAGAACAAAATCTTTTCCAAAGAAACAAAAATGGTAAAACTGGAGGGCATAATTTGAGGTTATGGGGTGGTAGACTCAAGAGTAAAGTTAGGAAATTCTTCTTTACAGAGAGGGTAATTGATTCCTGGAATGTGTTCCCGAGGGAGGTGGTGGAGAGGAAAACGGTGACAGAGTTAAAAAAAACAAAAAAGCATGGGATGAACACAGAGGATCTCTAATCAGAAAATAATATTGAAGAACTAAGGCCAGAACTGGGCAGACTTGCAAGGTCTGTGTCCCAAATATGGCCATTTAGTTGAGGATGGGCTGGGGAGGGCTTCGACAACTGGGATGCTTTAGATGGGCTGGAGTGAGTTTTGACGGAGACTCCAGTAAATGGAACCTAAGCACAGTACTGGGCAGAGCTCTAGGTTTCTGGCCAAGAAATATCTAAGAAAAAGAGTGCGTGGCCCAGTGATTAGAGCTACAGCCTCAGCATCCTGAGGTTGTGGGTTCAAACCCACTCTGCTCCTTCTGACTCTGGGCAAGTCACTTAGGGCCTCTTCTATCAAACTGCGCAAGCAGTTTGTAGTGTGGGGAGTCGAGCTGAATGGCCCGCGCTGCTCCTGATGCTCATAGAGTTCCTATGAGCATCAGGAGCAGTGCGGGCCATTCAGCGCGGCTCTCTGCGCTAAAAACTGCTAGCGCAGTTTGATAGAAGAGGCCCTTAATCCCACCATTGCCCAAGGTACATTAGATGGATTTTGAGCCTGCCAGGAATGACAGGGAAAAATGTTTGAGTACCTGAATGTAAACCACTTAGACCAGGGGTGTCAAAGTCCCTCCTTGAGGGCCGCAATCCTGTTGGGTTTTCAGGATTTCCCCAATGAATATGCATGAGATCTATTAGCATACAATGAAAGTAGTGCATGCAAATAGATCTCATGCATATTCATTGGGGAAATCCTGAAAACCCGAGGAGGGACTTTGACACCCCTGACTTAGACTATAAGTGATATATAAATACAAAATAAATCAATCATTATTTTATAGAGTGTGTATGGTTGAGTAGATTGGATGGACCATTCCAGTCTTTATTTGCTGTCATTTACTATGTTACTAGCAGCTGCACGATGATCTTTCAATCCATCTCTTACTGCTAGTTGCAATGTATGGGAAACAGAGTTGCTAAATCATGCGTCTCACATGTTAGGCTCGTTATTTTTCAACTGAATCTTCCACTTGATTCTAAAGTCATACCCCATGCAGGATAAACTGGCACCCACCCAGACCCAAACCCCCCACCCCTGATCACAGCAGGGGGATTTTTTTGTGGTGATCAGCTTAGCGGCTATTTCTAGTTGAAATGTAGGCCAGCATTTTAATGGCCTACATTTCAGGTGCCTATTGTGGCCCTAGGGAGATGCCTAGAGCCACTTAAGCTTGTCCAAGGCTACTTTCGGGCAAAACCACACCTACGCCCAGCCTTGGGCAAGCTTAAGCAGCCCTGGGTGCCTCCTTGTACTGACGACACACACCTATAGTGTAGGCGGCCTGCCTCGGAGTCTTTTTTTAGAAAACGTGCATCCTGATTGACTGGTTAGACAGCGATAGGACCCCTACCACTGCCTACAATCAGTTCGCCATTTATAGAATTTGCCCCTAAGTGCGATTCTATAAAGGCACACACCCTTTATACAAGTAGAATCACATGTAGCACCGATCTTTTCTGTGATCCATTTTTGAGCACCATTTATATAATTTGGTCCATTGTGAACAACCAAAATGTCTCAGTACCTGATTCCTCTAATGCTTTCTAATGTTTCTGCTAAAGCACAGTCTACTGTAGGATGGATAAGAGTATTCTGAGGCCTAGCAGATGATTGCTCAAAGTGTGCTTTATGCATCATGTGGAATGTGCAGGGTTACCATATATGGTAAGGTAAAATAAGAGGACACCTGGCCCTGCCCCCTGCTCCACCCACACCACACCCCACCCTAACCACAGTGCCCTGCCCCACCCCTGCATCCCACTAGTCTTGCCCCAAATGCCCCCCCCCCCCCCCCGCGCAGCCTCTCTCTCTCTTTCCAGCCCCTCACCTGGTCCACCTCGGACCTGGGCATGGCTGTCGTGTGTCTCCTCTGTCCCCAGTACCTCTTTCAGCACTGCAATTTCAAAACTTTGGCAGCCATCAGCAATATGATCCTGCTTCCATCAACCTGCCCCGGAAGCCTTCACTTGCAGCACTTCCTGTTCCCGTTTAGGAGGGACGCTGCAGAGTGAAGGCTTCCAGTGCAGGTTGACAGTAGCGGAATCATGTTGCTAATGCTGCTGGCTGCCTGAAGTTTTGAAATTTCAGTACCGAAGGAGGTACTGGTGACTGGGGAGACTTGGAGAGCCGTACCTGAGTCCAGAGTGGGGGCTGGACTGGAGAGTGTGAGTCCAAAACCCTGACAAACTCCATCCAGTCCAGGAAACTGTCCGGACACCCTAAAAGGGTAAAAGCGGATGTGTGAACCTTAGAAATGTGAGACTAAACCTGCACTGTCACACAATATGTAAGCATGCATATATTTATTTTTTTAAATTCAATTTTCTATATCATTCTCCCAGGGGAGCTCAGAATGTTTTTAAATGAATTTATTCAGGCACTCAAGTATTTTTCCCTGTCTGAATGTCCTGGCGGGCTCACGGTCAAAGGACCAGCTTGGGTTTGAATCCACAACTTCAGGGTGCTGAGGATGTAGCTTTAACCACTATGCCACAAGTTTGAGGGGAGGGGATAGCAAAAGATATTTTAAAAAAAATAACTTCCATGATGAAGGCAAATTTTTCAATATATCACCATTTCTGGGAAAAGGTAACTGAAGTCTCAAATTCAAAATGTTGAGAATAGCCATTATTTCATGTTACGGTCTATAAGCAGTCTTAAATACTTACATGCTTGAACTTCTGTAATTTTTGTAAAATTTTTTGACTGTTGCATTACAAATTGTTTGCTCCAACAATTTATTAAAACTTTGTTTTTTGTTTCTGGAAACATGAGTTTTCTTTTCCCACAGATGGTCACATATAACTGTGTGAGATGGAAATGATAACAAGATATGTATGTAATTATGGCTCTCTTTTACTAAACCACGGTAGAGGTTTCTACTGTGGCCTACAGCGCTAAATGCTCCGACACTCATAGAATTCCTATGAGCGTCGGAGCAGCATTGGAGCACATAGCTCCCTGGGCCACAGTAGAAATCTCTTCCACGGCTTAATAAAAAGAGGGCCTATGGTACGTATTTTCAAAGCATATGGATGTCTCAAAATATCAAAATGGACATACATGTTATTGAAACGTGCAAATTACCCATTTTGCAAAGGCAGAAAAGGGATGTCCAACACTGCAATGTCCAAATAGCAAGGGGGCGTGTTGTGGGCATGTTTTGGGTGGGCTTGGGAGGGCCTAAAGTCAGGATGTCCAGCAGTGATTAATGAACAGGAAGGAAACGTCCAGGTCTAAAAAGAAGGACATCCTATGTTAGACCTGTTTTCAGTTGCATCTAGGGTACAAAAAGGTGCTGTGATTGAGCAGTTAACCATTGCAGGGATTAAGGCATGATGCCTCCTTAATTCCCTAGCACTTGCTGTCCCCCTCTCTCTCCCTTGATAATGAAACTAGAAGAAATAGCAGGCTTTATGATAGGTTCAGATGATATGGGATATGGAAAGAGACAGAGAAGAACCAAGGCCGATAAAGACCATATGGTCTATCTAGTCTACCTAGGACGAAGGCTGAGGAGTAGCCTAATGGTTAGTGCAGTGGACTCTTCATCGTACATGCATTTTAGGCGAAGCTTAAAAACACACCTGTTCAATAAGATCCTAGCAGAGCATTAACTCGGTGCTCTCTCCGCTCACTCATTCCCCTCCCCCCAAACAACTGTAACAGTCACTCATTCCCCTCCCCCCAAACAACTGTAACAGCTCCTTGTATTTTAAGTTCAAGTTTATTATTAATTTTAATATACTGACCATCGATGGACACCTGGCCGGTTTACAATGCTAAAAATAAAAGGTTAAAATTAAATTATTATAAGGGGAGGGGAAGTGTGAACATTAAATAAACAAATTACAAGTATGAATGTGAGCTTGAGGGTAAAGGGGGAAGGGAGAGTTAATAATTACATCACTAAAAATTAAATAATTAAAAGGAGATAATTTTTGTTAACCATATCAAACCTCACGGTGTATCGTAGTATACAAATAAAATTTTTATGTTTATGAACTGTAAATCAAGGGACCCGGGTTCAGGGCCAACTTTAACTGAAACTGGAAACAGAAAAATGCCTATTATATCTAAATATATAACCTACCTGCAAGCCTGAAGGCTATTGAAGTGGTGTAACTTATTTGCATACCCGAAGATTTTAGGCTGTAAAGTTAGGTCTTTCTTAGACAGGATGCTTGCATTTCACGCAAGTAAACAGTCCTGGTTGGGTAATTATATTAGCGGAGCCATGTTGTCGTATGGCACCTTCCAAAAATAAATTAAGACAGCACTATTTGATAAATTTATCTCTTAATTCGATGTTTTATCCTTAACATAGTTTTACTGTATTAACTCAAATTTTTTATAGACCTTTTAGTTAATATGTTGATTTCTTATTACTAATATTTTGTATTTCACTGATTGTCCAGTTGTTTCTCTTATGTAAACTGCCTAGAATTCTTTTGATTGAGGTGGTATAGAAAAATAAAGTTATGTTATGTTATGTACATTCAGGTACAGAAAGTATTTTTCTGTTCCTGGAGGGCTCACAAGTAAATTACAAAATAAAAGCATTAAAATGTGATTTCAACATGGGTCCCTTTGTTTAAAGGCCATTACACTAATCACTTTGGTGCCCCTCTGCTCTGCAAAAAAATATCAATGTGGCCATTCTTTTACAAATGCTGCTAGACAAATGTCCTTGACCCTGCTTTTTGCCATTCATACGTTGGGCATTCAATTTGTAAAATGGCTGTTCATGCTGAATGTCATATTTCCAAACAAGAAATCTTGACGTATTTCTTATTGGAAAATACCTGTGAAATGGATGTCAGTTTTGGGCATTATGAACAGGCCGTCCTTATTCTGGTTTGGATGTCCTTTTGAAAATGCCTCTTCATGTTATATGTACAGTGCTTTGCTAAACCTTCACACTCTTGTGTATTTTCACTTTCTGGTGTCTAAAAATAACATTCAAATCACAGAAAGTAGGAGCTTGTTTCAGTGATCTACACCGCCTACTCTATCTACATTTCCAGCATTAAAGAACAATTATAGAAATATTCACAATGTAATTAAGAAAAAGAAGCCAAACAGTCGTCGTTGCATAAGTCTTCACACCCTTTGCCACAGCTAATCTAAATTGGTTCTGTGTCTAAATATTTCATGATCAAGGCCTATAAGAAGTTAAATAGAGCTTGCCTGTGTTCAGTCACGTAGCTAAGCTGCTTTGAATACTCTTGTATGTTGAATCAAGTTGTTTCTGGTGTGTTAAGTAAACTTGAGGTGGTTAAAGAACTCCAGGACAAAGATATTCAAAGGTACAAATTGGGGAAAGGCAATAGAAAATGTCAATATGCTTGAATATTCTTGGGGGCACTGTCAGTCTATCATTGTAAAGTGCATCAGGCTGGCACCATCAGGCTACCCTCCCAATGAAGTACAGCAAGTCCCTGGGTTAAGAACAAGTTACGATTTTAAAGCTGTTCTTAAGTCAGATTTGTTTGTAACTCAGAACTTGTAGATTTTAACGCTGCTTACCTCTGCTCCCAGCTGACAAAAGGGTCATAGTGTTCCCTCTAAGGTACAGCATGAACAACCAAACACTGTTCTTAAAGTGGCCACGCATCATTCCTGAATCTGCTGCAGGCAAACTGTAGGAGTCTATGCCACTGGAAATACAGCTCAGTGAAATAAAATGAAGCCACAACTGCGTTCTTAAGTATGAGTCATACTTAAGTCAGTCGTCTATAACTCGGGGACGGCCTGTAGTCATGAATTAAGCCTGCTGAGAAAGGTCACTGCGAGGCCTAGGATTACTTCAGAAGTCTCCAGATGAAACTGAGGAAAATGTTCACTTTCAACAATTTCAAGATCACTCCACTAACATAGCCTGAAAAAGCATACGATGTGTCATGTAGCATTTGCATGTGGCAGAAGATTTTGTGCAAAGTGCAATCCCTAATTCTATAAACGTGTGCGCTCAAATTTCTGACTAGCTTGCAAATTTGTGCATGCATGTTAGAGAATAAGCTCAGTTGCACACATAACAGCCAATTATTGAATTAAGTTAATTGGAGTTAGCCAATTATTGGCTATAATTGCCCTATTTAGCAATAATTAGCAGTCATATGCGTAACTGCGCTTAGTTGCTGTTCTATAAATTACTTACTTTCCTATCAGGTTAGTGAATCAACCGGTGATGATAGAGAATTGCCGGGCGTGCTCCTTTTAATATTAATGGGCATATTTTACTAATATTTGAATATTAATGACCTCGTTGTACTACATTTGCATGGCAGAGTCGGAGAAAACTAGGAAGCTCAGAAAAGCTAGGAAGCTGTGAAGCTCTGTGAGCCATTCTGATAATCGGCCGGTAAACTACTGCCCCGCTAAACTGGCTGGAGCAGGTATAGCGACCACGTCAAAGGCAAGTTAAGTTTTGAGAATCTTCCTCTCAGTCTCCCCTCTCTCTCTTTTCCTGTTCTTCTTGATCTGCATCTTTATTACATTAATTTAGGGCTCCATTTAGAAAGCCACAGAAGAGGTTTATACCATGGGAAGGTGAGGTAAATACTCCATGCTCATTGTTCATTAAAAGCTTCTGTACCACTATTACCCCCTCATCTGCGAAACTGCGATAGTAGTTTTTAGTGTGGTGAGCTGTGCTGAATGGCCTGCGCTGCTCCCGACGCTCATAGAGTTCCTATGAGCATCGGGAGCAGCACGGGCCATTCCAGCACAGCTCTCTGCGCTACAAACTGCTAGCACAGTTTAATAGAAGAGGGGGTTAATGACTGCAGAGTCAATTCAGAGTGGTTTACATGAGCTTCTGTAAAGGTGTTACAATACATAGCATTTTCTGAGATGGTTTTCAATATAGACACATTTATACCATAATCAATTATCCTACATATATACACATATATTACTATCCTGTTTCCCTGAAAATAAGACCTGTCCTGAAAATAAGCCCTAGCATGAATTTTAAAGATGCTCCTAATATAAGCCCTACCCCAAAAATAAGCCCTAGTTAAGATTGACCCCTCCCCTCCTCCCCCCCCCCCCCAGAATGTTCCTGACACTCCCTGACTCCATCCCTGACACTAGTGCTGCCTGATTAGCTGAAAAATTGGACTCATTGATTCAGCAATCCCCACCCCTGCTGCTTTAGGAGGCCTCGGAGTGGAGGCATGTCAGTCTCACGGTGGGAGGGTCGGTGGGGTTCTGCTGTACAGGGGGATGGGAGGGAGGGATAGAAAGATGCTGCACAAGGGGGGGAGAGGAGAAAGAAAGAGGAAGAAATGGGGTGGAGGAGAGGAAGGGAAAGATAATTGTTGGACATGAAAAAATAAAACATCCCCAAAAGTAAGCCCTAGTGCATTTTTTGGACCCAAAATTAATATGACACTGTCTTATTTTCAGGGAAACCCGGTAGTATCATATACTATGCTCATACTAAATCCTATAATAATCCTATAATCGTGTTCTGTGTTCATCTGTGAACATCACTCATTCCTTGAGTGTCAGAGCATTTACTTCGCCGGCCCACAGTAGAAACCTCTAACACAGCTTTGTGAAAGGCAGCATTACTTATTGAATCTTTAGGTACCATTGATAGTTGGTGCACTTATATATTAACGACTTAACCAAGAATACAGGTATGTTCTTTTCTACCAAAATTTTCATACATATTTTTTATTTTGGTTCTTCTCTCATCTGCAGTTTTTTAGAATATTATTAATCACACGAAGTTTATTAGGGAAGCCAGTAATTTTAATTCACACATAAAACATATTCATTCACCGCAGGCTAATTTGATACACTATAAATATTTATAATTTATTATTATAAGCAATTGGTCTTCTGATTAGTTATCCTTTTCAGGAGCAGGGTTCTTTCATGTTTTCACATATTTCATATTTTTTTTTAAACTTCCAATCGTTTTAAATAATATACACGCTTATACAGTATATTGTTATATGAGATAAATGGCTATATGAAGGGATGCGGAATAGTTCTCAGCCCAACCAACCAACCACTTCTTAAATTCTGAGAATTATTTTTGTCACTGTAGCTGAACAGAGATTATCTTATTTCATTAAGTGCCAATTTGCAGAAACAAAATTCTATGTTTGACATTGTTTCAGATCATTGATTGAACCATTTCCACATCATTCTCTCCTTGGTTAGGCTGTGGAATGCCCCTGTCTTGATCATGCTCCTTTTTCAGATCTGTGTGTAAAAATATAAACGTGCATCTTTATAGAATATAGAGAATGCCAGCAAGTTGTGGTAGGGCTTTATGCTGTGATATTTGCCCCTTAAGGCAACTTTTAAAGGGCCGTAACTCAGCTTGACTTAATTTACTATTTCGGGGTACATAGTAATGAGATGCAAAATAGAGAAATGAATGTTTTTGCATCTCATTACTATGCAAATACCCTAACATGACTTGTGGCATTACGCTGTAAGTCATGTTAGGTCCAAAAAACCATGGTAAAACAATCACCGTTTTTTTTTTTTTGCTAGTGTTATTTCACTGTCCAGTAACATTGAGCCTCAAAGCTGTGGCCCGATGCTCCAGGGCCGGCACAGTAGGGTCTCCCTGGTGTATGTCCCCACCAGCTCAACCCCGCCCAACCCCATTCCCCACAAGGTCCAACACTACCACCCCCTTCACTCCCCCTCTTCCACTACCTATTTCCTAAATAGCCCTTGACACTCTCAAAGTGGTACCTTGTAACCATTGGTAGTCCAGGAGATCTTCAGGCATAGCAATGCCCAGTCTCTTCTGTCCTGCCCAGTCCAGCACTGGCTGCAAAACGGCACCCGCTTGCAGCAGTCAGATGAGTACCACTAGGAGTCATATTTCCTTATAAGGAAACATGAACCCTAGCTGTAGTCCCATCATTTTGCGGTTGGCACCAATCTGGTCAGGAGTGGCTAGAGTTGTTTCTTAGCATTTAGCATAGGCAGCGGAACACTGCTTTGTTTGGGGGGGGGGGCAAGACTTCTGCCCTGGCACACGACCTCTAAACAGCTCCTGAGTCCCCCACCCACCTCCTCCTGGTGCTTTAGTTAAATCTTCAGCAGCCGCCACGCAGCGTCTACAAGCAGGCCTGTCCCCGGAAGTAGAATGAAGGGTTCTGGGGTAGGCCTGCTGTCTGATGCTGCGTGGTGGCTGCCTGAAAATTTAAGCAAAACCACCAGTTGAAGGGTGGGTGGGAGGGCCAAAACAAAAAAAAGCGACCGAGAATTTTTGGGGAGGCTATGGCCCCTGTGGCCTACCCCGTTCCAATGCGTTGGGTTAGCCCCTCTATACTTGGTACCCCATTTTATTCTAGACCGTCCATCCAAACTCACGCGCAGAACCCATCTGTTTAGGCATCCAACCCTAAAGGCCTGCCGGTACAAAAGATATATGAATAGAACTCTCGCCTTCCAAGCAGGTCAGCTTAACAATTGGTTAGCCAACATTATCCCTTGCGCTTCATCCTACCTAAACTTCAGGAAACTACTAAAAACTAACCTATTCACCCGATTTACACCCTTCCTTCGCCCCCTTTTATCTCACCTTGTCCTGCTTACTCATTTAAATTGTTTCTCCTTCTGCCGATCGTACCCCCCATTATTCCCCTCTACCCTTTATTCTCGAACTATACCCTTCACATTACTTTCTTCTTGGTTCTAACCGTACACAGACTGACTAGCCCCTCTTTGTTGTACCTATCTTTTGTTCTGATTTACCATTTTCTCTGATTGTACCATTCGCTGATTGTCCAGCCCTTCTTTGTTGTAAACCGCCTCGAACTACTATTGGCTTTGGCGGTATATAAGAAATAAATTATTATTATTATTATTATTAATATGGCATTTAGCATTGCACTAATTTTGTTAGCACATGCCAAGCTATAGCAAAAGAGACTCTTAATGCCTTTTGAATTATATTTTTTAGACAGCAAAATGTGAAAAGTGTACAAGAGCATGAAGATTGTTTGGATGCACTGTTTAATTTGTTTGGAGTGGCAACATGTTAACCTCTGGTGGATAGCTCAGGAAGCCAGTAACAGGTGTTTAATCAAAATTCAAGTCCTATTGGGGCCCACCATCTGCTTAATACAAGCTCCCTTATCATAGAAACTTGATGGCCGATAAAGGCCCATCTGCAGTAACCATTATCTCTTTCTCTCTCCGAGAGATCCCACGCTCCTATCCCAGGCCCTTTTGAATTCAGACACAGTCTCTGTCTCTACCACCTCTTCTGGGAGACTGTTCCAGGCAGTTACCACCCTTTCTGTAAAAAGGTATTGCCTTAGATTACTCCAGAGCCTAGAAACAGAGAAACATGTCAGTCATAAGGAAGCACAAAGAAGTGGACTGAAAACTAAAGTTTGCAAACTTGACTATTAGTTGCTCTCCTGTACGGGTGGGGTGGTGGGGTAAGTGAAAGGGGAAATGCTGTGGAATACAGCAGGACTTCTTTTAACTAATCATCTTTGCTTTTTTTAAAAAAAAATTTATTATTACAATGCTTTGTCCACCAAGCAGGGTGATATTTTTTTTGTAAGCTTTTGAGTCATTTTGCTATGATGAACCTTTGAGGAACACTTTGCCATGTTGAATACTGACAATCTGAGTTGTCAGAGGGCATTCATATCACAAAAAGAGTAATAACATCATGCAACCTGATTGCATTTAAAAAACAAATTTTGTAGCAGGGAAATGCAGGTGTTTGTTTTGAGAAGCTTCTCCATTTCCCATTTCATTGCTGCTTGAACGTGTTCCTAGAGCCCAATAGCCAATCTGTCCTTTATCTAATAGCACATGCAGATAACAGGAGAGGACAGGAGAGCCTTTGAACTTCAATCAATGAGTATATTATCTGTACAATTCGGATATCATTCATTGTGGCATTTCTACAAAAGAACCTCTGCAGAACTTGTGAAACAGTGATTAATAATAATTTGCAGATAAACTAATATTGACCCCTTTATTCAATTTGCCTGTGATTAGCCTAATGGCTTTCCTTTATACCTTTGCTCACTCTTTAAAGACAGTCTGGCTGAAATTCAAAGCTGTTTAACTGACCAGAAGCAGCTACTGATCAGTTAAATAACTTGTTTGTAGCTAACTGCAAATATCCGGCAGGATTTAACTGGTTATCTCCACTGAATATTGGCTTTTGCACCCACTATAAAATCAGCTACCATAGTTTTGACTTTTATGTGGTTAGACACTGATATTCATCGCCTTACTGCATAAGATAACTGGTTAAATTGCATGGTATAAATAGCAGTCTTATCTTTGACTGGTTTAACATAAGTGGTGAAGCACTGAATATTGCCTTAACCGGTTAAGTTGAATTTGGCCTGGGACTGAATATCCAGGTTTAATGCAGATGGTGGACATAAAAAATGCGTGATGAATATTGGGCAGAGTGTCTTTAGACCTTGGTAAATGACATCCTTGTTCCAGTTCCACCAACTGATTTTATCAGAGCTTTGTGCCAGGAGGCATAAGGTTCCTTCTAGAAAGCCGCTCTAGCAATTCCCACTCGGCAAATGCAATGAATCCCTTAGGAATTGACTAGGCTTCGTCACATTTATCATATAAGAATTGCAAGTATGACTTTGTAAAGGGAGTCCTTAGTGCTGCATTGTATATTTAAACAAATGCTCTTTCTTAATCCTTGTAGTAAGTGAAATATATAGATCCAGTCCTGCTACCAGTGGCAACGTTGTATGATGCCACAAAGCTCAATTTTTGCCTCAGAATTGGATCATTCAGGTTGGTCAGGCACAGGGAAGGAGCTGTAGTGACACCTAGTGGCCAGATTTAGGACCTGTTATTGTAGTGTTCAAGAAGGAGCCTTCCAACATGGACCCAGTCAAGAGTTGTCTTTGCAATCACTGGAGCAAGGACCTTTTACTAAGCTGTGGCAAAATCTGGACTTAGTGTGTGCTAAACCCAGATCAACTCTGGCAGCATGATAAGGATTTTTTTTTTTCTGTTTATTTTTCCATAGTGCCTTTCCTAACTTCTGAAATTGACTTGAAAAAAATAACAAAAGCACTAAAAGGCAAATTCTGTAAGGGGTGTCTAAAGACAGGCACCTAAATAAATAAGCACCTAAGATTAGGCACCTAAAAAAATAAAACTTAATTAGGCAACAATTATCTATGTTCTTATGCACGATTCTACAAAAGGTAGGTGCCTAGCGGCGTCTAAAGCCAAAGTAGGCATGTTTAGAGGTGAAGAAGGACTTGGACATCATTAGGCACAATTCTTTAAAGGACTTAGTCATAATTCTGTAAAAGGTATGTAAGTGTAATTGACACATAATAGGTGCCTACATTATAGGCACCTATATTTTTAGGCACCATTTACAGAACTTCCTCCTAACTGCATCCTATTTAGGAGGTGAAAAGTGCTCCTGTGCTAACACTGTATTATCCATCTAATTCATTCTGATATGAATATACCAGCTGGATACACTTCCACACCCATTCCCCAAACCCAGTATCCTGTTTCCAACAGTGGCCAATCCAGGTCACAAGTACCTGACAAGATCCCAAGGAGAAAAACTGATTTTATGCTACTTATCCTAGAAATAAGCAGTGGATTTCCCCAAGCTATCTTGATAATGGCCTATGGAATTTTCTTTTAGGAAATTATCCAAATCTTTCTAAAACCCTGCTAAGCTAATCACTTTCACTACATTTTCCAGCAATGAATTCTAGAGTTTAATTACCCATTGAGTGAAGAAATATTTTCTCTGGTTTGTTTTAAATCTACTACTTAGTAGCTTCATCGCATGTCCCCTAGTCCTAATATTTTTGGAAAGAGTGAACAAGCGATTCACATCTACCCTTTCCACTCCCTTCATTATTTTACAGACCTCTGTCATATCACCCCTGAGCCATCTCTTCTCCAGGCTGAAGAGCCCTAGCTGCTTTAGCCTTTCCTCATAGGGAAGTCGTCCCATCCCTTTTATCATTTTCATTGCCCTTCTCTGTACCTTTTCTAATTCCACTAAATCTTTTTTTTAGATGCGGTGACCAGAACTGCAACATAGAGTGATACAAAGGCATGATAACATTTTCATTTTTGTTTTCCATTCCTTTATTGATAACTCCTAATATTCTATTTGCTTTTTTTTTTTTTCTTTTTTTTTTTGTTGACATAAACACTTTTATTTCTAAACAAGGTTCAAGAAACATGAAACCATGTAATCTTTTTCACATGAAGTACTCTCTATAGTGTATTTTATTATATCTTTAATATTCTTCCCCTTCTTCAGCCTCACCCTCCACAGAATCAACACCAACTTCTTCATAATCTTTTTCTAGAGCTGCCAAATCTTCCAGAGCTTCAGAAAATTCTCCTTCTTCCATGCCTTCACCTACATACCAGTGGACAAAGGCACGCTTTGCATACATCAGATCAAACTTGTGGTCTAAGCGAGCCCAGGCTTCAGCAATATCTGTAGTGTTACTCAGCATGCATACAGCTCGTTGTACTTTAGCTAAGTCACCTCCTGGTACCACAGTTGGAGGCTGGTAGTTAATTCCCACCTTAAAACCAGTAGGGCACCAATCCACAAACTATTTGCTTTCTTAACCACTGCCACACACTGAGTTGAGGGCTTCAATGTATCCTCAATGATGACACCTTGATCCTTTTCCTGAGTGGTGACTCCTAATGTAGAACCCTGTAATACATAGCTATAGTTTGGGCTCCTCGTTCTCACATGTACTACTTTGCACTTGTTCACATTAAACATTATCTGCCAGGGGGAGACACAGGCACTAAGGTGTAATTACCTGTCGGACTTGTTATTTGCTCAGGACTGCAGCGCTTTTACTGTCATCTAAACTGGGACCGGGTTGCTGAATCCCTGCAGGCACCTGCGGAGACAGACGCCCGACGTCACGCGGGTCCTTTCTCCGAGGTAGAAAGGGACGCCGCGACTGCAGGAGACCGGGGAGACACAGGCACTAAGGTGTAATTACCTGTCGGACTTGTTATTTGCTCAGGACTGCAGCGCTTTTGCTGTCATCTAAACTGGGACCGGGTTGCTGAATCCCTGCAGGCACCTGCGGAGACAGACGCCCGACGTCACGCGGGTCCTTTCTCCGAGGTAGAAAGGGACGCCGCGACTGCAGGAGACCGGGGAGACACAGGCACTAAGGTGTAATTACCTGTCGGACTTGTTATTTGCTCAGGACTGCAGCGCTTTTACTGTCATCTAAACTGGGACCGGGTTGCTGAATCCCTGCAGGCACCTGCGGAGACAGACGCCCGACGTCACGCGGGTCCTTTCTCCGAGGTAGAAAGGGACGCCGCGACTGTGGCGCGCGGCCGCAAGGCGCGGCCGCAGGGCGTGGCCAAAGGGGCGTGCCCTAAGGGGCACGTTTTGCCCCTTGGGAGCCCCTTGGAGACACTGGGAGAAACGGGAGAAACGTATGTAACTTTAACTTTAACTACAATATGGGAAAAAGAAAAGGGAAAGCAAAAGTGTCTACGCCTATTTTAATGGGTCCCATAGATAGACATTTAGTTCCATCCAGTGTACTCAGCCATAGCCAAGGAGCGAGTTCACTATCAGGAGCATCTCTTAGTCCTCCAGGTAGAACTCCACCACCTCCACCAGGTATTCCTGGTGAATTGGAGCCAAATCCAGGCTCCATTTTTCAGCCAGAGGGAATCTCTGAGCAACAGACATCACCCTTATTGTCTTATAGGGTGATGCCGAAAGCCTTATCTTTTCAAGATGAGGCTTTGGCTCCTAGAGATCCTAAGGCTGAACCTCAGGAAGTTACTTTAAAAGATGTATGGTTAATTAATACTCGAATGGAGGGGTTATTAAAATCTGTGGTGACACAGAATGAAAAATTTTCAAAGGAAGTGATTGATAAGTTTGTGAATGTTGATTCAAACTTAAAGATTATAGAAAAATCTATTAGGTCAACAGAGTCCCAAATGTTTACCTTACAAGCAGTCTCCTCATCAGCTGTTAAGGATTTTCATATTACTCATTTGAAATTTGAAAAAATGGAGAACTTGCAGAGAGCAAAAAATCTACGTCTAGTCAATTTTCCCAAAACTCATTTGATTTCCCCTGAAATATTGGTCAAAAAATATTTTAAGGAAGTTTTGGGAATGGCTGACATAGAAAATTTGCCTTTAACAAATTTATATTATATCCCTCAGAAGAAAAAAGTTTCCATAGAACCGGGTATAGATCAGTTGGAACAGATTGATTTTGATTTACCTGGTTTCTTAGAGGACTCACAGGATATAATCCAAACTAGATCTACACTCTTAATAACATGTACGAGAGAAATAGATAAATCCTTAATAATGAAAGCTTATTTTCAGAATAAACAAACAAAATTTTGTGGAGACAATGTATTAATATTTCCAGATGTGGCCCAAGCAACACAATTAAGAAGAAAATCTTTTTTGGTTTTGAAATCTAGGGTATTAGCTTTAGGAGCCACATTCTATTTAAAGTTTCCCTGTAAATGTTTGATTAAATTTCAGGAAAATGAATATGTTTATTGGGACTCAATGCAGTTAGAACAATTTTTACAACGTCATGAAACAAGTTCACCTTCTTCTCTCACCACATAATTAATAATTTGGAGTTTTGATTTGTATTTATACACCAGAATGATTGATCTTTATTGATCAGGATTATATTTAAATATGTCTGTTTCATCTACCTGTTTTCTCTCTCAATTATGTGGACTAGAGGAAATTATATAGAAGAACCTTTAGTAGGTTATAACATTTGTATTTATGTTTCTGTAAAATTCCTTTTCTTTTCTTATTATTTGTATAAATGATAATGTAAAACCTTGAAATAAAAAAAAAAAAAAAAAACAAAACATTATCTGCCATTTTGACACCCAGTCTCACAAGGCCCTCTTGCAATTGCAATTTAATAACTTTGAACAACTTTGTGTCATCAGCAAATTTAATTATCTCACTAGTTATTCCCATCTAAATATGTTAAAAAGCAGCGGTCCCAGCATAGACCCATCTCCATTGAGAATATTGACCATTTCTATCTTTCAACCAGGGCATAATAGGGCATTATCTCATGACTTTCTAATTTTCTCAGAAGTCTTTCAAATGGTATTTTGTCAAATGCCCCTATATAAAGTTGGAATGGTTATAAAATATCAAAAATCTCAAGCACGAGTACAGGATGTCCGGGGCAGTACTTGGAGAGACCTCCCAGGAAAGAGACTTGGGAGTTCTGATAGACAAGTCGATGAAGCCGTCTGCACAATGTGCGGCGGCAGCGAAAAGGGCGAACAGAATGCTAGGAATGATAAAGAAGGGGATCACGAACAGATTGGAGAAGGTTATCATACTGTTGTACCGGGCCATGGTGCGTCTTCACCTGGAGTACTGCATACAGCACTGGTCGCCGTACATGAAGAAAGACACAGTACTACTCGAGAGGGTCCAGAGAAGGGCAACAAAGATGGTTATGGGGTTGGAGGAGCTGCCGTACAGCGAAAGATTAGAGAAACTGGGTCTCTTCTCCCTCGAACAGAGGAGCTTGAGAGGGGACATGATTGAAACATTCAAGGTACTGAAAGGAATAGACTTAGTAGATAAGGACAGGTTGTTCACCCTCTCCAAGGTAGGGAGAACGAGAGGGCACTCTTTAAAGTTGAAAGGGGATAGATTCCGTACAAACGTAAGGAAGTTTTTCTTCACCCAGAGAGTGGTGAAAAACTGGAACACTCTCCCGGAGGCTGTCGTAGGGGAAAACACCCTCCAGGGATTCAAGACTAAGTTAGACAAGTTCCTACTGAACAAGGACGTACGCTGGTAGGGCTAGTCTCAGTGTGGGCGCTGGTCTTTGACCAAAAAGGCTGCCGCGTGAGCAGACTGCTGGGCACGACGGACCACTGGTCTGACCCAGCAGCGGCAACTCTTATGTTCTTAAGAGTCCAGTGTATTATGAATTTGAAATGTGTGAGCAGGGTGGGCTTTCACTGTGGTTAAGGCTCAAAATGCCAGATTTTAGCCCTGGTTTCCATTGAGCAAACTGTTGAGATAAAGAAAGACACTGTCCTATATGGCTCCTGGCTGGTTAAATAGTGTTTGGCTGGCTAAGCACTGATATTTAGCAGGAGATAGCCAGTTATCTCCACTGAATATTAGTGTTTACCAGTTTAACCGTAGCCGGCCATTTTGCGCAATAGCTGCCAATTTTAAACACTGGCCAAGTTTAGCAGATAAATTGGGCCTCTCAAATAGCTGGTCTGTCTTTGGCACTATAATTTAACTGGCCCGTGCTTAATATCGACTTAGCCGGCTAAATTTGAGCCAGCCAAAAATAGACCAGATATTCAATGCTGGTCACCAGAAATGGCCCAGCATTGAAAACTCAGGCTTAGCCCCCAACTGTGGGAATTAGCCAGCCTCCATCCTGTGGTGTCAATATTGGCCCCCATATCTTTAGACAAGTATCACATATTTTATGGGCAAAAATAATGAATGAATGAATTTATTTATTTATTTCAGAAAATGTATAGCCCATACCATCTAAAATCCCAGGTGGGAACCAAACCATACATAACTAATCTAGGGAGCCCTTTCACTAAGCTGCAGTAAGCACTAATGTGTGCTTACTGTATCTTTAAATGGCCTACTGTAGGGTGCGCTCAGGTGTCCCATGGTAAGGTTTACATATGCACACACTACCCATGAACTAAAAAATTTATTAGTGCTGTAGGCATGTTTGTTGCTGTGCGCTAACTGACCAACACAGGATTAATGCGCGAGTCCTTGCCACCTAAAAATAGGTGTTGGTAAGTACACGCTAAAGGAAAAATTAGCATGTGGCCATTATTGTATAAATGTCTGAATTAGCCATTTACTGGCAGCGCTAAAAGTGGTCACAACTTGCGGGAAAGACCTGCATTGGAGCTAGCACAGGCCATCTTTTACTACTACTAGTACTTATCATTTGTATAGTGCTGCCAGTCATATGCGGTGCTGTGCATTAAGTCATGCAAGAGACAGTCCCTGCTCAGTAGAGCTTACAATCTAATCAGTGGATGAACAAGACAAAAGTAAGAGGTTGGGGAGTTTCTCAGGCAGGCATGTATGCTTTACCAGCGAGTGGGGTCAGGAGCACTGTTCCCTCTAAGCTGAGCGGGAGACCTCCAGTTGCTTTGCTGTCCATAAGAGGTGGGGCTTCAAATGTGTTTTTAATTGGTAGGGACAGGCAGCTTCCCTGGAGTCTTACAAAGCTCCCTTGTCCCTCTCCATTGAATATGTGATAGTGAAACAGCACCCCCCACTGGTAGGACTGTAGATGGAGGACCCCAGCTCAGCTTAGAGGGAACAGTGGTCAGGAGTTAAAAGCAACCTCGACAAAGTGGGCTTTTAACCTGGAACTGAATACTGCCAGGGACGGAGCTTGACGTAATGACTCAGGCAGTTTGTTCAGTAAAAGAACATCCTAGTTAATTCTTGGTTTCCCCCTCTGCAGCTTGCCCAGTGGAGCTCAAACTATGTCTAGATAGAATCCATATAGGAAGCATAGAATCTCAAGCGCTTTGAATTTATACTATAGCTGCTATTACCTTATCACTATCATTCTACTGCTCAGTGAAACTATTATACTTTATATCAATTCTGGAATGCAAGAAACAATGATTAAAATTTCTAATATATTTACACAAGAATAGCATAAAGAAACATATTGAAGGCATCAGATGACCTACTTCATATGTGAAACACCTGATACAGAGATAGTAAAACATCTAACAGAAGTCCTGCAGTTATCAGATACATATAAAATCAGACCTTTATTCAAACATGGACTCATTGACATAGCGCTAGACTAGGGTCAGACCATCTTTCCAGCTTGGCTGTCATCAAACTGTAATGTGTTTAGGAACACTTCGGATACATTTTCACAACTAAGAATTATAAGCGATGCTATAAAGAAAAATGTTTTTCATATATACAGTCAAACTTCTTTTTTTTTTTCCACTGTCACTTGGTTGATATACAAATAAGGTCTTTAAAATGCTACACACACATTCTTACAGGCCTTTATCAGACCTGCAATGAGAGGTTTTTGATACCCTCACAACATATACATCAGATACCTAATTGTAATCACATTTTGTCAACAATGTTGGAGATGAGAGTGTTGCTACTGACTGATTGCAGCAGCATAGAATGTTGACAGCGAAGAGACCTGCTGCCGAGTGAAGGTGATGCGCTGAGTGCCTTTGGTAGTGATTATAGGAGAAAGGAAGCTGCCGCCAAGCCATTGCCAATCCTAATAGGCCCGAAACACTCACAAATGTTGACAAATTTTCAGAGTCCTTTGGAAAGCATGATAGATACGTATCTTGTTTTCTCTTTCTTCCCTTCCTCACAAACCTGATCTGATCATTGTGAATAAGCCTTAGCTGTGCTCGACCCGCTTCTGTGGAGTATGGAACCGATAGAAAAATGTAGCTGAAATCCCTCTGTTGATAAGGGGTTATGCCAGCTAGAAGACCCTTGATTTGGTTCTCTTCTCTTTGCTGAAAAGGTACAGCACTGATGAACTGCATTTCTCCCTACTTTATAATTCATACTATTAGAACATTCAGAGGTAGGCAATCGCGGTCCTTGAGGCCCAAAACCCAGTTGGGTTTTCAAGATTTCCACAATGAATATACATGAGATCGATTTGCAAGTACTGTTTCCATTATATGCAAATAGATCTCGTGCATATTCATTCTGGAAATCTTGACTAGCTGACTGGGGTGTGGCATCTCGAGGACTGGGGTTGCTCACCCCTGGACTAGATGATCAAGTCCACAAACTGAACAGTATGTTCCAAATAGTCGCTTAGCTTGAGTTTATTTTATTCAGACGTTAGGAAAGGTATTTCTCTCTTAATGTGCTTTATCTATAAGGTTTTAAAAGCATCCCCTGGTTATCCATAAGGTAATTTGCTTCTCTCATATCAAGGAGAACGTGATAAATCCCTACATACTGAAGAGCATTTAAAAACAGAACCAGAGAAAATGATAATTGGTGCAGTATTTTCTTTCAATTTGTGTTGTGTTTTTTTTTTTTTTTTAATGCAGTTGCTGCCTTCCTTTGATATTTGTTCCTGGACTGAAGACGACGTGGTAAGAATTTTTATATTACTTTTATAAATATACATCATAGTATATAAACCAAGGTGAAAATAAATTGATTCAAATTGCTCTAAATTAAATTGTTTCTGCTAAAGGGCAATTTTCTACTACCTGAGTCAAGCATCCTAACTACTGAAGAATGAAAAAAATAGAAAAATAAATGTTTTGACTTGTATTTATTTTTTCCATGGCAACTAATTAACAATAAGAACTTGTCTGTTCCAAGACTCTCCTGACACAAGTGCCTGCTGAAACCTGAACAGAAGAAATAGTAATGTGTCTTAATGTTATTTAGTAGGAATTTTCCTAGTATTGCCATAATTTTTTTTAAATTCACAGTTTAAAATAGAAACGATGATAAAAAAAATTATCCCTACGTTGCACTGAAGCTAACTTAGGAGCTCTGTCAACAACACCAAAAAATTGCTATAGCTGATAATAGGTAAACCCAACTAAGAATGCCCAAGAAGACCTGGTGAGGGAAGGGGACTAGACAGGACTCCGGATCTCATCAGGCTTCAACGAGGCAAACGTTTTAAAAAAATAATTTCTCAAGTAAATGGCTGTAGTATTCAACATACTTTTTACTATAGGCTTGTCTTCTGAAAGAAATAATTTTTATTTATTTAAAAAAATTCTCCGCTTAATGCCGCTTAAAGAGATATATGAGGGCAGGAGATGGTGTAAATATGTGTGTGCTCTTTCCCCCTACTTAAGTTTCCGTTTTTAGAATCAGCCCCTTGGTATGCAGCTCTGCTGTTATGGAATACTAACTTAGAGCCCGGTTTTTTGGTGCCTAACTTTTATAGAATTGCCCTCTTTGTATATATTACAAAATGTGCACACATAAGACAATGTCACCCCTGTTCTACCTTATTACTACTACTGTACTACTAACCGTTTCTTTAGCGCTACTAAATATATGCAGCACTGTACATCAAAACATAGAGAGAGTCCCTGTTCAGAAGAGCTTACAATCTAGTCAAGACAGACAAATAGGAAAAGATGGTGCATCAATACATAGTGCTCAGGTAGGGGAATTACAGAGGGAATAAGATGGATATTGATGCTTAGAAGGTGGGTTGAAGTTTGGAATTGAAAGCAGCTTCAAAGAAGTGGGCTTTGAGTCTTTATTTGAATACTGTCAGAAACAGAGCTTGATGTACTGAGTCAGGCAGTTTGTTCTCAGCATATGGTACAGAAAGTACAGTAGAAGGGACGGAATCTGGAGTTGGCCATAGAGGAGAAGGGTACAGATAAGAGCGGAGTGCTCAGGGGGTAGTGTGGGGAGAAATGAGAGAGGAGAGATATTGAGGAGCTGCATAGCGCATACACTTGTAGGTCGTTAAGAGGAGCTTGAACTGTATGCGGAAACAGATAGGGAGCCATTGATGTGACTTGAGGAGAAGGGTAATGAGGGCATAGCAGCATTGGTGGAATATGAGGCATGCAGCAGAATTCTGAACAGACTGAAGGGGACAGAGCTGGATTAGAGGAAGGCCAGCGAGATGCAGGTTGCAGTAGTCTAGGCCACAGTTCTTCAGCCGCTGGTCTGCAAAAAAATCTTGCCAGTTCATGAAGGATTTGGGTCCCCGCCGCAACAAAAGGTGCCGGCGTCAGCTGACATGCATCTTCCTGTTGCCGTCGCTATGCCAGGACTCCTGCCTTCCACCACCGGGACTCCTGCCGCGTATGTCTCAGCTCTGTGTGCTTTTAACTTTGGCACACAGCTGCCCCTAAGCAGTATTTTAGCCGCAGTTTCATGAGACAGCCTCGGGGCCTTTGCTAGGCCGGCCCGCTTCGATGATGCGCTGCCGCTAGTCTACATAGAGGAAATATTTGCTGGAGAGGGAAGGGAGAAGGGGTACTCCTGGACAAGGGAGGGGAAGGGGGTACTGCTGACAGGGGAGAAGGGAAAGGGAAGGGATGAGAGTTACTGTTGGATAAGGGGAGGAGAAAAGGGAGAAGGGGTACTCCTGGACAAGGGAGGGGAAGGGAGTACTTCTGACGGGAGAAGGGAAAGAAAAGGGAAGAGAGTTACTGTTGGATAAGGGAAGGAAGAAAGGGAGAATGTACTGCTGGACAGGGGAGGAGGAAAATTGGAAGGAAACAGCTGGCAGGGATATTAGAGGAGGCAAAGGAGTCAGGATAGAATGGAGAGATTGATGCTGGGAAGGGGAGTCAGATGAGAAATAAGGAAAGAGGGACAAAGATGCTAGATCTGGTGTAGGAGAGAGGGGCATAGAAAGAACACAGATACCATATGGGAGGGGGAGAGGGCAGACAGTGGATGGAAGGGGCAGATGCTGGATTGAAGAGACAGAGGGCAGATGCTGGATGGCAGAGAGTGAAAAGACAATGAAAGCAGAAACCAGACAACAAAAGGTAGAAAAAAATAATTTTATTTCTATCTTGTGATTAGAATATATCAGATTTAAAATATGTATCCTGCTAGAGCTGATGTTAGACATAACTGGGGAGTGCAAAGCCCAGGCAGTGCTTCTTTAGCTTCCAGCTGGCTTAGGGCTCTCTCTGACCAGGAGGCAGTTGCCCTAGTTGCACTCCCCCTAACACAATTCATGCTATGTGTGACTGCGGTATTCTGTTAGCATGATATTTGTGTAGCATTCTGTAATAATTTGGCTTATTCAGTTTTCTTGATAGTAGAGGGGATATATGTGAAGGGGAGGGGAGACGGGAGTTTTGTTGATCCTTGCCCTGTATTATTTATATTTATAAAATGACAATTGTACAAAATATTGTTTCTTTTTATACTTTAATAAAATCATAACTATTTGAGGCTTGTGCGGATGGGATCAGATGGTTAACGGGACCGAGCTCACGGGGACAGGGCGGCGATGGGGTTTTAAAAAATTTCAGTCTTATTAGTTTGCCGGTCCACAAAATAATTATTTTATTTCCGCCGGTCCATAGGTGTAAAAAGGTTGAAGAACACTGGTCTAGGCGAGAGGTGATGTGGGTATGGATGAGAGTCTTGGCAGTGCACTCAGAAAAGAAGGGTCTGATTTTAGTGCTACTGTAGAGAAAGAAACAACAGGTTTTGGCAGTCTGTTACATATGTGAAGAGAAGGAAAGAGATGAGTCAAAGATTATTCCAAGGTTGCGAGCTGACGAGACAGGGAGAATGAGGGTGTTGTTCACAGAAATAGAGAACCGAGGGAAGAGGAGAGATGGGTTTAGGTAGAAAGATGAGGAGCTCAGTCTTGGCCATGTTTAACTTTAGATGGCAGTGAGATATCCAGGTAGCGTTGTCAGACAAGCAACTTGAAACCCAGGACTGAATGCCACTGGGAACACCTACATACAGCATAGTATGCATACGTGCATGTCATTTTGTCAGAGGTGTATACAGACACACAGTTCAGTCTTTTGCATGCACAAAATAGGCGGCATGTACTTGCCATTATTCTAGTCATTTGATGTGCCTGTTGGAACACATACATGCATAAATAATAATCTGGCTGCCTGCTGTTCTACAACTACACCTGCATATCCTCTACAGATTGAAAAAAAGTGATGATTAGACCTTACCTATGTCAACGGCACTGGCTACCTATAGAAGAGTGAATACTTTATAAATTCGATTGTATACTATTTAAAAATATGTTTTGGAGAAATATTTAGCGCACCTTAGTAAAAGGATCCTTAAATGCCTCAACTCTAATTTTTCCAATAAGCCATTTTTGAATCTGAGAAATAATGACACTTTTTGGTATCCAGTCATTAAGAATATGATACAATAGATCTTATCAAGCAGCAAAACTTTGGAAAACTTTACCGACTAATATTAGCCAGCAATCTAATTTTAAGATTTTCAAAAAAGACCTAAAGACCTTTCTATTTCAATAATTTATTAATAATTCTTAAATATTGTAATACTATTTAATAATTTGTAGCTTCATAATTATTTATGTAAGCCACTGCGAACTTCATGGAGGTACTGGCAGTATACAGTATAAATAAAAATTGTATTGTATTTTTGGAAGTGATTGTTCACATGAGCGGAGTCTGGGCGGGGCTCACACTTATGTATGTAATTTTCAGTCTACTCTAAGGGCTCCTTTTACAAAGGTGCGCTAGCGTTTTTAGCGCACACACCGGATTAGCACGCGCTGTAGCGCGCGCTACCAGAAAAACTACCGCCTGCTCAAGGAGGCGGTAGCAGCTAGCGCCCATGGGCATTTTAGCACGCGCTATTCCATGCGTTAAGGCCCTAACGCACCTTTGTAAAAGGAGCCCTAAGTTATGCATGTATCGTCCAAATCCACTCATGAGCAGTTTTAGGGCTGACATAAGTACTCACTCCTAAATAAATACACGTGCATGTTTATGATTATTTGGTATGCCACATTTATTCAACAAAGGTCAAGACGGTGTACATTACAAGAATTTAAAAGAAAAGAACTCCAGGTTAAAATAGAAAAGACCATACAACCAAAGGCCACTAATATCTGATTACCTAATACTCTGTGGACTGAATTCAGTAAATGGCGCTCAAAAATCAGTGCTGAATGATCCTGTAATGGGCATTCCAGGACTGGCACCCTTTATAGATAGCTTTAAAGTCAGGATTCGTGTCCAGATTTGGGCACAAGGATTTACACCAATTGAAACCAATCCTAAGCGTTCCCAGAATTCAGTAATACTATACTCATCTTCAGTGAATACTCCTGACCTGCCCTTGTCCCTCCAATGGCCACACTCCCTTCTCAGTTGCATGCTTTAAGATTTGCACATAGATCTTCATAGAGCAAATCAAAAATGACCTACAAGGGCCTATTACAGCTCCACAAGTAAATGCTGAAAAAGGACTTGGCATGAGGAGTCACAAATACCTAAAAGATCTTAAGCATATCTATAAATAACACCTGATCAGTCCAAAGGATCTCTTCTGGAAAGAGTAAATCAGTATGTGGACCTATTTTGAACCCATTAGTGCCAGTATGATGAATTCTTATTTTTACTTTTACAACTGCATGTGTGGTTTTGGCATCTCCAGTCCTTGTATTGCACATCATCCAGAGGTCTTCCATTCCTGTTGATGTTTAATACTTTGGTATAGTGACAGTTTTGGACCAGATTTAGCCAGTGTTTATACTAACTTAATAGATTTGGCCTTCTTACATCCAGCCACCCCAGTATAACGAAGATAAGTGTTCCAAAGAAGAGCAAAACCTACCACTTTCATGATGAATGGGAAATGGCCTACTTCTTCATCATGATGAAAGACAAGTGTTTCTGTCTAATTTATAACACCCCAGTATCCTTACCCTAAAAGGATAATCTGGAACGTCATTATAAGGCTCTGCATAGCAATAAGTTTGATGCTGATTTTCCACCCAAAAGTGAAATTCATAAACTGAAGCTCAAAGAACTTAAATCGATGGTGAAGCCAAGGTCACATTCGGTCAATGCAACCATAGCATCCTTCAAGGTCAGCAACCTGATTGCAAAGAAATGCAAACCTTTCACTGAAGGGGAATTTGTAAAAGATTGTTTTCTTGAAGCAGCTGACAATCTTTTTGAAGGATTTAAAAATAAGAAAGAGATCATAGCTGCTATTCAAGATGTACAATTGTCAAGAAAAACTGTCGTGTGGTGAATAGAAAAAATGTGTGAAGACACAATTGAACAATTGTTGGAGGATGTTTCAAATTGTGTTGCTTTCTCATTCCAACTGGATAAATCTACAGACATAAGAGTCATAGCCCAGTTACTAGTCTTTATCCGGATGGTTTTTAAAGACTTCAGTGTTAAAGAAGAACTACTTTGAATGATTTCTTTAAAAGGGAGAACTACCAGTCAGGAAATATTCAGTTCTTTCCATTCTTTTGTGACAAAGTATAATCTTCCATTGCATAGACTTGTTTCCATCACTACTGATGGAGCAAGAGCAATGATAGGTGAGGTTAAGGGTTTCATAGCCCACTGTATATAGCATGACGACTTCCCAGATTTCCTTTCTTACCACTGCATCATTCACCAGCAAGTTTTGGAAAGCAAGAGACTCAATACAAAGACTGTCATGGACATCACTTTCAAAACTGTAAATTCAGTTCATGGAAGATCACTTCAAAGATGGCTTTTCAATCTTACTCTTGATGAAGGGGCAGCGGAAATCATTTTGCACACAGATGTAAGGTGGCTAAGTAGGCACAAATTTCTGCAAAGATTTTGTGATTTGCTGAATGAAATAAGAAGTTTTTTCAAGGAGAGGGGAGATGACCAAGCAGAGTTGGAAGATGAGGAGTGGTTATGTGATCTGGTATTTCTCGCTGATTTTAGAGGTGAACTAAGTTGAACCTTGAACTACAAGGTAAAAACAAATGCATTGGCAAGATGATAAGTAACATCCTACAAGAGCAAATTTGAGCTAATGATGACTGACCTTGCAAACAACACTTTTGATCATTTTCCTAATACGCAGGACCATCTGGGACAATATCCAAATTTTGTTTTTCAGAACAAGAAGTATGGGACTGAAATCTGTTCTGTTATCCAGGAATTCGAAAATAGATTCTGTGACTTCCAAAAAAATTGGAACAGTTGTGAAGTACTTGTCATACCCATTCAAAATAGATGTGGACATTAAAGAAACTGCAGCTGCTATCAGTAAAAATTACTCATTGAACAAGCCATCCCTTGAAAACAAAATATTAACCCTTAAAATGACATTTTTCTCAAGACCCGTGCTGAGCAAGAATTGTTTTGGAAGCTAGTGCCTAGACACAAATTTCTCAACTTGAGAAGATGCAGTGAAGCTGTATACTCCTGTTTCGGTTCAACTTGTATTAATCTGCATTTTCCCATCTGAAAATGACAGAGTACACAATGTTCCAACATGACAGATGAACATCTCCAGGATTCCCTGAGACTGGCCCTCACGCAATATTCACCCAACTTCAAAAATCTGGTGCATGAAATGCAGGCTCAGACATCTCACTAATGAGCAAGAGCGAAATATTAAAGATTGTGCAAGATCAGCCTGGATCAATACTCGACCTAAATTTAACACAAATTATTCAATAAAAGTTAAAGAAAATTATTAAGACAGTTGAATAAAGTTATTAATCAATAAAACTTTAAGAAAAAATGTACTTTCCATTTCCCCTCACAGTTCTTACTGGATCTTCGTCTCTCTGTTTTGTTTTTGATAAATTTGTTTAACAACTGATCACATCCAAGTAAATTACAGAAGGCTCATTAAAAAGGGGGGGGGGGGGGAACCTCCAACTTTATTGGATTAAAATTTAATTTGAAACTCATTTGAAACTTAATTTTCATGGTGGTAGATCACCGGCACTTTTGGCCAGAAAAAGTAGATCACAACCTGTTCGAAGTTGGACATGCCTGCTGTATACTCATAAAACACATGCATATTCATGCAAACTTAGGAAGAATATTTGTATGTGCCTTATATCAGATGTAAACATCTGTACCTTTCAGGGGGATGAGATGGAAAGAGCTATGCAGGCACACATGGTTTCTTAATAAAATGGATAATCAAAATGAGTGGATAAGAATATTTTTAAGAAGTTCAAAAAACGCTACCAAATTGACACTTTAAAATTTTTCACAAATGTGAGTTATCTTAATTGTCATCAAGTTTCGGAAAAACTTAATTATTACCTCTCTTTAGAAACTAAATTTTGAACTAGTTGTAGATGTGTAGAGCAGTGTATCACAAACTGTGCTGTGGCACACTAGTGTGCCGCCCAAGATTCCAGGTGTGCCGCGAGATGCCGGGGAGGAGGAGAGGCACTGGCTGACTGTCTACAGGACATGCCTCTCGCGGCGAGAGGCACATCCTGTAAGCAATCAGCCGGCACCAACACCTCTCTTCCAACTCCTCTCTGTGCCTCTTTCCATCCATGCACCCCCCCCCCCCCACACACACACACACACCTCCAACTGGCAGCTCAAGGCCCCATCTGGAGGGCCTTCATGCATGCGTGGACATCTGACATCATTGCATCGATGTCTGCAGACTTCCGGATGTCCTCAAGATGCGGCCACCAGTTTAGTGTGCTGCGATTTTGTAGTTTGCAAGACAGTGTTTTGGAACAAAGAACTAGTGTTGCATTACAGTAGTCTGGTCAAAATAGGATTAGGGATGGCACTAAAATTCAGAAAGCCTCTGTTTCAAAGTATTATCTGATGGATCTGTGGAAATTGGAACACTTACAGCCCTACTACTGTATATGAAACTACATCGGTTGCCCATAACCGCAAGGATCAAGTTTAAATTAGGCCTTTAAGATCCTGACAAGAAATGCTCCCGACTACCTAACAGAGTTAGCCACCCTACTCCAAGGTGCCTCTCAACAGCTATTCTACCAGAAATCTTTTCCACTTAAAATTCCCAGTATGCAACATTATAAAGTCTACCAAGCAATTTACCCTAACCATCCAATATCAATTAGCAAAATGCTGGAACTAATTACCACTTACACTACGATCTTGTGACCACTAAATCAGATTCAGAAAACTTGTAAAAGCTTTTCTGTAACAAGACAGGGAGCTTAACCCTAAAGTAACTGAAATGGTAATTGTAAAATCCAATTTCCAAACTGTCTAATGCAACTCCTGGGACATAATGATGAGACAACGATGACCCATATGAACTTGTAACTATCTATTTGTAACTTTGACTAAACTGTATTAATAGTTGTACTGTACTTGCAACTCTATTGAATTTCTGTGTCAAACTGTCCATTGTAACTTCCTGGGTAACTGGCCCAACCTCTTGTATTTTAATCCAACCTTAAACTGAATAGGTAAAGGTGAAATAGAAAACCTGATTAACATAACATAACATTTCACACCTAAAAAGGGAAAAAATGCTTGAGTACCTGAATAAATTCATGTAAACCGTTTTGAGCTCCCTTGGGAGAACAGTATAGAAAATTGAATGAATAAAATTTAGGCAGTCAGTTAGGCATAGAAATGGAAGTATTCTATAATTCCATGCCTAAATCCTAGGAAGGCCCATGACCTGCTCATGCCCCTCCTTTGGCCTAACTAATTAAGTCTAATTAAAGCCAATTGTGAGGTGTTGAGTGCCAGTATCAGTACCGATTAAGCCTATTGTTCAATTAAGTTAGGTGCCGATATTGGTGCTTAACTTTAGGCAGACTTTATAGAATCAGTCCTACCAGTCTGGGTAGGATTCACACACATAATTTATACAATACTGAATTATGCACATGTCACCAGAATGAGGAGCGCTTATGTCAGTTTTCGTAAGCAGTGACATAGAGCGAGGTACCTTGAGTAGTGGCGCCCCCATGCCCTCTTCTCTGCTCCTGCTCCTTCCACGCCATCCCCCCCCCCCCTGTTGAATGCAAGTGCCTATTCTCCCATACCTCTTTAACTTCCCCGGCGCAAGCAGCATCTCCAACTTGCTGTCATCACTAGCCTCGGCTGTCCTTCTGATGCCATTTCCTGATCCCGTGACCAGTAAGTGACAGAGAGAGCGCTGAGGCTGGCACGAGCAGCGAGTTGGAGCTGCAGCTTTCTCTGGCAAAGAGTTAGAGGTACAGGGGGCATGAAAGGTGCATGCATGGCGGGGGAGGGGAGGAAGGAGCGGAGGGGGGAAGAGAAGAGGAGAGGTGCCAGTGCCCCCACAAAGACAGCGCCTGGGGCAGTCCGCCTCCCTTACCAGGCCATTTCTCGTAAGTATTCACATGTAACCCATAGGCACTTCTTTTTGCTGTTAGGCTAACATTCTATAATGTGAATTAGGCACTTACATTCCTTTATAGAACAGACTTCTATCCGGCACACAGTTCTAGAATTACCCCCTTCATGTCTATCTCCATTGTAGTATGATATGATAAATGCAGGAATACATCTGCACAACATGTGTTTCAAGTCCTTTCCCAATACTGAGCCTTAAATAACTATGTCTATTGGGAACAGTTTAGCCAGACCTGCTGTGTGCTGCTGAGAAAATCAATATTGGGCTATCATTCAACAAAACAGCTTTTTCTTACTGCACTGCACATATCTAGAAGATTACATTTCGAACATAGGTATCTCAAAACACCCTCAAACTTTAAAATGAGAGACCATCAAGGACATAGGTTGATATACTTTGAGACTCTGAGTTCTGAAGACATCCTGCATTTTGGAATGTGAAGCTTATAAAGAACAGATTAGCAGTCCCATCCGCCATTTCCAGCTTGCCTTCCAATCCCATTCTCCCCGGCAGTTTCTCAGCTCTCATCTGCTGTAGGGTGAGAGAATTTGTAAAGGAAGAGAAACATTCTCTACATGACCAGATCTGAATAAGCAATTTATCCCCGAATATGCTTAAAGAATATTTCTGAAATGTGGCAGGTTAATGCATCTTGGGACTGACCCTGACTGCCAAATCTGAATGGGGAAAAAGACTTTTTGGTGAAATGCCAACAGTGTTAAAAATCAGTTTAACATAATAGCGCCATCAGGCTCCTACCTATTGCAGCTCTTCTGTGCTCCCACAGTATAGATCATTACGAAAGAAATCTTAAATATTGTGCATGCATTCTTTGAAAGAAAAATACCTGTAAGGGAGAAAAGTGTCAGCACAATGTAAATCATTTTTCAGCCTTCAGGTGGTTGTTCAGGGAAAGAGATAATTGAATATTTCAGAGTTTCTCTCTATGAATTGCACTGCAATTTTAGTTGTTATTTTGCATTTATGACTATATGATGCAGAATAAAGGTATTTATTACAGGGGTGATGATTGAATAACTCTTCTAAGTCCTTAAAACTTTGCTTGTTTTCTGTGTTGCTTTGACATCGTTGTATTTTAAAAAAACATTATTTGGACATTTAAAAACCTTGCATCCATAATTTCCAAGTATTTTTCCCCCCACAGTATTTTTGGATGAAGCAGCTGGTTAAAAAAGGTAGGTATTTTACTGTATAATTCACAAGAGCGCTTTCTGGTAAAAGGACTGGATAAGTGGCAGCAGTGGATATTACAGAGTTTCTTCTTTTCTGCTAAGGTGATGCTTCCGAGGAGCAGAGTGGATATGCCAGCGTATTTAAAGAACACCATATCACAGGCAAACAGTTGCTCCTATTGAGAGAAAGTGACATGAAGGATATGGGCATTGTCTCCAGGGGGCACATCATATATTTAAAGGTACAGTACCACCACAGAATTAACTGTCTATGCAGGACTTGAAAAAACAAAACAAAACCCAACCACCACCACATTTTCTGCTCTTCATAGTTCAAAGTTAATGCTAAACTTTGAAGCCCACAAATGTACAGGAACAGTGCTCAGGACCAAGCTATTGACCAGACTTCAGTCTAGAAATACGAAGGGAAAGATATGCTTCTTTGATCATTGAGAGTTACTCTGCTCTAGCAGAATTCTTGTACTCCCTGGTAGAAGTGGTGTTTTGCTCTCTGTTTACTCTGGTTGGCTTCTTTATAAGCACAGGCGTCCACTGCCCCCCTTTTCACCACAGTATATGTGATTAGCAGGGCCCACTCCACCAGAACAAAGGATATGCAGCCGTACAAAAATAAAATAATGGAATCTTTTATCCCAGATGGTACGGCCAGCGGTGGTTATGCTTTACATCGCTGAGCTCTGAAGAGATGCTGTAGTTTTTGAAACATGAAAGCGTCAGTCAGGAGAGAGCCTCAGCACTGTATGCTGGCGCCATGCTGTTTTCAGTTTATCTTCCGTGCCCATCCTCCCCGGCATACTCTGCTCTCAGTTATTGTAGATAGCTAAAGTAGGAGAAAAGCCCTCTCTTAAAGATACAGGATCTTTGTCAAGTCTTTACGTAGTTGAGATCTGTAATAAATGGAGTGCTATGATCTATGGCTACTGATCTTAAGTTTTAATTGATATATTTCTATTAATCATACTCCTCTACTGATTCACCAAAATATTAAGATCCTAGGTATAACATTCGACACTAAATTATCATATCATGATCATATAAGCAATGTGGTTAAATCTACCTTTTTTAGATTACGCCAAATTCGATCTGTTGCAAAATTCTTATGCGAAAAATCCTTAAATATCTTAATACATTCCTTAATCATTTCCAAATTAGATTATTGCAATGCTTTGTTCATGGGCATATCCCAAAAAGAAATCAGACGCCTTCAAATCATACAGAACGCTTCCATAAAAATAATTCATAAAGCAAAGAAATTCGACCACGTCACTCCTTTACTTAAAGAATCCCACTGGTTTCCCGTGGCACATCGTATTCTATATAAAATTTGTCTGCTTACGTTCAAATCAATAATATCCCAAACCCCAGCTTTTATTTTTAGAGTTCTAATTCCCTATATAACTACAAGAACACTTAGATCTCAGGACCAACATCTATTGGCTATTCCTTCATTGAAAGTTATAAACACTAGACGGCTTACTATTTTTTCAGTGACCGCCCCACAATCTTGGAATAATCTTCCTATTTATATAAGAGAAGAAAAGAACTTAGTTAATTTCAAGACTAAGCTCAAAAGTTTCTTATTCAATGATGCTTTTATTTAATAATCAATGATGTTTTTAGTTAATATATAATTTTATAATCTTTCTTAATCTTTTATATTCTTATTTGCGCTTTTTCTCCCTCCCTATTGTTGTAATCCTGAAATATAAAATTTTGATTCAGAATGTAACCCTTTAAATATAGTTTCCCTAATGTGTCATGATTGTAAGTTTTTGTAATTATGTAATTTTATTTGTCTATGTAATAACTACCCCAAGTTTTTATTCACTCATTATTGTTTGTATATCGCCTAGAATGTAGAATAGGCGATTAATCAAAATACATAATAAACTTGATAAACTTGATATACACTGATAATTTATCCATGAAGCAAGAAAAGGGTAAAATAGGTGCTTATTGGGTAAACACAGGAAAATCACTGCTTTCACTAGTACTGTCTCACCCCTCATCCGGCTTCTCTTGTATCCTTAGGAGCCGATGCAGAAAGCTGTGTGGCAGAGCCTTATGCTGACAGCTGAGTGCACGGCTTCTAATGTGATTGTAATGCTGAAGTTTTGCTCACTGGTGCAATAAGTTAATCGTATGCGAATTTGAATTGCACAGAACTTGCGCACTAAGCAGGTGAAGCACATCAGTCGCTTGCACGCGGTTTCTGCACCGAGGGCGGCTAGAACTGTGCGAGCAAAACAAAAGTGTTGGCACACTGGAATGTTATTCTGTGGACAAATGTCAGAATCGCAAAAAAAATTTGCGTGCTTAAAAATTTGCAATGCTGATTTTTAAACCCAGAAAAACATTCCAGCACATGCACACGTACAATTTTTTTCTGCTCGGACTTGTGTGCAGAACTGTTACCTCCCGTTCTATCTTAAGAAAGTTATGGGTACTGTTATGCTCATGGCAAAAAGAAACAACTTGCATTAAGTCCTCCCAGAAGCTACTGCAGAAGAATGAGCCAACCCTTCTATGCCTGTTCAGGTCTTAGGTTGAGTTCACCTTAAAGTACTTATACTATACTTTTCTGCAATGAGACCAAATATCTAGGGTTACCAGACATCCAGGAAAACCCGGACATGTCCTCTTTATAGAGGATTGACCGGGGTCCTGGCCGGACTTTCCAAAACCCAGCATTTGTCCAGGTTTTGGAAAGCCATGACGAGCTCCTGCGCCTGGAGGGCCTCTGAGCATACGTGGATGATGTCACACACATCCGCGCATGCTCCAGGCCCTCCAGATGCGACTGGAGCTCGTCCGGAAGAAGAGAGGAAGCTTTGTGGAGGCTGGGCTGGGGCAGAATGGGGCAGGGCTGGGGCTGAACGTGGTGGGGATGGAGGTAGAGCAGGGCAGGGTCATATGTCCAGGGTAACCCTACAAATAGCTAATAGCCTAATTGCCATTCATTTTAATATGCTGTGCACTGGTGTCTTAACACGAGGTTTTGTGCAGGGTTAACTTCTGTACAAACACCTTTTTAGCAACATATGCCTAGAAACTGAGCACAGACGTCGTGCAAGCCACATGCTTCTATCAGTGCTACCGTCATGCATCAGCCCCTCAGTTATGGTGCCTTTTCTGTGCTAATGGTACCGACGTGCGTATGATGTCATCATGGTGACAGCCACACACGCGCAAAGGCTTCCAGACGTGGCCTCCGAGTTCAGGATTTCCAAAACCCAGAAAACTACCAGGTTTTGGAAATTCCTCTGGGCGCCTGGACAGTTCTCTAAAAAGAGGACATTTCAAGGTTTTCCCAGACGTATGGTAACCCTACCAATGAGAGCATCTAACTTCCCTCTTCTCTTTAATCCCCTCATTCCCTCCTCAGAATAGCTCTCAGTGGACTACAGTCCCCAAACTACACATGATACCACTGTACCCCCAGTATAACAAGATTGTGCAAACAAGAGATTAGGATAAAGTTTGTGACTTTTAACCTAAAAGCCAGACTTCAAATCAGCACTTTGAGAGACCATATGTCACCATCCCTACAGTACCAAAAGACCAGTGCAACAACATGATACTGACTTCAATTACAGAATCCCTGTAGTGAGTCAGGGGGTTGATAAGACTCTATCATGCTTATAATTGACCTCACTGTCTGGCTGTAGGAATGATATTTAGAAAATGACAGCAGATAAAGACCATATGGTCTATCCAGTCTGCCCAACCATATCATCTACTACAGTGGTCTTCATTCATTTTTAATTTGGGGCCACTTTGGATCCAAATGAGCTGGGCCGTGACACTAATGACCAGCCTGTGTCAATGTCATCCATTCCTACCATCCTAAAGAACAGTGATCTACTATCTCTTCCTCTCCTGAACTGTCTGTTCCCCACTTTCTTAAATTCAGTTAAAGTGTCCACAACCTCCACTGTGAGGTCATTCCATGCATCCACCACCCTTCATTAAATCTAATTTAAACAAGGCCACTGCTTCCATTATTGCCAGGGCTCTAACACTAAGGCCTGCTGTCGGCTCTAGTACACTGGGTTCCCCTGCACAGAGCAGCCTTGTTTTGGCCAACACAGAAGACCCTGACCTTATGATAAATGCTGCAGGAACACTTTTGGATTTTCTAAAAATATGATTTGCACTTGTAAGCTTCTTCTTTTATTGGATTGCAAATGAAGAGATTACTCTTCTTTCTTTTCTTTTTTTTTTTTTTTTTTTTCCAATAATTCATGTTTAAACTTTTGTTTCTTGTGTCCAGACCTGCCAAGAGAGGTTTTGGGCCTCATTTAACATTGCTCTCTGGAGCCACATCCCCTTTCAAGCAATCCATCTAAGGGCTCCTTTTATGAAGATACGCTAGCGTTTTTAATGCACGCACCAGATTAGCGTGCGCTACAACACGCGCTAGCCGAAAAACTACCGCCTGCTCAAGAGGAGACAGTAACGGCTTGCACGCATGGCATTTTAGCGGGCGCTATTCCGCACATTAAGGCCCTAACGCGCCTTCGTAAAAGGAGCCCTAAGCTTTATTCACATAGACATATTTGTGCTCTTGTTGGTGTCAGGTATGCCATTTTTGCTAACCCGAATTTTGCTGCCCTTTTCATGAAAAATCTTCAGGCACATCGTATAAAATCACTACCATGGAGGTCGATAATCCTGAATTCATTATTTTCACAGTCTAAAAGTATGCTTTCTTTTACTGTTTAGCAGGTCATCACAATAACTGGCTGGCCCACATCATCTCAAGCACTTCATCCTACTTAAACTTCAGGAAGCTATTAAAAACTAATCTTTTCATCCGATTCATACCCTAAGACCCTATGCTCACCCTGGCCCCTTCTATCTCTCTATGTTCTTTACACAGATTGTCTTGACCTTCTTCCATGTACCATTTCATTGCCATAATTGTACCCATCTTTCTTTCTGTTTGTACCATTTTTTCTCTCTGTTGTACCATTTTTTTCTCTACCACCTAATTTTCTCTGACTGTAACATTGTACCATTTTCGTTGATTAAGAACATAAGAACATAAGAAGTTGCCTCCGCTGAGGCAGACCAGAGGTCCATCTCGCCCAGCGGTCCGCTCCCGCGGTGGCCCATCAGGCCCATTGCCTGAGCAATGGTCCCAGACTATCCCTATAACCTACCGCTACTCCTATCTGTATCCCTCAATCCCTTTATCCTCTAGGAACCTATCCAAATCTTCTTTGAAGCCTTGTAACATGCTCCGGCCTATCACAGCCTCCGGAAGCGCGTTCCATGTATCCACCACCCTCTGGGTGAAAAAGAACTTTCTGGCATTTGTTTTAAACCTGTCCCCTTTTAATTTCTCCAAGTGCCCCCTTGTACTTGTGGTTCCCCATAATCTGAAAAATCTGTCCCTGTCTACCTTTTCTATACCCTTCAGGATCTTGAAGGTTTCTATCATGTCTCCTCTAAGTCTCCGCTTTTCCAGGGAGAACAGCCCCAGCTTTTTCAGTCTGTCAGTATACGAGAGGTTTTCCATACCCCTTATCAGTTTAGTTGCTCTTCTCTGGACTCCCTCAAGTACCGCCATGTCCTTCTTGAGGTACGGTGACCAGTACTGGACACAGTACTCCAGATGAGGTCGCACCATTGCACGATACAGTGGCAGGATGACCTCCTTTGTCCTGGTCGTGATACCATTCTTAATGATACCCAACATTCTGTTTGCTTTTCTTGAGGCTGTGGCGCACTGTGCCGACGCCTTCAAAGATGTGTCTACCATCACTCCCAGGTCTCTTTCAAGGTTACTTACCCCTAGCAGTGATCCCCCCATTTTGTAGCTGAACATCGGGTTCTTTTTCCCTACATGCATGACCTTGCATTTCCCTACGTTAAAGTTCATTTGCCATTTTTTGGCCCATTCTTCTAGCATCGTTAAGTCCCTTTGCAGATCTTCGCAGTCTTCCATGGTTTCAACCCTGCGGTAGAGTTTGGTGTCATCCGCAAATTTAATAACTTCGCAATTTGTTCCCGCCTCCAGGTCATTTATAAATATATTGAACAGGAGCAGTCCCAGCACCGATCCCTGCGGAACTCCGCTCGTGACCCAATGCCAGTCTGAGTAATGGCCCTTTAATCCAACCCTATGTTTCCTGTCTGCCAGCCAGTTTTTGATCCATCGGTGGACCTCCCCTTGCACCCCGTGTTTCCACAGCTTTTTAAGCAGTCTTTCGTGCGGTACCTTGTCGAAGGCTTTTTGAAAGTCAAGGTAAATGATGTCAATGGATTCCCCTTTATCCACCTGTCTGTTTACCCCCTCAAAGAAGTACAATAAGTTTGTGAGGCATGACCTACCCTTGCAGAAGCCGTGTTGGCTCGACTTTAGCTGTCCATTGTTTTCTATGTGTTCGCAGATACTGTCCTTAATCAGTGCTTCCATCATCTTTCCCGGGACCGAGGTCAAGCTCACCGGCCTGTAGTTTCCCGGGTCCCCCCTTGAACCCTTCTTGAAGATGGGCGTGACATTTGCAATTTTCCAATCCTCCGGGATCTCTCCAGTTTTTAAGGATAGGTTACATATTGTCCAGCCCTTCTTCGTTGTAAACCACCTCGAACTACTATGGCTTTGGCGGTATATAAGAAATAAAATTATTATTATTATTATTAAGTACTTATGAGATCGACATTTGTCACTCAGTTTTGAGATCAAGATTTTGGAGATACTAGTGATGATATATTTTGTTAAATATTCTTTCCAAATGTAGGGCAGTGGTTCTCAAACCTATCTTAGGGAGCCACCAGTCAGCTGGATTTTCAGAATATCCCTAATGAGTATACATGAGACAGATTTGCATGCCTCCCACCTCCATTATGTGCAAATCTGTCTCGTGTATATTCATTAGGGAGATCTTGAAAACCCAAGTGGCTGGTGGTCCTCTAGGACAGGTTTGAGAACCATGGATGTAGGGTTCAAATACTGTTAAACAATCTTTGCCTTCCTTCTCCCATTAGATCTGGTATATTTACAACTTTCTGATTTTTTTGCAGACTGCAATAGAAATGTTAACTCACGATTACTTGACTCTGTTTCACTTTCCACCACTGACTAAGGTAAGTAATGTGTTTACATGTCATATTTCTTTTGCTTATAGATACCACAGTATGTTGTGCAGCTACATACGTGCATGAGTGAGATGTCCAGGTCAGGATGTACTCATTTCCAGTGGTACTTTAGAAAGAGATCTGCTGGTATAGAGCCTTTTCTAAGATACCGTGTTTCCCTGAAAATAAGACAGTGTCATTTATTAGTTTTGGGTCCAAAAACGCACTAAGGCTTATTTTCGGGGATGTCTTATTTTTTTCATGTACAACAACCATCTTCCTTCCTCTCTTCAACCCCAGTTCTTCCTTTTTTCTTTCTCCCCCTCCCTCATGTGTAGCATCTTTCCTCCTTTCTCACCCATCCCCTTGTGCAGCATCTTTCTATCCCTCACTCCTATCCCACTGTGCAGCAGAATCCCACTGTGAGACCTGACATACCTCTGCTCTGAGGCCTCCAAAAACAGCAGCGGCGGTAGCGCTCTGAATGGACTGCTTTGCGGCCTTCCCCGCTGGGACCTTCCCTCTGCTGCATCACTGGGGTGGGGGGGTCGCTGAATTGATAAGTCTGACGAGTTTGACGAGTCATATTGGGCAACACTAGTATCAGGGATAGAGTCGGGAAGTGTAGGGGCCACTTGAGAGGGGCTACGGGGGTCGATGTTAACAAGGGCTTATTTTTGGGGTAGGGCTTATATTAGGAGCACCTTTAAAAATCATGCTAGGGCTTACCGTATTTTCGTGATAGGTCTTATTTTCAGGGAAACACGGTACATGCTGGAGTGCAGGTATTTTTGCTGACATATACATGAATCTGGCACTTTCCACAGGTTCATAGACAACGGCGCGAAAGACAAAGGCGCGCCCGGACAATTGAGCGCAGCGCAGAGGTGCGCGCCACTCAAAATTACTGTTTTTAGGGGCTCTGATGGGGGGTTTTGTTGGGGAACCCCCCCACTTTACTTAATAGACATCACGCCGGCATTATGGGGGGTTTGGGGGGTTGTAACCCTTCACATTTTACTGTAAACTTAACTTTTTCCCTTAAAACAGGGAAAAAGTGATGTTTTCAGTAAAATGTGGGGGGTTACAACCCCCCAAACCCCCCACAACGCGGCGCGATGTCTATTAAGTAAAGTGGGGGTGTTCCCCCCACACACACCCCCGTTGGAGCCCTAAAAACAGTAATTTTGAGTGGCGCGCACCTCCGCGCTGCGCTCAATTGTCTGGGCGCGCCTTTGTCCCGGCGCGCTTTTGACCTGACACCCTTTCCACATGGAGGTATTCACAGTTGCACATGTAAGTGGCTGTTTTTCAACTTCTACATGTCTGTGCCAACACCATAGGTGTTGAAATGGTGGGGGGGGAGAGGGCCACATGGGCTCTGGCCCAACCAAAGTTTTCATGCCGTTCCCTTCTCCTTCCTGACCAGGAACTTGTTTATTTGCTTCAGCTGCTCTGTCTGTCCTATGGCTTCTGGCACTGTGTGGCTGTTAAAATCAGTGACTAATTCCCTCAGAATCATCAGAAGATAGAGCAGCTGGAATTCCCTATTTTTGAGGCAGATTTAGAGGTGCCAAACATTTAGGGGAGGGGAGCTGATGCTGGGATTGTGAAAAAAGAAGGCTTGGGTCATGGCTAATAAGGGAGCAGATAGGGAGATCAGAGTTAGGCTTGGAGATGGGTCTGATAGAGAGGCTAGAGCTGGGAGAAGGAGAATGAGGGCTGATGCAAGGCTATTGATGCAAAAGGGGATGATGATGGCAGATAGTGGAGTGACAGAAGGGGACCCAATGTGGGGACCAGGGACATACAAATAGACAGAAACTAAGGGGTGGGGGGTGGGAGAAGGCATATCAAACTGGCTGACAAGGGGGAAGGTGAGAGAAGGGGGCTAGTGCTTGGAGATAGGTATGATGTTGGGGATGGGTGGAGGGGGCTAGGGGTGGAAGAAGGAAGAGAAGAACAGTTACTCATATTATATATTATGTACATAAAATTGACTAATTAAATCAGAGTGGAAGCTGGGGCAGAGCTTGATCCCCAAAACAAAAAGGTGTTCTCCTACCACTGGCCAGCATGTTTCTTGTATAGTTACACCACCAAAGGAACCGAAAAAATGTCCCCACAATGATCACACAAAGTATGAATTCAATAGAGTAGGGAAGAAGCTGCAGAGGAAAGGCCCTGATGAGGCTAGTCATAAGCAATCTGTTTACAGCGCTGCCTCTAAGTTGGCCACCACTGCTTCTTTGGGAGGGCCCATTGATAAGAGAAGCTGGCTTCACACGGACAGGGAGATTTGATCGGAGGCCAGACCCACATGGGGAAGGGAGGGGGGTTGTTGGGTCAGGAGCAGAACGGTAGGGAGATGCCATGGGGAAGGGGAAGGGGACAAGGATGGTGGACTGCAATTGGGGGGAGGAGGGGACATGGATGGTGGAACAAAAGTGGAGGGGGGTGAGAGGAAAGGACATGGATGCTGAACCTGCAGGTTGAAGGGGAGGGGAGGGGAATGTAAATGGGAGTGGGAAGAAAGTGACTCAGACCAGAAAGGAGAGTGGAAAGGGAAGAAGAAATATGAGTGAGAGAGGTGGTGAGATAGGGTGAGAGGATCTGGATGCTGGACCTACAAGAGGGTGTGGGGAAATGGTAGAGAGAGGAAGAGAGTGACTCAGACCAGAAAAGGTTGGTGGGAAGGGAGGAAGAGATGTTTGTGCATGGAGAGAGGAAGACAGACCACGGGCAGTAAGGAACGGAATCAGGGTGCAAATGAGAGAAGTGGTTGGCTGGGTGGGGTGGGGTGGGATGAGGGGATGTAGATGCTGGACCCACAAGGGGGTGGGGGGATGGTAGAGAGAAGAAGAAAGTGTGACCCAGACCAGAAAGGCTTTGGGAAGGGAGGAAGATATTCATAGCCAGTGAAGAGAGGGAGAAAGATGCTACACCATGAGGGCCAGGGTGGGGATTCAGGGTATGAGTGAGAGATGTGGGATTTAGAGGGAGATAGAACTGCAGTTGGAGTGAGAAAGGGAAAGAGGTAGGGTTACCATACATCCAGGAAAACAGTTTGTCTGGGTTTTTAAAGTTCCTGACCTCAGAGCCACTTCTGGAGGGCATCTGCGCATGCGCGGATGTCAGTACGATGATGTCATACACATGCATACATGTGCGTGATGTCATCATTTCTACATCCGCACATGCGCAGACATGGTCCCAAGCTTGGGGCGATTCATGTGGGAGCAGGTTGGGAGGCAAAGCTGGAGGTAGAACGGGGCAGGACAAGGTGTCCTCTTTTTTTCATAGAGGAAATCTGACAACCCTAAACAGAGGAGGCTGGAACCTGAGAAAGGAGAAGACAGGAAGGAATTTCAGGCCTTAGGATGGGGAAATTTTATGTGAGGAGGGGGGATTCCTCTGTTCACTAAATCTTTCAGAGGTTTCAAGGTGCAGGGAGCTACTTTGCCTCTGCTGTCACGACAACAGGGAGGCTATCATGCACACTGTGTGGACTTCTTCCATTGCCAAGAGCAGAGAGTTACTATTGGCTTTTTTTAAAGATTCAGAGTTTTATCAGCCTGAGAACTGTGTAAAGAAAGACAGAATATCTAATAACCCTACAGCAGCTCTCACACCTATCCGGAGTCCTCCCCCCCCCCACCCCCATGGGATCCAGTGCTTGCTCACCCAACGCTGCTATAACTGCCCAGGCCTTTGCAACCCAGAAGCTTTCTCTCTGCTGTTGCTTCCTGTACCCGCATAGGCGGGAATCAATAGCAGAGAGAAAGATTCTGGGTTACCAAAGGCAGCTTGTTTACTTCACTGACGCTGCCAGTGGCCAAAGAGCTACAGCAGCATTGGGTGAGCATGCACCGGATCCTACGAGGGTGGGATAGCATAAGGAGGGTAAGAAACATGCTGTAGCCCAGGGATGGGGAGGAAAGGGAAGAAAAGATGCCAGACCTCCAGGGGAAGAAAGGGAAGTGAATGGGCAGATAGAGATGACAGACCACAGGAGGGGTGATAACAGACCACTGGACGGGGAAAGGGGGGAAGAAGAGAAAGATGCCAGACCAGAGAAAAGAAGGAGGAGGGAAAGATTCCAGACTAAGGCAGAGGGAGGGGAAGGGAAAGACATAGATGCCAGACCACAAAGGGAGGAGGAGGGAATGGGAAGGATGAGAGAGAGATATCAGACTATGGGAAGGAGAGGATAAAGATCCCAGACCATAGGAGGGGGAAGGGGGAAGACAGGGAAGGGGGAAGCCATAGGAGAGGGAAAGAGAGGGTGGAGATGGTGCACAGGGATGGAGGGGAAATGGAGAAAGAGGGAGAATGTAGTGCACAGGGATGGAAGGGGTGGGGAAGGGAAGAGAGATGGAAGAAATGTTGTTTATGGCTAGATGAGAATAGGGGAGAAGAAAGAGGAACGAGATGGCAGATATGGATGGTGGGGAAGGGCAGAAAGAGGGAGGAGATAGATGGGAAGTGAAGACATGGAAAAGTAGAAAGATTTGAGGAAGAAAGTTGAATGTTAAAAGTTAATGCTAAAGATGGATGTAGTACCACATTCACTCCAAAAACCGCACCAAAAAACAATCAATTGAACTTGCTTTATACATCCTGATTAACTAAGCTTATATCTGCTATAATAAAACCTTTAGCGCGCATGCACTTCAATCTTCGTGATCCCTGCGTCCATGATCCGTGCCATACATGCACAGTAGAAGGAGCCAGCAGCGGTTTCCCAATTGCCCTCCCTCGGCAACACTGGCTCCTTCTATTGCGCATTCGGAGGCACCTTAAGCATGGACGCACAGAGGCTGCTACCGCGGCGATGACTCCCACCTCCTGCCATCACTCCGTCTAACAGGACCAAGGAGAGCACAAAAATAACAGAAGCAGGCAAAAGAGTTATTTAAGGGTAGGTGGGAGAAGGGGGCTGGAGCTGAAGCGTCTCAGCGCACGAGAACAAAAGATAGACACACAGAAAGATAATGGGCAGGGAGAGAGACAGACAGAAAGAAAGACAGACAGACAAAGTGGTCTAGGGAGAGAGACAGATAGAAAGAAAGACAGACAAGGGGCCACGGAGAGAGACAGGCAGAAAGACAGTCAGTGGGCAGGGAGAGAGACAGACAGAAAGAAAGACAGACACAACCCCCCTCCCCCCAGCGACCACCCCCCCGAACTCCCGATCGGCCCCCACCGCCAACCCGCAAACCCCCACCCCCACCCCCCTTTCCCCGTACCTTCAACGTTGGCCGGACAGACGGATGCCAAGCCCGCCCATCCGGCAGGCCAGCCGGGTCCAGAATGGGGATGGATTGGCCTAGGCAGCAGAAACCCCATCCACAGGTGGGGCCTGAGGCGCCTGGGCCAATCAGAATAGGGCCCAACCCGTCTATCCGGCCAACGTTGAAGGTACGGGGAAGGTGGGGTGGGGGGATCGTGGGGTCGGCCGGGGGGGGGGGGGTCGCGGGTCAGTGGGGGGCCAATCTGGGGCTCGGGGGGGGCGGTCATTGGGGGGAAGGAGGTTGTGTCGAGGGCAGGAGGGCCTGGGATCCCTCCTGCCCGTATTGTAGTGGGGAGTGGGGGGTAGGGGGTCGCCGGGGCCAGGAGGGCTTGGGCTCCTTCCTGGCCATATCGAGTCGGGGGGGGTCGCCGGGGCCAGGAGGGCTTGGGCTCATTCCTGGCCCGATTGTACTCGGCGGAGGAGGAGCACGATCGCCGGGGCAAGAGAGCTTGGGCTCCCTCTTGCCCCGATGTCGTCGGGGGTGCCGCGGCTGCCGCGGGGCAAGAGGGCTTGGGCTCCCTCTTGCCCCAATGTCGTTGGAAGGTGCCGCGGGTGCCTGGTGCAGGAGGGCTTGGGCTCCCTCTTGCCCTGATGTTGTGTGTGTGTTTGGGGGGGGGTGATGTATCACGGCAGGAGAGATGGCTCATCTCCCCTACCGCGATGCCATCACTCCTCTACCCGAACTGCCGTGTGTCGCGGCAGTTCAGGTATAGGAGTGATGGCATTGCGGTAGGGGAGATGAGCCATCTCTCCTGCCGTGATGGTTGCAGTGGTTGGGTGGGTAGGTTGCCGGGCCACTGAACTGATCACGCTAGCGGCCATCAGTTCAGCGGCCCCTTTTTCGGCACTTAGACCTGGTTTGACTTCGTCTAAGTCAAAAAGGTATAAGTGCCGACTAGGCAACCTGCCTAAGGTTTTGGTTATACCTATTGCACGCCTAGGTGTAGGTCGGCCCACCTCCCGCCCACCGCCCTTTCCCCTCCTCTAAACACGCATCTTTTCTCTCTGTGCATTTAGAGGCAGGGGAAAGGCCTAAGCTGGTTTTAGATACGTCTAAAAACCAGCTTTGGTTATGGGTACTTGGACGATCAGGCTTTTTGATCGTCCAAGTAGCCATTTAGGACACTTTTTAGACTTTTTTTTTTTATTATTATGAACCCTATAGGGTTTATCTGTGTTCTGCATGGCCAAGTTTTCTGGTAGGAATGAATGTTGTGAAGCATTGTTGGTGTCATGGCCCCAAGTAGAAAGATATTTGTCAGCAATTTGTCAAGGTTTTGGAATGCACTGAGCTCGGAGCAGCACCTGGAGGGTCTCTGCGCATGTGTGAATAATATTCACATGATGGCATCACATGTATGAGCGTGATGTCATCGCGTTGACATCCACGCATATGCAGAGGCCCTCTAGAAGCGTCCCGGAGCTCAGGGAAGGAGACACAATATCCGTGCAGGGGCGGAACATGGCGAGAATAGGGAGGGACCAGGGAAGAACTGGGTGGGGGTGCTTGTCCTCTTTTTTTTTAAGAGGATATCTGGTAACAGAACCCTGAATATACTCGTAAAAGAGAATTTCTATTTCCAGTGCAATAAGTAAATCATTCTAGACAAGCTGGTTCTCTCCCAATGTCCAAGAGCTATCTGCAGAAGGAATTTACTCTGGATTTTTTCTCTGACTCTCTTCTACTTCACAGGGAGCTTCTTCCACCTGCAGTTTTTCCCTTCAACCCATGAGCTAGAAGTTGTGTTTCTATTTTTTTTCTCTTATTCCGTGCTTTCCATGCTCAGAGCTTTCACCTTAGTTTCAGCTCTGCACACAAAGAGAAGACGCAGACTCCGGACTGCAGCTAACAGGCCAATCCATGGTGGTACATGTTAGCCAGCCTACACAAGTATTTTCTGGAGCTCGGGGCCATCCCCAAATTTATTTCTCACTTACTTATTTGCAAGGCTTTGAGAACAGGCTGTTAGGCACTCTTTGGAGGCTCAGCGGTATCTCACAGAGTGACTGTTGCATTTTTTGCCCCCTCCCCCTACTTCTCTAATTATAACTGTCGGTCCTTGGGGGTGGAAGTACAATCAATCTCCATGTCTGACTGGGAGCCCAAAGATCAGTGTTGAAGAGGCATTCCCAGCTTGAGGCAATGATTCTTCTCCTTTCCTGCTACTGTAAAGAGCTGAGGTAGGCTGCAGCATATGTTCAGCACAGGTCCCGTGATGACTGTGTCTGCTGGCTCTGCTCGAAAGAAGTAAGTAACATCGGAGGGGGATGGACCAGCAGCTGCAGTCATCGCAGGACTTTGCAGTAATTCCCCACGTCTGCCGGTCCACCCCCTCTGTCATCATTTACTTCTTCCAGAGCAGAGCCGGCAGCTGCAATCATTGCGGGACCTTGCATAGCATTGGTTTGGAGGGAGAGAGAAAGGAGCATGGAAGGATAGTGGAGGGAAAGAAAGGGGGCAGGGTGGTATGGACGGGTGGTGGAGGGAGATAAAGGGGACAGATGATGATGGAATTGGTGTTCAGAGAAAGGGGATAGAGACATAAGGGGAAGGATACTGGATGGAAATGGGTTGGAGAGAAAGAAAGGGGACAGATGCTGATGGAAGTGGGGGGAAGGGAGAGGAGAGAGTGAAATGCCAGACCATGGGGGTGTGGGAGAGGGAAGGGAAGGAGAGGAGAGATATGCCAGACCATTGGAGGAAGGAAGGGAAGAAGATGGATGCTAGACCAATGGGGGTGAAGGGAGAGATGGAAGGGGGGGGGTATACAGTTTCTGGAAGTGGCATAGAAGCAGAGAAGATGCCATATAGAATGGGCAGACAGTGGATGAAAGGAAGAGAGTGACAAGAAGATGAGGAAAGGAGAAACCAGAGAAGACAAAGGTAGAAAAAAAAAATTCTATTTATTTATTTTTTGCTTTAGGAGACATGCGTCACTGTTTCTGTGATGTTGCATTGTATGCAGAGTCCAACTTCTTGGTTCAGTTTAACCTTTGTCTATGTATTTCTATTTTATCCCCCCCTTTTACAAAACCATAGAGTGTTTTTTATCACCGGCCGTGGTGGTAACAGCTCCAACACTCAGAATTTTATGAGTGCCTGAGTTTTTAATACTGTGGCTAAAAACCACACTACAGTTTTGTAAAAGGGGGAGGGGTTAGTTTGTGAGTACATATTCCATACTAGGTGAAGGTGTTTTCTGTGTTCTGTGTGTTCGAAAGACATGGTTTTCTGTTAGGATTGACTGTGCAGGATTGACCTGTAATAGTCTGGCTTGTTTAGTTTTACAATGGGTTTACTGATGTATTGCTCACTGCAGTATGTAAGATGCTGCCTTTTCCTAGGTACACTCTTGTGGGACGTGTGGATTGTTACTAAAAATCATGTTTTTCATACAGATGGGGAGGGGGGTGTCAAAAAATGATGAGCCCCTGGTGTTACATATGCTAGGTATGCCACTGTGCTGGGGTTTTGCTTTTTCCCTGTGCTGCTAATTAAAAATAATAAGTAATACAATTGGCGGCAGCAGTGAGAAGGGGGCAGTGACGGTGGCTGCCGCGTGGGGCAGGAGATGGAGGCGGCTGCTGCTGGAAGTAGCACAGGGCGCAGTTCTGCGGGCTGCTCTGGGGAGGACTAGATTATAAAGTGAATCCCGCGGTGGTGCCTTTGGCTGGTTACATCCTGGAGATCGAGACAAGCTGCAGGTAAGCGAGCCTCTGCCCGGGGATCGTGTCACGGGATCCGGGTAAGGCGGGAGCTGCAGGCAGGCACTTCCTGTCTGGGGCAATGCTGGCTGCAGATGGGGTATTAGACGGGGACATTGTGTTTGTACCCTGAGCTCTCTGTTCTTCTTTTTACTCACTCTTTAGTGTAGCGATCACAACACCGATGTTTACTCTGCATCGGAGTGCTCCTGCTTGGGTTTGCTGGCACCAGGTTTTCCCTGAGCGGGGATCGCAAACTTTGCGGGTCAGCTCTCCCTCAATGGGCTAGGAGTTTTGCAATCCACATCATAGATGTGTATGGCTTGGATTGGTGCAAAGTTTTCGCCCTTTTTTTTTCCTGTTCTGTTTCTACCTCGTGTTGGCTACAGTGCACCTCCCTTCCCTGTGATAAAGCAGCTCAAGATCTCTAGGGGTTTGTTTGTTTGCTTGCTTTGTTGTTTTGTTGCAAATTAACATACATGGAGTGGAACGTACTAGAGGAGTTACAGATTTGGTTGTTTATACATACATATGGGTTACAGTTGGACGACATAGAGTGAGGCAGTTGAGAGGAGTTGCAAACTTGGTTATTAATATAGACTTATGTTTCGGATGGTATTAATGCTTTACAGTGCATTTGAACACTTTTATATATGTATGGAAAGGGTTCAGAGTTAAAGTCCTGGGCAAGTAGGTGGGAAGGGAAGGAAGGGGGGATTTGTTCAGAGATGTTTGAGGCTTCCAAAGAACTAAAACTACACTGGCACTGGTAAGGTAATCTTTGTTGTTTGTTTAGAATTTTAAAATAAAAAAAATACAAGTGGAAATAAAGAAGTAACTAAGAAAACAGGTGAATGGGGGTGGGGCAGGGCTAGGGAGCCCAGTGTACTTGTGTGCCTAGGGGCCCTCAAAGAATTAATCCTGCCCTGATTGTGTACGCAAGAATCTGTTATAAATGTCTGTGTGTGTAAGGATACCACTTCCTAAACAAGCATCATTCTTTGATGTGATTGGTCCTTAAAAACTAATGGCAAGTAATTTTATTTTTTTAGTTTAAATGTCTTTATTGAATTTCATAAAATACAATAATTCAACACAACAATTAATCTAATGATATTTAAGCCTTACTCCCCCCCCCCTCCAACAAAATTGTAAATGTAGACTAATTGGGAAAACAAACCAGAAAGACAAGTCAATTAGCATGTATTCTACAATAGTCATCTAAAAGAGCCCAAACCCTCTTAAAATATCAAACTGAACATCACCTAACAACAGCTACTTCTTCATATTTATGCATCAGACAGACTCCCATCCACCATGCAGGAAAAGAATGAACTGGACTATTTTTCCATTCTGATAAAACATGCTGACCCATAAGAACATCAAATAATTTGGCCTTATATTTTTTAACTAAATGCGATAAGATAGCAGAACACAGCTATACAGCTCTATTCAGAATCCAAAGATTTCTTGCACTCATTGCCAGACTTCACCCCAAAACATTTTAACAGCATGGCATCCAAACAATATATGATAAAATGTACCTAAGATTTACAAGTCCAGCATAAATTAGATCCAAACATTGACAGACTGGAGACTCTGTAAGGTCTGTAATATGCTTGGTGAGCAACATAGAATAAAAATTGTGCTAATGTTGCTTAAAAATCCTGAGAGCTAAGTATAACCTCTTTTTGCTTTAATTAGCTGTTTAAAGATTGAGAACTCCACTATTTTGCAATATTTTATTAGCACTTTCACTCACAATCAATGATTGGGTGGTGGGTCTGGCTATAGGGACTTCGGTCCTTGGCAAGAATACACATCTCTGAGCGTATGAAATTCCAATTAAAGTTTAGTAATTATATTTGATCTGTAATCAGAGATCTCTGTACCTTGGTGACAGAGTAGGTTAACATATCTTTCTCCAAAAAACTGTCCATATAACATCATTGATTTCCATTTGGAAATCAGGTTCCCACAGCTGCTGCAGAGTAATACATGCATTTAATCTCTTAAATTTAACTTTTCGATAAATTGAAGAGGCTCTTTTTGATAGCCTAATGAGACCTACACAAAAATTCTATAAGCTCACATCCCTGGTACTTATCAGATCTTTGTAACATGACTTTGCCAAAGAATGTTTTAACTGCAACCATTTAAAAAATTGTGTATCAGCACTCAGATCCTCAAACATTTTAAAGTTATTACCCTGATATAATTGATTGACAAACCAAATCCCCTTCCGTTGACATTCAGTCCAATTAATAGTCAGTCCTTGAATTTTGATGTCTGGATTGAACCAAATGGAAATGTACTCAGAGGCAGGCCACAAAAGTCCTAAATCGCTAGCCATAGGTTGTAGCACAGGAGATATAGCCTGTAAAACCAAGAATTGTGGTATTGCCTACTGAAGCTGCATAGTCAACAGCCCACATAGAGGGAATGGTTTTGCAATTTTAAATTTCAATTATAAGATTGCGAGACACTGGTATAAGTGATGACACTTATAGACACAAATGTGACTTGTTATGCTAGTACTCTATAAAGGAAAGTTGGTGTTTGCTTTTCTTTATAGTATAGATGCCACATAGACATCCTCCAGGTCATAGAATTACCCCCATGCGACTAATCAGATGAATGGAATAGACTTTATTGTTTGGGTGAATCAGAAACCTGGAACTGACTGAGAAGTTTGTTTGTCTGTTTTATTTCACTTCAGAACTCTGAAGAGGAAAACAAAGGAAATGAAGAAAAATTGGTGAATCTTGACCTTGTCTTTGGATATCACTTAAAGCCAGGAACTAGCTCAAAGGTAATATCCCTACCAAAAATATTGGGATCTTTTGACACTGGATTAGGGTTTTCTTATTTGATCATAGCCCATGTTGTACTCATTTGGACATAAGAACATAAGAATAGCCTTACTGGGTCAGACCAATGGTCCATCAAGCCCAGTAGTCCATTCTTACGGTGGCCAATCCTAGTCAAAACCAAGGTGTAGCAATATTCCATGTTACCGTTACAGGGCAGGCAGTGGCTTCCCCCGTGTCTTTCTCAAAATCAGACTATGGACTTTTCCTCCAGGAACTTGTCCAAACCTTTCTTAAAACCAGCTACACTATCCGCTCTAACCACATCCTCTGGCAACGCATTCCAGAGCTTAACTATTCTCTGAGTGAAAAAAAATTTCCTCCATCTTTTTGTATTTGTTCTCTTTCTATCATTCTTGCTGACATCATGATGATGATGGTGAGATACAAGTCTTGAGATCTTGCTTGGTGCAGCTGGGCATTTTTAAGAACTGCTTCATACCTTTTTTGCTTGCACCACTTGTTGTTGACTGGGGGTTTGCTGGTATTTTGAGGATTTTTGAGTGTACAGCAGAATTTGTCCTGGCAGAGGACATACCTGCCAGTACCTCATCAAGGCCCACTGAGTAGGTACCTTTTGATTTAAAGTCCGTTTTATTCATTCATTTATTTAAGAGATTTATATCTTACTCTGTCTTCACATTATAGAAAGGTTCCAATTAAAACATATATTAAAATCTGCATAATTCAGAATGCAGCAGTTAGACTGATTTTTGATTTAAAGAAGTATGATCATGTCACCAATTTCTATCATCGATTGCATTGGCTTCCGGTTGAAGCACAGATTAAATTTAATTTTGGCTGTATTTGTTTTAAGGCATTAACAGGTCTAATCCCAGAGTATCTTATGGAGTCTTTCATCATTACAAATTCTAAACATTCTAGAAAATCTCATTCACTATTCTCTTTTCCTTCTGCAAATATAAGAAATTCCAGGAGCGATTGCTGTCCTTCCAGGCAGCCTCATGGATTAGGGATCTAACTCACATATTTATACTTTCAAATTCGTATCAACAATTTTGATGTGCTTTAAAGACGCATCTTTTTATAGAATCTTTTGGAAGTTAGACATTGGATGTTTATTCATTTGAATTGCTAATCTCTGTGAACCACATAGAACTTAATGCTATTTGCGATATAGAAGTGAGTTTTTATGTTATGTTATTAAAAAAAAAAAAAAAGAAACAATATATAAGACACTCTTACACTGGCACTGGAGCAACTAGGTTACTGCAAGAATCAAAACTACTATCCTTTTAAATAACACAATGAATATGAACCTTAGATGACTGAAACACCCACCAGAAAGCCAAAATCTAAAATTAAAATCAATTTAAAACACCTAAATCTTTGAAGAGCAATTCTATAAGACAAGCCCAAATTAAAGCCCCAATCATAGAGTGTGGTATAATGGTTAGAGCTATAGCCTTAGCACCCTGAGGTTGTGGGTTCAAACCCTGTGCTGCTCCCTGTGACCCTGGGCAAGTCACTTAATCCTCCACTGCCTCAGGTATATTAGATAGATTGTGAGCCCACTGGGACAGATATGGAAAATGAGTGAAGTACCTGTATGTAAACTGCTTTGAGTGTGGTTGTATAACTACAAAAAGGTGGTATACATGTCCCAATCTCTTTCCCTTATGTGTGGAATCTGCACTCTTAATTGGCAAAAACTGGGCATACCAAGGTTTACAACCTGCAGTGATTTAATTGGCTTTCAATAATGGTGGCTTGGCATTCCGAGCACAGACACCCCTCTTAAGAGAACCAATCTTCTCATGAGACTGGAGCAAAAGGATATAAATATTGTTTATTGAAAGCTTCTATACTGCTACTAATAACTGGGGAGTCAATTTAGAGTGGTTTACATGAGCTTCTGTAATGGTGTATAATACATAAGAGTGTTTCTGTGATGGTTTTCCATACAGGGCTTCTGTAATGTTGGTACAATGTATTTACATATCTTTTACATTAGTCTTTGACTGTGTATACTGTGTATAATGATGTTACAGTACATTAACATATTTTTTACATTAGTCTTTTGACCGCTGGGGTTCTTGGACCTCTCAGCAGCCTTCAACCTAGACCAACACACACTACTAAAATCAAGATGCCTAGAATTGGGCCTCAAAGGAAGGTCACGACATGAATAGAGTCCTTTCTATCCAAAAGACTAACGAGGGTAGAATAGCAGGGGAGCACAAGCAACTGGAAAGAAACAGACATAGGGGTACCACAGGGATCCACTATGTCACCCATGCTGTTCAACATCTTCCTTCATCCGCTGGGGAAATTAGAAACATAGAAAATGACGGCAGAAAAGGGCCACGGCCCAACAAGTCTGCCCACTCTAATGACCCACCCCCCTAATTTCTTCCTTGAAGTGATCCCACATGCTTATCCCATTTTTTCTTAAAATCTAGCACGCTGCTGGCCTCAAGTACCTGCAGTGGAAGATCATTCCAATGATCAATGACTCTTTCGGTGAAGAAATACTTCCTGGTGTCGCTGTGAAACCTCCCACCCCTGATTTTCAACGGATGCCCTCTTGTTGCCGTAGGTCCTTTAAGAAAAAAGATATTTTCTTCTACCTCATCAGAAAACTGGGATGGGAATGCTATATCTATGTTGACGACAACCAACTGATAATCTCACTGAAGAAACAGGACGTGAAAACTAAACAGTGGTTCAAAGACATTCCTAGAGAAAAATCTTTGGATGGTTCCAAACAAATGGACTAGTATCTAACAAAGATAAAACAGAACTACTTCTGATTAACAAATGGGACAGAAATAACCCAAGATACCAAGTAACTCTGAACAGCAATAAAATAAAATCATCCACGGAAGAGGTGAGAACCTAGGAGTATGGCTGAACCCAAACCTAGACAAGATGTTACAGATCAAACACATCATGAAAAATACTTATGGCAAACTCTATTGGGTTAGAGGACTTAAACCCTATCTCACTCATCAAGCAATGTGCAATGTAATAATAAACCTGGTATTCTCAAGCTTTGACTCCTGCAATGCAATCGTGCTAGGCATTCCAAAGTACTTGATAAGGCAGAGTCAAATGGTATAAAATGCAGAGTACTTGTATGAGGGGCCGCTGAAAAGTTCATAGCCCAAAGTTGGCGGCAGTCTCCATCGAGGACTATACACTTAGTGCGGTGAATTTCTACTTTTTTTTTTGTTCCATATTTTTCTTCTACTCTTTTATTTTGATTTCTCTTTCATTTCATTATTTTTCCTCTTCCCTTTGCTTGGCTGTGGAGGAGTAGCCTAATGGTTAGTGCAGTGGACGGGGGACTGGGTTCAATTCCCACTGTGGCTCCTTGTGACTCTGGATAAGTCACTTAACCCTCCATTGCCCCAGGTACAAAATATTCATAGATGGTAATACGCCCACTAGGGTCACAAAATACCTGCATATAATGTGTCCAGCACTGCATTTGTCTGGTACTGCTATAGAAAGATTATTTCTAAGGGTTTTTTTTCTTTTCTTACTCATTCTATACTCTCATCCTTTGCTAACAACACAAAAATAACTAATTAAAAAAATTTTTTTACCAAACCTTCCCCACAGTTTAAGCCAACGTCCAACAACTCACAATTCCTTTTTAAATTAAGACATAAAGAGCCATGTTTGTTAACATAATTTTCCAGAGAAAGTTCCATTGGTAAACTATTCTACCAAACAGGGGCTATTACAGAGAACATCCTTGACTTCACCGTTTCTCTTTTACTTCTTTAAGTGCAGGAATCTCCAAAAGATGTTCTTGGCCAGATCTCGTGGATGTTCAGGGACGTGGTTTTTCAGTTTCCTATTTAAATGTTTAGGGTAGTCATTCTTCAGTGCATTAAAGGTAATCAACAGAATTTTAAATTTTATCCTTGATAAAATTCATAGCCAGTGTAATTTTGCCAATACAGTGGTACCTCAGAATCCAAACGCCCCAGAACTCAAACGACTTGGAATCCAAATTTTTTTTGTAATAAATTTTGTCTTGGAATCCGAACTCTAGTTTGGAATCTGAACGCCCTGCACATTGTATGTGTGTGTTTGTGCCCCAGAATCTGAATGCTGCTTTGGAATATTTGGTAATATTTTACCTTAAAATCCAGTGTATTTCCTGTTAAAATTTGAGTTTGTGGGACCCAGGAATGGATTAATCCAGTTTCTATTATTTTCAATGGGAAAAACTGTCTTGGAACTCGAACGGGGTTCTGGAACGGATTAAGTTCAGATTCCAAGGTATCACTGTATAGGTGAAATTCTCTCTTAATGTGTTTTGTTCAATAAAACCCTATCCACAGCATTTTGAACCAGTTATAAGGCAAAATAAATGTCACTGTTCTACTATATCCAAAGAAGTCTCTAAAATATCAGCTATATTGAGATTGTTACCGCATAGGAAATCCCACTGATGCAGGACAGAGTTCTGGATATTTCCTAGGGGTCACTAGATGGCAGTGATACTGAGGGGGGGAGACTACAGGGAGATTTGCCTAACTTGGCTCAAAGAAACAAGAATAGGGAGCGCAAACTTACCAGGCTATTTGGTTATCTGTCCCCCACCAAGACTCAATGCACTGAGGGGGAGTCCCAGACACAGAGTGTTATAAATGCTACCTCCTTCCCACCCACTTGACCTTCAATCTATCTTTTCTTATAAGGTACATTAAATAATGTAACCACTGGAGATATTGCTTCCACAGGTAGCTGTAGAATTTCACCCATATATTTCTTAAGTAGGTCTCTAGATACAAATGTGAGATAATAGGAAAATTGAAAAGTCTCAAATTATTTCTTCTTAGAGTGTTCTCAAGTTGTCTTATTTCCAAGGTATGTCTTATTTCCAAGGTTCACACAATCTTGCACCGGAGTTTTCTGAACTATTTGCAGCTCTTCTATTCTTTTCCCTATCTCAGCATAATTATTTGATTCCCTTAATCTTCAAAAGCTTGACATTATCATCCTAGATCTCCAAGGTGGTGTCCTCATCCTTCTTTTATCTACATCAGCTGAAACATCTTTGGCGATACTTCTCCAACACAGACTTCATTCAACTGCTATATGCCTTTGTGCTGTCTCACCTGAACTACTGTAATGGCTTGTATACCGGCCTTCCTACAAAGGAACAACATCGACTACAAAGAGTCCAGAATGCCACGGTTAGACTACTAAAAAACCTCTGTCCTTTCAATCCCATTACCCCAGCACTGAGTGAAGTACACTGGCTACCTGTAAGGAAGTGGACCATTTTCAAGCAACTGACTATCGCCTTTAAATGCTTCCATGGCATGACCCCCCCCCCCCACTACATGGTAGAAAAGCTCCCCATCTACTACCTGATCAGACCACGCAGATCCCAGCTGGAATGCCAACTATGCAGCCCACTGGCACACCAGTTACAACTGGAAACCACGTGGTAAAACTGTGGAACCAGCTATCCCTGGACATCCAAGCTATAGATAGCCTGCTACCTTTTCGGAAAGCAGTAAAAACTATGTTCTCAAATCATCACATACCTGCCTTGAGATCCTAACGGCCAGGTTATAGCAGACTGCAGTTGACCACAAGAGACTCATTACTATGTGCGGTGTATTGCTCCAACCTCTACCATGGTCTCATTAGTCTAATGCAGGGGTGCCCAAAAGGTCAATCGTAATCGACCAGTAGATCGCAAAGGCAACGCAAGTCTATTGCAAAGCCCATCCTGGGCTCCACGATAGACTCACGTTGCCTTTACATTCTGTTCTCCCTGCTTCCCCAACGCCAGGCCCACAGCCTTCTCCCCAATCGCTGGCCTGGAACTTCCTCTCCGATGTCAGATTTGAAGTTGGGGGAGAAGACTTGTGGGCCCGGTTCTTGTACGAACCTGGCCTGGTGTCGGGGAAGCAGGGAGAAATCGCGGCAGGGACAGGGAGGGAGAGAGAAAGACAGACAGAAAGAAAGGGAAGGGAGATAGAAAGGAGGCAGGGAGAGAGGAAGAAAAAGTTGGACTCATGGAGAGACAGAGAGAGATGTTGGTTGGGGAAAGGAAGGAAAAGCTTAGGTGCTGCTAAGCGGGATTCTACAAGCAGCGTCTGGTGCCTACAGGTTTCAAGTTTATTAAAGTTTTCATATAAAACAGTAAAACTAAAATGGGGAGAAACAAAAGTTACATAAGAAAGAGGAATTCAAACATTATAATAATAGACAAAAGATACTGTGTGGTGCAGTGGTTAAAGCTACAGCCCCAGCACCCTGGGGTTGTGGGTTCAAATCTGGCACTGCGCCTTGTGACCCTTGGCAAATCACTTAATTCCCCCAGTGCCCCAAGTGTGAGCCCGCCAGGACAGATAGGGAAAAATGCCTGAGTACCTGAATAATTTGTAATCTATGCGGAATATAAGTAATTAAATAAATAATAAAGTATAAGCAGCGGAGGAAGAACTACAATATCTTGATAGGAAAGAAAGTGAGGGAAAATTACAAGTTAGGCATGGTTAGGTGCCATTTATACAATGGGGCCCTAAGTGTCATGCAGCCCATTAGTAAAAGGTGTATGTTTGTAAGGGGGATGTAGACATGGGCAGAGCTCAGAATTAATGATTTTATTTTGCAGCACTTAAGCATTAACACACTAGATCTAAGGCTGGTGTAAGTGCTTGCATTCATGTGTATACAGTATATCTGGTTACGCTAGGCACCTACTTTCCCTTCTAGAATAAGCTCCTACCATATGTTCTGTAGGTGCCTAACTAGATACCCTACTATAGACGTTCCCTTCTAATGCCTAAAGCAGGCCGCAAGCATCTGAAGACGTTTCAGCTTATCTATTTTACATAATGTGTGCTTTGTCTCATTAACTGTGTGCCTCATTTCACTGTAGCATTTAAGAACACCGTAAATCTACCCCCCCCCTTTTTTTTTTTTTTTGTAACTTCACACACAACTAAAAAAATATATGTAATCCAGTAACCTTGTCTGCTCTGGTGTCTAGTTAGTAACAATCTGCCCTGACCTTAGACACCAGCTACTGTTAAGGGTATAACACATTTACATATTTTGCAATAAAACATCAGTCATTTGCATTTACTGTGTCAAGTTTTATTTGATTCTTTCACCTAAAAATGACTCATTTTTCTTTCTTGTATTTTAAAAACCAACTACTCTAAGCTTGTTTGAGAATAATCAAAAATTGCCCATTTAGCTAGAAGTCATTTTCTTTTCAAAAGGCAAATGTTATTTAATCTTTCAGCTGTTCATTGTGCCATCATAAATACTTTCTTTTCAGCACAGTTGTGGGGACTGAAATGAGCCCACTAATTGCCTCCCATTTCGACTGACATGTGGTGGTTTAGTGCAAAGAGAACACAGCGGGGAGAAGGAAATAGGAGGCTGAGAAAATGAGAGCTAATTATTTTCACTGCCTCATGTCAGGCTCTGTGTCAGCCTTGTTTTTACAAACTGGAAGGTTTAGCACCAAATAAAACAAAGTGGCGTCATGTTTTTATATACTGGCAGTGTCATGGAAGCAGCTGCACATCTCAAAGACAATATAATGCCTGCATTCGCATGGACACCATCTGACAGCCACTGTGAGCCACAGCTAATGAGGATATCACAGTGGTGCCAAGCGAAAGGTGCTGAATTATGTATGATTCTTCATCACTACAGCAATAGTCCTGTACATCATTATGAGACATTGTTTTGCTGAAGAGATTAAAACATTCTTAGTTCCAGACCCTTGCAACCTGCACATGCTGAAAGAGGTTATTAATGGAATTTTTTTTTTTTTTTTGTGAGAGTTTCTTGTGGATTTCTTTTTGGTTAAAAATATCTCATGGGAAAAAGCTGTGGAGGGTCGTGACACTGTGTATATATATTTTTTTTAAAAAAGAGAGAAGCAAATTAGCTGTACTTGTATTTTGTTCCTTTTCAAGCCAACTTAATAAAATGCAGCAGGGTTTTTACATCATGATAAATAACCCAGGTGCCACCTCTAGATCTTCAGCTGTAATGCTTTTAAAACAGGGGGTTTTAGCAGCTGAGATAGATACTGCAATATCTAGAAACGGACAGGAGCTTTTGAGGGGCTGGGACACATTGCTATTAGTACCAGCGGGTCCAGCATTTCTTCACAGTTTTCTTACATTCTGCGCTTCATTTTACATCATCCATTGTGTGGTTCTCTAAGATCTTCAAATGTTGTCGCTTTCAAATCTTAAAAAGTTTATTGCAATTGGTGTATTTTGAAGCATATCTTCAACATAAACCTCCTTCAAGAATGAGATCTCTCACCAGGCTGGAATACTGTTTGTCGTTGAGCCTCCAGGCCTAAGCTTTTAATTATGTATTCATGTTACTCTTGTTTATCTTCTTCTGAAGGGAAAGAGGAATAAAAACAGAAAACCTAAGACCTGAAGTTAAGGAATGATTGCGAGTTGTCTTGCTTTTCCATCTGTGCCCCTATCTGTTCCCATTTCAAGCTCCAGAGAGGTCTCATGTGACCTTTAGAAGGACAAGAAGGTCTCATAAGATGTTTCAGAATTACTGTGTGAAAGACCAGCAGGTGTCACCATAACACCTCCCTCTCCCTTAAAGCCAAGTATATCAGCAGAATTTCCTAAAACCACACAGCTGGATTAGAGCTAGGAATGAAACCTAGGATTCCCACTTATTAGCACAAAGTATTCTCCCTTTCACTGCTGGATCTACTCTTTTCTATTTAAATGAATTATGTTGGTATTTCAGATTTGAAAACTTGAGTGGCCTACTCTCTTGTTGATCTTTTCTAAGTGCATGGTCTCTTGCTGCTTTATCAGCAGTACTTTAATAGAAGTTGTAGAGGGTGGCTGATACAAATTCTGAGACCATATAACACGTAGCTGAGTTACAGTCAGGAGGTGGATATAGTTGAGGCTTTTATTTCTCAGCTGGCTTATTTATATCTATCTATAAATTATAGATTTGTACATACAAACATAGATATTTCTACGTGCATATATACATGTACATATATAAGTAATTGTTTATCATTCATTAAAATTTATTCTGCCAGGCTTAAAGTAGGCCAAGGTGACTTATTTATTCAGCTTTCTATATCGTTCTCCCAGGGGAGCTCAGAATGGTTTTACATGAATTTATTCAGGTACATAAGCATTTTTTCCTGTCTGTCCTGACGGGCTCACAATCTATCTAATATACCTGGGGCAATGGGGGGATAAAGTGACTTGCCCAGGGTCACAAAGAGCAGTGTGGGTTTGAATCCACAACCTCAAGATGCTGAGGCTGTAGCTTTAACTGTCAAAGACAGAAAAGAACTCCAAAACTGTGACAGAAAATATACTAATACATGCTCACATATCATCCATAAAAATTAGGTCCCCTTATATGAAGTTAGACGTTTTTATCGACGGCCGCAGCGGTATTAGCTCCAATGCTCATAGAAATTCTATGAGCATCAGAGCTTTTATTGCTGCGGCCGGTGATAAAAAAAAAGCCTATCGCGGCTTCATAAAAGGGGGGGGGGGGGTAGCCAATTAAAATAATCATGATAAACCAAAACAAAGTAAAATAAACCTAACACAAAATATTCAAATTTGACATTACAGGCACATCACTATAAACTTGCCCATTCCTATTGATCTGGAGTTCCAAATACTGTAACAAAAAAAATTTCAGCCCGTATTGGAATAGATAATTTATTCCAAAGAGCAGGTGCAAGTAAAAAAAAAAAAGAAATGCACTTTCACATGCTTATGCTAGACGTGCCCTAGACAGAGTGGATATTACCAATTATTACTCTAGTGGCTAAACTGTATCTTTTTTTCACTGTATATTGCCCTTTTTCTGTATTGTTTTGCTTTCTTCTTAGTACTAGGATTAACAAACTATATTTTCTTTTACAATAGTTATCTTTTTTTAGTATGTGGACACTTCTGCTGCAACTTGTACTTTTGAACTGGTAGTAATTATTTATGAAAAATGTATCATAAAAAGAGCAGCAGAACTCATTGCACTAAGTTTCAAGGTTAAAATATAAGAATAATATATTCAAAATTATTTGGGTTTTTTTGCACAGAGTTTGAGATGTGATGTCATGCTGCAGTATTTTAGGCTACATCCACTTACAAACACTTTTCAAGTTCACTTTAGTTTCTGGGACAGCAAATCCAGATTTTCCAGGACAGTTTTACAGAGCAAATGGGAAAGAAAAGAGGATGGGGAAAACATTTCTAAAAAGTTCATTGTATGAACCTTACTGTGCCATTATGGGATAGATAGGCTTTCCTTGCTTATTCCTTTTTCAATTATGCTCTTGGTCTCTTCTTTCTCAGTTATTTAGATTCTTGATCCTCTCTAAATGTGGACTCTTTTGGAATTTTTTGTTTCTTGTTAAAACTTTATACCTGTTTTTCAGATTGTACTTAAATTCCTTTTTCCTTAAACAAAGCCTTCTTTTATGTATATTGCTTCCAAATCAAGAAAAAAAAGAAAAGAAAATCAAAATTATCATTTTTCTTGAAGCTTGGTGAGAAGGAAACAAAAGAAAACCCGACCCAAAACAGAAGGGCTTACTAGGCTGCAATACATTTTTTTTCAAAATTGGTGACTGCTGATTCATGCAACTCCATGTTCTAGATACATGCATCCATTGGCTTCCACATTGCTAAGAAACCCCTTAACCTTGTCTGCCTTTCTGCAATAATGACCTCATATTTGTGGTATTGCAACACTACACTATCAGAAATGCTTGTATCACAGTACTGGCTACCAAATCAAGCCATCTGCACTTCTTTTCGGTAGTGGTGCCTTTCATAACCTCCACTTTGAATAATAATTTATATGATAGCTCTTCTTTGAATTGAAAGATGCTGCACAGTCTCATCCAGGTTTTTAGCCAAAATATTTATGGTGAAGAACAAAAATAATAAAGAGATCCTACATCCCTTCCACAGTTCTAGCGTTCATTTCAAGTCCACAACTCAATCAGGTATGATGTGACTGGTATCCAGTAGGTTCAGAATGATATAAAATTCAAAGGTTGTCTCAGGCTATCAGATGGTCTTTGCACTCTTGATCAAAATCAACAATGTCCCCAAAAGCAGAATCTTTCTCCTGTACCTTATAAAAGCTCTAACCTTCTGTTAACAAAGGCCCACTGTAGACTTTTATAAAACCATGGAATCGATCAGCTTGGTTCTACTATTGCAGAGCATTTCCCATACAACTCAGGTTTATCCCCCCCCCAAACAAAAAAGAGAATGTATTTGAGAAGTTGCATGGGCCAGCACTGAACGACATGCAGTAGAGCCATCTCAATGAGCTGGTTCTACTGCAAAATTGCTGACCCAAAAATACAGCGATATGCTATAAGCGATGAACATACCAATTAGTAATCTGCAGCTTGTTGTGAAATGTCGCCCTTCCTGTTGGTGTCTGAGTGATGACTGGATCAGGAATTGACTGGAAGGGTGACATTTAATTAAAAACAAACAAACAAAAAGTCACCAACAATCTGCACTGGTCCTCCACTTGACCCCAACTGACCAGACCCTGCTTTTCCCTACTTAAATTAAACACTTCCCTGGTGTCTAGCAGCATCCCCCACCCTATCTGACATAACTAAACCCCTCCCTCCCCTACTTAAAAAGAGCCCTGATGTCCAGTGGCACGCTTTTCCCTTCCTTTGACTACAGTGCCCTAGTGGCACTCTTAGCTCCCAACCCACCTTGACTTCAAAAACATTCCCTGGTGTCTAGTGGCACCCCAAACCGCTGACTCCTTTTCCAGGCCCCCTCCCAGACCTGAAATAGGCAAGAGTGATGCCCATTCATTCTTGACTCTAGTGCCACCATCTTTCATTAATGGTGGTGTATCCTGGGATGCACTGGGCAGAGTCAGTTTGCCATATAAGGGATTTATTCCCTTATTTAGTAATCAGGCACAGACACGAAATGCTATATTTGCCTGGTACTCACATGGCCACATTCCTTCCAGCTTGAGATCACCCCCTTCAGATTTTGCTCAGACTTGAAGAACATTATTACAGAGATAATTTTATACACTTTTTTGCACATTTAAGGGCCTTTACAAAATTATTCCAAGTGTTACTTGTGTAAAAGTAGGTGTGGTGACAAGAAGATGCATTTTGTGCAACCTGCATATAGACATGTTTTGGAGTAGAATTTAGGTGGAGCACGACCGGTGTTAGGATCTACATGTGTACATTACAGGCAAACATTTACAACTACTTCTAAGCAGGTGTAATTTTTGCCAATTTATATAAAGAAACATAGAATAGTGCTTAGCGCAGATTTTTTTTCAACACCCATTTTTGAATGCCATTTATAGAATTCTTCCCCCCCTCCCAATACATAGGGCTCCAAGAAAAAGAGCACATGGATCCACCAAATGCAACAAGAAATATCTCAAAAATGCAAAAAGACCAGGCAAATTATTTGCATTGCTGCACAGAACAAATCTGTGGTACTTCACTGGGTTAGCTCAGAGCTTAAAAATCTATCATTATTATTTTTAATTAACATGTGCCTCTTAGATGCAAATTAATAGGAATCTTATGGAGAGAATTGTGTGGTCTTAATTTCAGTTATGTACAGTATATCGTATTTAAGAACTACATCCAACTTTTCTATAAGATCTGTGGCTAGGAATTAATTTAATCTTTGTGTTTAAAGCTTTTCTGTTCTGAAATACTGTAACTTTGTTTTAATGCAGGACTGCAAGTGGAAAATGTACATGGAGATGGATGGGGATGATATTGCAATTGCATACATAAAAGATGTGACGTTTAACACAAATTGCCCTGATGTTGAGGTGTTAAAGATGACAAAGGTAGAGTTGTATAAGCTACTCGAAAGCTGGGTAGATTCAGGTATTTGGATATATGTTAAAACACTAACTGCTGTGATTTTGAAAACATGCATATAATAGGTTGCTAACTGCTAGGTTAAAACCAAACTGATTATCAAACATTTCCCATAGACAATCTTATAATTTTTTTTTCCACTTGCAACATGTTGTACCCAATGAAAAGAGCTCTTATACAACCATGTGGAGTGTATAAACATGCAAAAAGTGGGTATGTGGAGCAAGGTTGCTTATTTTTCTCAGACCATGGGTAAGCATTAATGGGAACATAGTTTGGGTAGAGATGAGGTGGCATTTTTCACACATTTTCTAAAGTATGCGAATACACACAAATTGGGGACTTCCTGAAGAGCTGCTGGTAGAAATCTGGAACACTCTTCCGGAAGCTGTTATAGGGGAAAGCATCCTCCAGGGATTCAAGACAAGGTTAGACAAGTTCCTACTGAACCGGAACATACACAGGTAAGGTTAGGCTTAATCAGGGCACTGGTCTTTGACCTAAGGGCTGCCACGTGAGCGGACTGCTGGTCATGATGGACCACTGGTCTGACGCAGCAGCGGCAATTCTTATGTTCTTATAAAAAGAAAAACGCCATTGGAATATCTTACCTGCTGGCATTCAAACTTGGGAATAGGTAAAACTTGGGCTTCAGTAGGTTATTGCATTGTCCTTCTCCTCTACTTTTTAGTCCAGTACTCTGCTTTTTCAGCAAAGTCAGTTTAGGCAATAGTGTAGACCAGTGTCTCACAAACATTTTCCGCCATGGCACACTAAACTCAGGACCGCATATACAGAGCCTCTGAGAATGCGTGGACGTCAACCAGTGATGTCACACGCATGTGTGTGAAGTTATCACGTTGATGTCCATGCATGCTTAGAGGCCAGGACCTTCCCAACAGTAGATGCAATGTCTTCTCGCACCAAGGATGTGTTTCCAGGGGCTTCTGCCCAGGAAGGAAGGGTTAGGGCGTCCATTATAGTGGGAGATTTGATCATTAGGCATGTAGATAGCTGGGTGGCTGATAGAAGTGAGGATCGCTTGGTTACTTGCCTGCCTGGTGCAAAGGTAGCGGACTTCATGCATCACCTAGATAAGATTTTAGACAGTGCTTGGGAGGTGTCTGCTGACTAGGCACATGTGAGTACTAATGACATAGGGAAATATGATAGGGAGGTTTTGGAAATCAAATATAGGCTCTTAGGTAGGAAGTTAAAGTCCAGAACCTCCAGGGTAGCATTTTAAGAAGTGCTCCCTTTTCGACTCACAGGACCTAAGAGCCAGGCAGAGCTCCGGTCTCAATGCATGGATGAGGCAATGGTGCAGAGGGGGGAGGGTTTTAGATTTGTTAGGAACTGAGCAACATATTGGGAAAGTGGGAACCTATTCCACAAACATGGGCTCCATCTTAACCAGCGTGGAACCAGGCTGCTGGTGTCAACATATAAAAAGGGGATAGAGCAGCTTTTGAACTAGAAACTGGAGGAAGGCCGACAGTCGCTCAAAAGATCATGGTTCGTAACAAGGTATCTTTAAAAGAGATCATCATAAAATAGAAGACAGTGCATCCTGACAACTAAATTGTAATACAGGCCACAATAGACCAGGTTTCCTTAAATACAGAAAGCAAGCTGATTTTAAAGATGGCAAATTATCTATGCCAACTGCTGAGCAAATTGCAAATAGATATGATAAATATTGTTTGAAATATCTGCATGCAAATGACAGAAGCCTAAGAGATAGGAGAGTTAGAATATATTGCACTAAAAGAAAAGATAGATTTAATAGGTATCTCAGACCTGGTGGAAGAAAGATAACCAATGAGACACTGCCATACTGGGATACAAATTTTGTCGCCATGATAGGGTGGATCGAATTGGTGGAGGCGTGGAGGGGCATAATCGAAAGGGATGTCTAAGTCTGTTTACGTCCATCTTGCATGTCGTCCAAAGTTAAAAAGAGCCTAAGACACATTTTCGAAAGATATGTCCAACTTTTTTTAACTTTCGAAAATCGTCTAATTATACGTCCTGCCGATCTGATCATCCAAGCCACTAAATCGTCCATCTTTATACCACATTTCCGTCCAACTTTCCGCCAAGTCCAAAATGCCTAGAACAAGCCCTGTTGGACGTGGGAGGGATCTACAAAATGATGGACTGCATACCCAGACATGCCACCTAAATAGTGGGGTACCTTACAGGGCACTGCTGTGAACTTCACAAAAGGGTGCCATGGCTTCTCCTCACTACAGCTCCCTTATAGGTAATGGTGAGCCCCCCAAACCACCTCCAGAATCCCCTAGACCCACTTATCTACCACCCTAATAGCCCTTATGGCTGCAGGAGCCACTTATATGCCAATAAAAAAGGGTTTTGGGGGTGTATAGGGCAGTGCACATGTTTAAGTATCAATGCAGTGATTACAGGGGCTTTTGGGCATGGGTCCTCCTCTCTATGGGTCCCTAACCCACCTCCAAGACAACTTAAGCTGCCTTTGGGCTGGACGACTAGGCTTTCCTATGCCAGGCGGCCAGGTGATGATGGTCTGGAGGATGAAATTTAAAGTTGTGAATAAAATTTTTATGGGGGTGGGGGTGGGGGTGATCACTGGGGTAGTGTGTGGGGGTCTGTGTTATGTGTTTGCAGTGCTTATCTGGTGAGTTAAGGTGGGTTTTTGTGACTTAGACCATGTTTTACATGGTCTAAGTCACAACGTCCAAGTTCCGTCGATCCTGGGCAGTATAACTTTCGGTTATATATGCTGTACAACCAAGTCTAAGCCAGCCCACGTCCCGCCCAACTTCTGCCCTCGACACACCTCCCAAAACACCCCGTTTAGCTTTGGACGTTGAGCAGCACTATGAAGGCCTAGGTCGTTTAGAAATACATCCAAAACCCGTTTTTATTTTTGGCGCTTGGACGTTTTTTAGAAATGTTCGTCCAAGTGCCATCTTAGGCTGGGTTTTGGACGTTTTTCTCTTTTGATTATCATTCCCATAGTGTTCTATGTTAAAAAGGGACTTGAATCAAATGGACTGAAAATCCTTCAGGAGCAGAAACACACCTTGGAATCCCTGTGGGTAGAAATTCCATGTGTAAAGGGGAAAAGGATAGTGATAGGAGTGTACTACCGTCTGCCTGACCAGGATGAACAGACAGATGCTGAAATGTTAACCGAAATTAGGGAGGCTAGCAAACTAGGTAACAAAATAATAACAGGTGATTTCAATTACCCCAATATTGACTGGTAAATCAGGGCATGCCAGGAAGATAAAATTCCTTGATGACATCAAGGACTGCTTTATGGAGCAGTTGGTTCAGGAACTGACAAGAAGAGAAGCAAATCTAGACCTAGTTCTTAGTGAAGCGCATGAATTGGTGCAAGAGATAATGGTGCTGGGGCCACTTGATAACAGTAATCATAACATGATCAAACTTGATATAATGCCTGGAATAAGTTCACACATGAAATCCAATGGAACAACATTTAACTTTAAAAAAGGAGACTATGATAAGATGAGAATGGTAAAAAAAAAAGAAACTTAAAGGTGCATCTGCAAAGGTCAAAAAAATATATCAAGCATGGATGTTATTCAAAAATACTCTTTTGTTAGTCCAGACTAGAAACTGTATGTCCCATGTATTGAAAAAGGAGGAAGGAAGACCAAAGGGCAACCGACATGGTCAATGAGTGAGGTGAAGGAAGCTATTAGAGCCAAAAGAGAATCCTTTAGAAAGTGGAAGAAGGATCCGACTGAAAATAATTGTAAGCAGCACAAGGAATGGCAAGTGAAATGCAAGGCGCTAATAAGGAAGGCAAAGAGAGACCTTGAAAAGAAAATTGGTCTGGAAGTAAAAACACAGTAAAAACTTTTATTAAAAGCAAGAAGCCGGGAAGAGAATTAGTTGGGATCTCTAGATGACCAAAGGGTGACAGTCTGGGAACTATGCATTGATGGCAATGGCAATGGAGGTTATAGTCCAATACATAGTTCCCACCACCCCCTGGTATTATTTGTGACAAGTTCTGGTGATCGCCTGAAGATTGCATTCGAGAGGTACCCATCCCACAGAGAAAGAGGGAAGGAAAGGTATCCGATTTGGGGAGGGGAGGGAGGGGTAAAGGAGAGAGATGCTAGACCACGGTGGAGTAAGAGAAGGGAAGGTATTTTAGAGAGAGAAAAGTATTTTTAGTATCAGTGGACAGTTTGTTTATAACTTAGTTGATATTTTTTGAAGTAGATTGTGTGTCGTGTGCTAGAACCTCTTATAGCTGGACTTCAGCCACCTCTGCAGCTTCATCCATATAAAACATCCCAGGATTGACTGGTTGGTCTGGTGGAAGATTTTGACAAGAAATCTATGCACGAGTTCCTTCAAAATATAGCTCATAATCTTGCTTTTTTTTTAGGGTATATGGTACAATTTTATAAAATGGCTTAAATTTTTATAATTGGATTTTTAGTATTGGCTATTTATCTGGTTTAATGGTAATAAACCATCAGTCTCTCCCTTGAACTGATCACTGTCTTATAAAATTTTCTCTGATAATGAATGAAGTCCATAAGCAAGTGATCCCCCCCCCCCTCAAACCTTCCCCAAGCATTCTCATAAAAAATGATCCTGCCCTCTTTCCATCTCTGGCTCCCTCTTTTCCCCACAATTTTGAGTCTTTGTCACCATCCGATCAGACACATACCTGGACCACTATATTATCAGATGCCTACAACAAAATTGTCCCTGTCCTTTCTGCACTTAGAACCAAAAGGTCCAGACAACACTGGTGGTCTACATCCTCAAGCTGAGAGACGCTGGAGAAAAACTAATTTCCCTGCTGACCGAGCACTTTGTCTTGACAGACACCGTAATTACAATTTCCACTTGAAAAAAGTCAAATGCCAGTACTTTACTGCAAGGGTGATTAAGTCAACAAATCCCGCTAGGGATTTCCATTCCATTTTTCGCTCATTGTCATAAAGTCCAAACTCTCTACCTGACATCTCCACTATTCCATCAGCAGATTGTCTAGCACACTTTTTCAGCAATAAAATCTAATCACTATGTAAAACTTTTGCCACAAAGAATAAGCTTTCTGCAGCTACAATAGATAAATCAGAGATTTCCCAGGTTACTGGTTCCTCTCTCTATATACTTTTCCATCAAATTGGATTAAATTTCCTAATTTTGAATTGCTTCCATTTCTCTTACTTATGGTTAATTCAAGTCTTGAACAAGGTATTTTGGTTGATGCATGGAAAACTGCCCTTTCCTACGCTAAAGAAACCTTTGTTCGATCCCACTCTCTCCTTCCATTACCATCCAGTAACTAATCTTATTTTCATTAACAAAGTGATTGAAAAAAGTGGTTTTTGTTCAACTTCTCAATTTGTGGAGAAGAAATTCATTTTTGCATCCTTGTCAGTCAGTATTTCGGTCTGCACATAGCACAGAAACTGTTCTAGCCTCAGTACTTAGTGAAACCCACTCTTTTCTCGATAGACATCAAATATCCCTAGCTATATCACCTGATTTGTCAGTGATGTTCAATTTAATCAACCATGAGATGCTTATTACTCTTTTACAGGATATAAGACTCTCACATATGGTATTAGCGTGGTTTAGATCTTTTCTTTCTAACTGTACCTGTTGGTTGTAATCATTCCACTTCGAAGACTAAATCTCTTTTCTTTAGGGTCTTCCAGAGCTCAATCCTCTCTCCATTAGTCTTTAATATTTTCCTTTGCTCCCTTGTCACCATTCTCCAGAACTATAATATATCATGTCATATATATGCAGACAGTATCCTCATTCTTCATCATACTGATGCTTTATCCCCACATATTTCCTCTTTGCAGACTTGCCTAGATTCAGCTGCTCAATGTTATCTGCTCACCATGTGATACTCAACCCTGATAAAAGTGTTGCCTGCTTGATCACTGGACATCTTTCCTCTCCTGATATTACTCTTTCTTTATTAGGAACCACAGTCACCACTGTTTCTTCTTTTTCCTACCTTGATGTCATACTTGATTCCAAATTGTCATTTGCGCCTCACATTGCTGCTCTCTGCAAAACCGTTTTTTACATTTTACGACATCTCCACTCAGTCCACCCTTTCTTTGACATGTCTTTCTTTCAATCCCTGATTTTTACCTTTGGTTATCACATGTATTGACCACTGCAATACAGTACTCCCGGGTGTGGCACAGTCTATCACTAAGAAACTTCAGACATTACAAAATACTGCTGTCTGCTTACTATAACACACTCCAGTATTAATGATCATGTGACTCCATTATTAAAACAATACCACTGGCTCCCGATTGTATACCATATTCAGTTCAAAACTCTGTTCCTAACATTCAAAGCTTTCCATAAGGGCTCTCCAGAATATCTTTCATGTTTGATTATTCCATCTTCCCCAGCTCGTGTTCTCAGATCTCAAAAAGATCATCGTATAATTCTCCCTGGACCACGCTCAGCTCAATTAGAGTCCATTTGAGATTCTGTGTTCATTTTTGCAGCTCCCCAACTCTGGAATATAATGCCCCTCACATTACATGCTGAAGGATCCCTCCAGAAAATTAAATCCTTTCTATCTGCTTTTATAAACTCCCTGCTCTTCTATTACTCTGCTGCCTGAATCTATGTTTGTTCTACTGGTAACCCATTCTCAGAAACTGTGTTCTACTGTTATCTGCCCTGAGCTTTCTGGGAGGGTGGGATATCCAAGGACCCATCTTGAATGTGATTAAAATCTCCACCCACAACAATATAAGATTCCCTCCCCCCCCCCCCCCCAAGTAGTTAGCTATACCATAAAAAATACTCAGGTGAATCCACATTTGGTCCTTAAACATTTACAAACACAAAAATAGCTCCCAAGAATTTAACCTGAAAAATAACACCAAAGCAAGTGAAAAATGCCACTGTTTCATATAAAGAATCCCCAAAATATTTTGAATCTTGATAGATTAAATGAGTTTCCTGAAAGAAAGTAAACTGCTTGCAGATGTTGAATGTACAGAAGTAGTCTCTTCCCTTTATGGGGATTATTCAGTCCCTTGACATTTTATTTATTTATTTATTTCGCCCATCCTCCCAAAGGAGCCTAGAATGGTTTACAAGAGTACATAGTAAGGATAGGACAAACTTTGGTGAGGAATACATACTCTACAGCATTTACAGTGTAGACCAGTGGTCTTAAACTCAAACCCTTTGCACGGCCACAGTTTGGATTTGTAGGTACTTGGAGGGCCTCAGAAAAAATAGTTAATGTGTTATTAAAGAAATGACAATTTTGCATGAGGTAAAACTCTTTATAGTTTATAAATCTTTTCTTTTGGCTAAGTCTTAATAATAATATTGTCATTTATAGCTAAAGAGACATATGATCAAGAAACTGTTTTATTTTACTTTTGTGATTATGATAAACATACCAAGGGCCTCAAAATAGTACCTGGCGGGCTGCGAGTTTGAGACCACTGGTGTAGACATAACATGCAGACTTAAAAATACAGACTTAGTGGACATAGGGTGGATTAAATTGCAGTGTTTTCAGTGTAGATATAATATGGAGGTAAAATAGCTTTTCTTAGCAGGTGGGAGCATCTTTATTGTTAGAGAATGTGGTAGTAATTCTGGGTATATTTGCGGTGGCATGTGAGTTTTAGTGAGATTCCGTTTGGTGTAATTAGGTGGTGTCTTTGAGATCCATCCATCAGGGGTGTAGATGTTGGTCATGAAGGAGCTGGGTTTGTAAAGAGGAAGGTTTTTACAGCTTTCCTGAAGTTCCAAAGACTGTCTAGTGATCTAATGGATGGAGGGATGATGTGCCACTCTCATATTTCAACACATATAGCAATGCCAAGCCCGATAATAATAATAGGGAACCCTGACCCTTAGTAAGTATATGCGTATAATAAGAACTCCCACCCATCCCCTCCCAAACAACCCCCCTCCCCCCCCCCACACACACACAGCCCTTCCCAAGTCTCCACCCAGCCATTCTCAATCATAGTGCAGATGAAAACAACCCCAGGTAAGAAACATAACAATGTAACCCAACAGCCTATAGAAACTTATGTCTCTCTTAGCATCATTCATTCATACTCAGCAAGCACACACACAAACATTCTAAGCCATTCAAATATAATCTCAGGCATCAAAATTCTAAACTGCCTCCCCCATTCCAGTCACACAGAGATCCCAGCAATCCAACATTCAGACAAAATTTTATCCAAAAATATAAACCACAGTATCTAAGTATGATTGCAACTCTTCTGCTTCTTCAAAAGTTTGAGTAGAGTTGAAAAGTATAAGTCTTAGATGTGCAGGATACAGTAAACCATACTGAGTACCCAGGTTTTTCAGGCGATCACATAGTACCAAAAATGTCTTCCTCTTTTGCATGGTTGCTTTAGCCAAATCTGGAAAGATCATAAACTTATTTCCCTCAAAAAGCAATGGTGACTTCAATTTTGCCAAACGTAGCACCTCCATGGCATGTGCAAATCGGTTTATAGACAGTAACGCGGAAGACAAAGGCGCGCGCCGACAACTGAGCGCAAGACGGAGGTGCGCGCCGAAGAAAAAGACTGTTTTTAGGGGCTGTGACAGGGGGTTTTGTTGGGGAGCCCCCCCCCCACTTTACTTAATACAGATCTCGGCGGCGTTGTGGGGGGTTTGGGGGGTTGTAACCCCCCACATTTTAGTGAAAACGTAACTTTTTCCCTAAAAACAGGGAAAAAGTTAAGTTTTCAGTAAAATGTGGGGGGTTACAACCCACCACAACGCCCCCACAACGCGGCGCGATCTGTATAAAGTTTCCCCCCACCCCCCCAACCCACCGTCATAGCCCCTAAAAACAGTCTTTTTCTTCGGCGCGCGCCTCCGCGCTGCGCTCAGTTGTCTGCTTGCGCCTTTGTCCCGGCGCGCTTTTGACCTGACACCGTGCAAATCTCAACACCCACACCACAAGTGGACGGGGGTACCATAACACGACTCGAGTGGTAGGGACTCTATGAGCAGATTCTATCTCAAAGGGTTTCTCTGGGCAACAATTCTAAAACCTTCACTAGATTGGGACTTTCTGCACCTTCCCTAAGCCCTAAAATCATCAGACAGTTTCTTCTTGCTTGATTGGATTGAAGTTCCACCTCTTATTGCAGCACCTCAATCTACTTTACTTTCTGCTGCAGTTGAGACACGTTTTAAGTGTTTACGGCACAATGCTGTGCCAGCACTGCTACTTCTTTCTGCACCTTTCCCATCTGCCTGAGCATTTGCCATTTCTGATCACAGATCTGGCAGTGCAGTTGAATTATCCCGCAGGATATCTTTAATACTGAGAATCTGCTCCATTATATTCCTCAGTGTAATGGTCTGGACGTCCTGTGGCACAGCAGTGGTAAGATCAGGTTTTTCCATTTGCTAGCCAGCTAGAAATTATTGGTGTCTGCTTTCAAATTAGGTGCCTTGTTAGCCATTTTTGCCACAATTAATACTTGTAGGAGGAAGGAAATATGGGTGGCAAATACAGCTGAGGGCTCAAAGATTGCGCTTGGGATTGCGGTTTCCCGCTTAAGTAGCCATCTTCATCGATGCTCCGCATGTGCCTCCATAAGAGCTTCTTGTGGTGGGTGGCCACTAGCCGAAGAGCAAATTGTTTCTGTTCTTCATCTTTTATCAAAGTATCGTATTTTTAAATGAGACAACTTAGCCCTCATTCTGCTGCATCATTAACAGTCAATTTGGATGCCCAATTCCAAAGTTCCTTGGAAAACTAGATCGTCAGTCCATTCTGTGGGATGTTGCTTCAGGAAAATTCAGATGCTATATGGGTAATTGGTTTGATCTGTCTTTCCTCATATCTTGCTTTTGTCATGATTTTCTTTTCCTTGTGCTGACTTTTTCTCCATTCTTTTGCAGTTGTTTGAAGGCCAACTCCATTCATACAGCAAGAAAACATGCTCTGCCTTTGCTTCTGTAGAAATTCTTGATCTTCGTCATTTTTAAGTTCAGTCATAACATCTTTTTTTTTAAATATCAAACAACTGTTCGAGTTCACTTTTAAAGATTTCTTCATTCTGTCTATCACCTTCTCATTGATGATTTCTGTGTTTCTTTAGGGACAAATACTCTTGTAATTTCTTCAACTTCCTAACGCAAGAGTCTATGTGTTGTGTTGGTATCCTAGCTTGATCCCATACTGATGACTAACAAGCCAACTTATAGCTTTCCAGTAAAGGTTTTCCATTGTCATAGTGATGGAAATTGGCCAGGTGAAGAACAGCCAGTCCACATGGCAATCTAGCAGTTGACAGTTGACAGACTGACTTCCAAAGGAGCCAGTTTTTTCGGTGCAGATCATAAACTAGATGACGCCATACAAATTAATTATGCGCAATCACCTACATATACAACATACAAGCAAACAGTGCATGCCGGGGTGAACGCTAAATATTGTCTAATCAAGCTGAAATTTGACACATGAATAAAAATAAGCCTTGTGGAGACAAGATTTGACAAGGTTGGGGGAGCCTTGCTTTTACCCGGAGGATATTACTGAGGGGCTTGTTTGCCGGTCCCAGTCTCCTGCAGCAGCGGTTCTGACTTTCCTTCACTAACGCCGACAGGCATCTACAGAGACGGACCCCCTGACGTCATCGGATCCGTCTCCTACACTTTAAAAACAAGCTGCGGCCGCAGGGCGTGGCCAAAGAGGCGTGCCCTAAGGGGCACGCAAGGCCCCTTGGGAGCCCCTTGGAGCCACGAGGAGTCCGGGAGCTGGAATCGGCTGGTAATATTAGTTTTTTCCTATAATTTTTTATATGACTGTTTGAATATGGGAAAAAGAAAAATCAAACCAAAAAGCTCTACACCAGTGGTATCTGGTCCAATGGACAGACATTTAACATTATTTTCTGATAATCCACCTGTGGTACCATCAAATGTTGATTCCTCCTTGTCAGGAGCTTCAATAAGTCCCCTCGATCGCACTCCTCCCCTTCACCCGGTACCCAGTGATAGTAGGAATATAAACCCTACTATATCCGATGCTCAAGGGGTTTCATCTACCCATACAAGTAAATTAGTATATGCTGAAATACCTAAACCATTGATTTTTTCTGGAGGAGTGGATGAAAACCCACGAACAGAGGAAACACAGGATATTACTTTAAAGGACTTATGGTTAGGAATATCTAGAGTTGAAGGGTTTCTCAGGACAACGATGAAACAAATGGGAGATTTTTCTCAGTTTCTTCTAAATTAGAAAATGTGGATTCTAACCTAGGTTGTTTGGATAAACGACTAAATGCTATTGAAACTCAATGTAATAATTTACAAGCTGTCTCGGTATCAGCTGTTAAAGATTCTACAGTGATACATTCTAAAATTGAATCTATAGAGAATATGAATAGAGTGAAAAATCTCCGCTTGGTCAATTTTCCAGTAACTCACTTATTGTCACCTGAGATTCTATTAAGGAAGTTTTTTAAAGAAGTACTGGGAATGGCCAATGCAGAGAATTTTCCAATAAATAATTATTATTACATTCCTCCAAAAAAAGTTGAATCTGCCCAGGAGGTGGACCATCTGACCACACCAGAGGTAAATTTGACTGAATTTTTGGAAGATACACAGGATGTGATTCAGAGTCGGTCCACCCTGGTAATAACATGCATGAGCGAGATGGATAAGATGTTGATAATGAAACTTTACTTCAAAAACAGGTTAATGAAATTTTGTGGGGATTTGGTTAGGATTTTTCCGGATGTATCTAGAACCACTCAGTTGAGGAGGAAATAATTTTTGAAATTGAAGGATAGAGTGTTGGCACTGGAGGCATCCTTTTACCTGAAATTTCCCTGTAAATGCTTGGTTAAGTTACAAGATATTGAGTACTCCTTTTGGGATCCTATACAACTACAACAAATTTTAGTTGCAAGAGAATAGAAATGTGATTTGTTTCACCCAGCTGAGAATATAAGGAGAATTAATATAAATAATATCCCATCTTAAGGAATGATTCAAGGTTCTTTGGTGTGAACCGAGAATTATTGTCCTTTATTTTCTTGAACTTTATTTAATTAGAAATAGTAAGATGTACTCCCCATTAATGTGGGCTTAAAAGGAATTATGTATGTATGATTTGATTATGTATTGTTTTATGTGATTTTCCTTTTTTCCTTTGAATTATTGGATATTGTAATGTATTCAAAATTATAAATAAAAAAAAAAAAAAAAGATTTGACAAGGTTGATTTTGTTGCATACTACCATGGACCACCCTAGAGCACACGCTCCCCCAGATTCTATTTATGGCAGATTTGAGTGCACTGCTAAGATGCACACATAACTTAATTGGCTAACGAGCTAATTAATTCCTTGGCTGAGTTCTTTGATTCCCTAAGCAGAGTCTTACTATTCATTTAGAAAGTTGTTGAAAACTTATTTGTTTGAAAAATTTGTAAACTGATCTTATTGCTGTATTCCTCTGATATATGTATATTCACTGATTGTACATTCCTCTTGATGTGAACCTAGAACTAAGTGGTTGGGAGGTATATAAGAATAAAATTATTATTAACTATCAATAATTGTATTCTAACAACCAATATTGATGCTAATTGGCATCAATTAGAATTTGTGTGTGCATCTGAGTAAAAGCAATTCTATAACGTTGGGTGCCTTAATTTTATAGCGTGCAACCCAAAAGGGGGTGTAGCCATGGGAGGGGTATGAGCGGGCCATAGGCATTCCATAAAGTTGCATGCAGTGTTATAGAATAATGAGTATCTTCACCCAACTTGGGTGCCAGGATTTATACCAGGTTTCAATAGGCATAAATCTGGTGCCCAGAGTTGAGCATGTAATCCAGTAGTGAGTGCCATTCTATAAAAGGCATGTGCCAAACTATTCCAGTGCCCATTTTTGAGTGCCATTTATACAACTGCTTCTCTCTGTGTGCATAGGGTTAGCATATGGCTCCAGAAAAAGGAGGATGGATTGAGATATCTGGGTTTTGCTTCCATTGCTTTCAGTGGAAGTAAAACTCAGATGTCTCAAATCTGTCCTCTTTTTTTCTGAAGTCATATGATAACCCTATGTGTACATACTTTGTACACCTGTATATGGCTGCACAATTTTATAAAAGGCCTTGTGTGGGTATAAAACAGGTTTTACATACAGAAAGATCGCTACAAAATTATTCCCCAAATGCTATATACAAAACAATTTTCAGACTATTTTACTGAGATAAGTGAAATAGTTACCTGAGTATAGTTGTTTGTTGCTATAGGTTCTGAGCTGTACGTTACTGGTGCCACAAAGGGGCAAAGTTGGCAACATGCAGAGATCTCATTTTGAAATCTATCTCAGCACCTACTTTATGTTGCTGTTGCTTGTAAGGTCGATGGGTATGGCTCTGGCCAGCTATCCCCGAATTGTCAATGGAAACTCCACAGGGAATATCACTTTGAAAATTTACTGGCAAGCAACCTAGTTTTATAATTTCCACATAATGTTGAACAGATATCTGTCTTTTGTCATCTTGTCCTCTTCCATTTACTATATTTGCTGGATTTGGTATTGCTGTGTATGGCAAATGTACAGTATTTAGAACATGAATATCATACTTATGCTATCATTTAGATATAAGTATTGGTTGGCTCTTGCAGTGGGGTCTCTCTTGATTTCCTCTTCTTATTTGCAATTTGTAAGCTATTGTAAGATCATTTATCCAACAGTGTGCACAGAGATCAGCATATAAAATGTCAAAATGTGATGGACATGGTTGTACTTCAGTATACTATCCCAGGTTGGAGTCTTGCACAGTCAGTACTCGTAACAAACTAGTCATTAGCTGCAATAAGAACCAATTCATGAAAGCTTATTGCAATCATAAGCTGAAAATGACAATTTGCAGCAGCATATTTAGTATTATAAAAAGGAGAAGGGGATCTAAGCTGTGGAGTACTTTCACAGGGTGGTTTTACAGTACCTCGTTCCTTTCCCCCTTTTCTCCTTTATGGAATTACTGCAGTTCCGGAAACTTTGCAGTAGATACACAAGCTCTGTAGACACAGCAGAAGAATTGTTTAATTAGAAATCGCATTTGAAAATCTCATCTTTAACAGCATACTGTATTGCATTTTCCTCTTATCAGTTCATTAAGCAGCCATATACAACATATGTTCATTCATCACTAAGCATAGTTACAATGTGCAGTCTTTTTATTACTTGACCAAGGGGCATACTGCAATGCACATCCCTCCAGTACTTCACTAGTAGAATATACTGCCTGCACAAGTATGTTCCTTTTATTACTTAACTCAGGGGACATACTCCAATACATATTGCTCCATCCAGTCTCCCAAGAGGTATATTCCCAATACACAATCTTTCATCACTTCATCCAGTGGACACACACCGCTACAAGGTTCACCTAGATAGCATTCTGAAATACACATTACTCTTTCACTTTGTTAGGGCACCAGTTGGGATGTGACTGTCTCTTTAGTCCAGAAGTCAAATTTCAAAGCACCAGAAAGCAAAGGAATGGAGAAATCAGAAGTCGCTGCATTTCAAGGCAAAGGTATCCAGAAAGGGAAGATCCACCAAGAATCAGGTTTCAGAAAACACAGAGCAAAATATCAAAGTTAATTCAGGAATCAGAAGGTTGATTCTATCAAGAACTAACTTGCAATACACACAAGGCTCAGAATCAGGAGGCCAAATAATCAGTTTCAATAGGCATTTTTTTTCAATGCTATCTTAGAAACATGATGACTGATAAAGGTCAAATGGCCCATCTAGTCTGCCCATCCATAGTAACCGTTATTTCTTCCTCTCTAAGAGATGCCACATGCCTACCCCATGCCTTCTTGAAATCAGACACAATCTCTGTCTCCACCAGTTATTCCAGGAATCTGTTCCACGCATCTGCCACCCTTTCTGTAAAAAATTATGTCCTTAGATTACTCCTGAGCTTATCACCTCTTAACTTCATCCTATGCCCTCTCATTCCAGAGCTTCCTTTCAAATGGAAGAGACTCGACTCATATGTATTTATGCTACGTAAGTATTTAAATGTCTCTATCGTATCTCCCCTCTCATACCTTTCCTCTAAAGTATACATATTGAGATCTTTAAGTCTGTATGCATACGCCTTACAACAAAGACCACGTACCATTTTAGTAGCCTTTCTCTGGACTGACTCCATCCTTTTTATATCTTTTTGAAGGTGTACTGTACACAATATTTGAAGGTGAAGAATTGTACACAATATTCTAAATGAGGTCTTACCGGAGTCTTATACAAGGGCATCAATACCTCCTTTCCTACTGGCCATACCTCTTCCTATGCACCCTAGCATTCTTCTAGCTTTCGCTGTCACCTTTTCAACCTATTTGGCCACCATAAGATCATCACATACAATCACACCCAAGTTCCACCCAAGTTGCCTCTCCTGACCCTGCCACCTTCTCCCATCGACTGACTGAAACGGGACTCGGGCGTGGGAGAACACTCCGCCCCTCTCTAGCAACTCAAGTTTGATCACCTCCTGCTTTCGCCTGACCCTGCAACACTCTACCATCAAAGAACCAAGACGGGACTCAGACGTGGGAGAACACTCCGCCCCCCCCCCCCCAGTAACTCAAGTCTGAACACTTCCTGTCTTCTCCTGACCCTGCATCCCTCCTCCATCGATGGACCGAGACGGGACTCGGGCGTGGGAGAGTACTCCATCCCTCTGGCATGGGAGAGTACTCCATCCCTCCCCACCGCGGCTAGTCACTAAGCCTTCTCCGAACCCTTCAACCCGCTTCCATTGACGGACCAAGATGGGTCTGGGGCGCGGAAGAGCACTCCGCCTCTATCCACAACTATAATAGTCGCCACACTTAGTACCACCATGAGAACCATACCTCCAAAATACCCACAAGCAATCCTACTAATAACCCTGCTCCTAACCAACTGGAAAGCAACTGCAAACTACATCTCTCCAATACCAACTATAGTAAATTCCAAGGGAATCACCCAACCAACCTGGCATCCCATAATAGACAGAAACTCAAACTATCAGACTAACACATACCAACCCACCCCACAATCAACAAGAAAACTGACAAACCTATATAAGATCAAAAAACAGCCCCACCAAAGATCACTCATATACCCAAAAACAGCTCACAACACACCAACAGACTATACCACTCTCACATGTGCATGTATGAACATCAGAGCCATAGGCCCCAAAACAGAACGCATAAAAAACTGGATAGAAGAAAATAACCTAGACTGCCTTTTCCTCACAGAGACCTGGCTTATCTCGGACTCGGACCCCAGTATAACTGAAATTTGCCCAAAGAGCCACAAGTTAACAGTGGTCTGCAGAGAAAATAAAAGAGGAGGAGGAATTGCCATCTTAGCCAGAAAATCATAAACCTAAAAATACAAAACAAAACAACCAAACCTTACATGGATTTACTAGCCTGTCAACTTTCAAGCACATCACTCAAAGGAATACTAACATGCATACTCTGCTACATAACCCCAAGTTACTAGAACACAGCAAAACCAATATTTGAAGAATTTATATATTGAAACTCATTAACAACAACCTACAACCTAATCCTAGGAGACCTCAACCTCGAAAACCAATCCTGCAAACATGTAGGAACCTTACTTTCCTACCTCGAGGCCTTAACATATAAAATCCTAGATCCTCAAACCACATACGAAAAAGGACACCAACTCGACATCGCAGCCTACATGTCCCAACAACCCATACAACCAGAGATCCAAACGGAAAATGGAACCGTTCCGTCTGGTCTGATCACTACACATACTCCTTCAAAATCAATAGAACCAATAACAAAAGCATTCCAATTGCTCAAAAAATAATGTACAACTCATGCAAACACATTGATCCCACCATATTTTGGACAAAAGCAGACACCATAATCCAATACTACAATCCAAAGACTTCATCTCACAATGGAACCATCTAAGTACTGAAACCCTGGATAATCTAGCCCCTGAAAAACCCAAAACCAAAATCCAAAGAAAATCAGACAAGTGATTCGACAACAAACTACTCCAACTCAAAAGGCAATGCAGACAACTAGAAAGAAAATGGAGAAAAAGCAGCCAAGAATCCACAAAAACAGCATGGAGAATAATGAACCAAAAATACAAACACAAACTGAAAGAAAAAAGAAAGACATACTACTCAAAGCAAATAGGAGAAGGACCCCAAGATACAAAAAAGCTATTCTAGCTACTAAAAGATCTCACAGACACCACACCCTACCTAGCCAACAGCAACTTGCCCCCTCCCTCAGCCACTCTCTTAGCCACATACTTCAAAAACAAGATCGCAAACATCAGAGCCACAGTCAATGAAATTCCCACTCACATAGAAGAGACCTCATTTCCCCCCACAGAAAAAGAATCAGTGGCAGCAGACAAAACCTGGTCCCACTTCTCACCCATACAATGGTCAGACTTCAACAAACTATATAATAAATACAGCCACGCAGCCTGTGACCTCAACCACTGCCCCCCATACTTACTGAAAGACTCGAGCACACTATTCCGCTCCCTGCTCCTACAATGGATACAATCTCTACTCATAGATGGACATTTCCCATAAGACCTCAGCGAAATCATCATAACTCTGATACTAAAAGACCCCAAAGAACGACGGACCAACCATCCAACTACAGACTGTAACCGGCACTAAAGCCTTCCTGCGAGGCTCCTCAATGCCCCAAGTGATTACAGTTAAAATTGCACCGGCGTGTGACCCAGTATGGAGTCACCCTGCAGATACTGCATTAATAAGTAAAATAAACAAAAAATCAGAACCAAGGCACACAGCTCCAGGGTTGGTTCTCCAAAAGAAAATTTAATGTCAGAATGGCAAAGTTGAAAACAAATAATGCAACTTGCAAAACACAAAGCAAAAATATCCAAAAGGAAAACTCTGGTTGCTTTCAGGATTTCCTCCTCATCAAAGTCCTGTGAATCTGCTCTCAACAGAGCTCCTTACAATAAGGCTTCCCAAAGCCTGCTCCTTAGCAGATTGCGAAAACAGTTCAGTTCTCTGCTTTGCTGCACAAAATTCACAAAATGTTTCTAAATAGCAAAGCCTCCAGCTTATTTTATAGCACTGCTGGGTTCAGGGGAGCACCTCAGGTTTGCCTTGCCAAAAGCACCAAACAGCTTTCAAAAATCCCTCCCGGTTTTTAGCAAACCTCTCCCCACAAAACACTCCCAGCTTCTTAAACCAACTGTGCTGAGAATTAGAACAGTGCAGTATCAAAAACCTCACAGTTCCAAACAGTCACTGTAACGGGCTGACTAACCAAACACTCAGCCCCAAAAATAGCAAACAGAAAAAAAACCTCATAGCTTGCAGTTCAGTCCTTGAAAAGGTTTGCCAAGCCTACTTCCATCGGCTCAGGAGCCACTTCCAAGCCCTCAGGGACCAGTTCTCCTTGCAACTCCAGTTGCATTTCCTCATCTGCTTCCAACAGCTCTGAAGTGGATCCAGCCTCTTCCACTTTCATGGGGTCACAGGTATTACTCTTGCTGGCGCTGGGAAGCTCCTCTTTAGGAAGAGATCTGAGCTTCCTTCCTAACTTGCCCAGTAGCTTGCTAACCTCTACTGGCTTTTCAAAAAGGGAGCCACACCCTGCTCTAGCTGAGCTTGCTCTCCCTTGGACTTCTCTCCTGCTCCCCCGGTGGTCATTAGGGAAACAGCCTTCCTGACTAGAAGGTTTAAAACCCCTGTCCCTAACCCGGCTGTGTGCACGGTAAAGAATGTGTGGGGCTTCCTCTTCCCCCCATTCCGGGTCGGTGGCATTCTCCAGCAGGTCAATTTGGTACTGGGAGCTAGCCCTGGCCAATCCACTGTCTGGGCTTCTCGGTACCCTTCCTTCCAGCTTTCCCCGGGACCTTGACAGGCACAGTGCCTGGCTGGCCACAAGACCCATAGTCTCAATCCCACTGTACGTCAAGCTGATGGAAGGCCTCATAGCCAAAACCTTAACCTCATACCTAGAAAACCACAACTTATTCCATCCCACACAGTCTGGCTTCAGATCCAACTACAGCACCGAGACCCTACTAGGAAGACTGATGGACATAGCTAGACAACATCTCTGTATAAGCAAGAAAATCATGCTCATACAACTAGACCTCTCGAACTGGTAGACCATAACATCCTCCTACAAATGCTAGACTCCATAGGAATCTCAGGCAAGGTTCTCTCATGGTTTAAAGGCTTCCTACAATCCAGAACCTACAGGGTTAAAACAAATAAAGAAAAATTAGAACCATGGTCAAATCCCTGCGGAGTTCCCCAGGGATCACCTCTATCTCCCACACTATTCAACCTATACATAGCCTCCCTCAGCTCCTGCCTAGACGAACATGGCATAACCTCATACAGCTATGCAGATGACATCACTATTCTCCCCTTCGACCACCCAGAACCCACCATGATAGGCACAATATACAGAACACTCAAAACAGTAGCAACATGAATGACTGAACACAAACTAAAACTTAACCCCGACAAAACAAATTTCATCCTCCTAGAAAACAGCAAAACTCCAACCTTAACAAGCCTAGTAATAAATTTGATCTCATACCCCATTCAACCCACACTAAAACTTCTTGGAGTACTGATTGACAGAGGCAGTACCACGCAACCTCAAATCAACAAAGTAATAAAAGCATCATGCGTAACTATGAGAAACCTAAGACAAATCCGAAAATTCTTCAACAGGAAACAATTCCAACTTTTGGTATAATCTCTTATCCTTGAACTAATAGACTACTGCAACATACTATACCTCCCCTGCCCAGCAACCATGATAAAGCAATTACAAACAATACAAAATACAGCCTTAAGACTATTCTACTCATTGAAAAAATATGACCACATCACAGAAGCATACCACAACTCACACTGGCTCCCAATACAAGCAAGAGTACTCTTCAAATTCCACTGCCTACTATTAAAAGCTATTAATGGAGAAAGCCCATCCTACTGGAACAACCGACTAACTCATTTCACCTCAACCAGGCACAGGAGAATCCACTCACTATTCACCCACCCACCAACCAAAAATGTCAAATGAAGAAAACTATATGACAATCTAATGGCCACCAAAGCAGCAAAACTAGACAGACAAATCACCAATCTGCTGACTTCGACCACAGACTACAAAACCTTCAAAAAAGAAACTAAAACCCTACTCTTCAAAAAATACATAAAACCTATTTAACACGACCAGTTCCTTCCCAAACTCCACCTACCACAATCTCTACCCCTTTCAAATCTAAAATGTTTCCGATTACCCAACATGTATCACCTCAAGTCCCGACAATTCTTATGTAATTCCTATGACAATTCTTATGTAAAATTACAATTCTTCTAACCTCCTGGTAAATCTTATGTAATCCGCCTTGAACCTCAGGGTAATGGCGGAATAGAAATCACGTAATGTAATGTAATAAGTTCTTTACCCCCTAAACTGTATCGTTCCTTTGGGTTTTTGTAGCCCAATGACCTTGCATTTCTTAGCATTACATTTTAGTTGCCAAATTTCAGAACAATCTTCAAGTTTTGCTAGGTCTTTCTTCATGTTATTTACACCATCCGAGGTGTCTACTCTGTTGCAGATTTTGGTATCATCCACAAAGAGGCAAATCTTACCTGACAGCCCTTCCACAATATCGCTTATAAAAATGTTAAAAAGTACAGGCCCACCACTGGTAACATCCCTTTCCTCAGAGCGATCTCCATTAACCATTACCCTCTGTCGTCTTCTATTCAACCCGTTCTTGATCCAGCCCTTCACTTTGGGGCTTATCCTGAGGGCACTCAGCTTACTTATTAGATGTCTGTGCTACATATTGTCAAAGGCTTTGCTAAAATCTAAATACACCAATTCTCTGGTCACCCAGTCAAAGAAATTGATCAGATTTGTTTTACAAGACCTACCTCTAGTGAATCCATGTAGCCTCTGGTCCTGTAACCCACTGGATTCCAGAAACTTCACCATTCTCTGTTTTAAAAGTGTTTCCATTAATTTGCTTACCACAGATGTCAGACCTACTGACCTGTAATTACCTACTTTGTACTTTGTGTAATTACAGGGAATGTGTGGCACAGTGGTTAGAGCTACAGTCAACACCCTGAGGTTATGGGTTCAAATCTCATGCTGCTCCTTGTGACTCTGGGCAAGTCACTTAATCCCCTCTTTTCCCCCAGGCATTAGTTAGAGTGTGAGCCTGCCAGGACAGATAGGGAAAATGCTTGAGTACCTGAATGAAAACCACTTAGGCTATAAGTGGTATATAAATACTTCTTCCTTACTTCCACTTTTGTACCACTTTCCCCATTTGTAAGTCACATTTGTAAGCACTAAGTCTAGTACAGTGGGCTCAAACTCAAATCTTTGCAGGGCCACATTTTAGATTTGTAGGTACTTGGAGAGCCTCAGAAAAAATAGTTAATGTCTTATTAAAGAAATGACAATTTTGCATGAGGTAACTCTTTATAGTTTATAAATCTTTCCTTTTGGCTAAGTCTTAATAATAATATTGTCATTTATAGCTAAAGAGACATATGATCAAGAAACTGTTTTATTTTACTTTTGTAATTAGGATAAACATACCAAGGGTCTCAAAATAGTACCTGGCGGGCCGCATGTGGCCCCTGGGCCACGAGTTTGAGACCACTAGTCTAGTATGACCCCATCCCACGTAGGTTCCATTACCAGCTGCTGGAGCAGTTCTCTTTGTAGAGAATCCAGGATCTCCCTACTTCTAGAAGTCCCTGCAATAGGGATACCCCAATCAACATCTGGCATTTTAAAATCACCTATTAGTAAAACTTCCCCTTTTTTTAGATATATTCATGAATATCTACTATTAAATCTCTGTCCATTTCTTCCGTCTGTGAAGGAAGCCTGTATATCACACCAATGTAAATATATTTACCATTTCCCTCTTTCCAAATTGATCCATAGTGCCTTTTCCTTACCCTGCAGAACCTACAATTGCGTGGCTTTAATATGATCTTTAACATAAACACTACTCCCCCCTCCTTTTCTTGGTAGCCTGTCTTTCCTCAACAGATTATAGCCTGGTATAACTACATCCCAGTTATGATTCTCCATGAACCATGTCTCTGTGAGTGCAACTGTCATCCCTCAGCACATCCTCCTCTTCCTCACTGCTGGAAATCTTTGACACCTCATGAACCATTTCATCGACGTACCTCTTACGGATGCTTCTCAGTCTTGCCACCTTCTCTCTTATTTCCTTTACTTCCTTCATGAGGGATTCCTGGGTAACATTTTCTGTCTACACAGAGACAGAAGCTGTAACCTGAGCAGCAGCTTTTGTGACATGATGTTTCCAGCCATACTGTAGTTGCAGAAGTACCTACACCTGGAAGAAAAAAGAAAGAACAGAAATCCTACCAAAGCAGTGTCCTGTTCCTGACTGGCTGAAGAGCTGCCAAAAAAGCTCCACCTTGGGGTAGGTGGGAGGGAAGTAACCTCAAAGGTCACCTGTGGAGTCTGATCTCTGAGAAAGTCCTCAGAGTTCAGTCTCAAACTAGGAGGCTGAAACCAGCTAGAGGTCTCTCCTCAAGGAGCGCTTTTCAGTTAGGATGAGAGGATTCACACACCCCCCATGAAGTAAAGTGGGCTTGACCTGACAAGAGTTTTCCAGGCCTCTCTCCCACTTACTACTCCCCATAGTTTCAAAAAGGTTCTAAATCTAAACAGATCCAAAGAAGTTTTTTAGTTAACAGCTCTCTTCTCAAGCAAATATATGCAAATTATATATACAGTTCACAGGTTGCTGAGCCTCTACAACCTCTCTCTTAGAACCAGGCTTACTGAGGGTTGGGCCCTAGGCAATCATTCCTCCTCTCAAGGGTCACCTGTGGAATCTGATCTCTAAGAAAGTCCTTAGAATTAAGTAAGCATAGCTGGTCTTAATTTTTGCACTGAATTGGGACCTCATCCTTTCCTCTTTTTTTTTTTTTTTAATTAAGTTTTCTAATTATAATCAAGCAAACTTTACTTGAATACAGATTTAGAAAAAGAAAAACTCCTACATAAACATGTGGGTCAAAAAATAATCCAGGAAATTAACATTAATTATTTAGTCCACAACTTTTAGGATCCAAAGATAAGAAACAAAACAGATGGAAAAGTATACAATTAAACCAAAGGGACAGCACTGGAGAACATTCTGACAGCTGGTTCGTTAAACTGTGGGCGATACTATTGCACTGATCATTATTCCTCTCCCTTCTTTAGCCACAATAAACTCTAACAATTGTTTCGATTCAAAGAAAAATAAATTTTCCCCTCTAATGATACACAGCATTTTGCAGGAAATTTCAATACAAAAGATGCACCTAAAGCTTGATCTATATGTCAAAAAGTCCTTTCTTCTCTTCTGTGTAACTTGAGATATGTCAGGAAACATACGTATGATTGAACTGAAAAAGTTTTCATTCATATGTCTGAAATAAGTCTGAAGAATTAAATCCCTATCAAATTCCAAGGCAAACATCACTATGAGAGTCATCCTTTCAGTTATTACTTCCAATGAGTTCTCCAGAAAGTTGGTTAAATTCAGATCACCACCTTCTACTCCCACTGCTTCAATGGGAGTAGAATTCTCTTGTTTCCTCCCCAGAGAAATATACTAGGCTCTAACTATCGGAGGCAGATTTTCCGTTGGTATCAACAAAGTGTGTCTACATTGTAGGCGTTGCTCAGTGCAGTTGTCAATCAACCTGTAGGCACCGCTTATAAAATCCTGCCTAACAGCGCCTAGGCATGCATAGGCATCACTAGGCATCCTAGAGGTAGGTGTCTGTATATTAGGCCAAGTTTTGGACATGTATATTAGGCCAACCACCTAGTCAACAAGTTTTGGACATGTATATTAGGCCAAGTTTTGGACAAGTTTACGGATGCTTCTCAGTCTTGCCACCTTCTCTCTTATTTCCTTCATGAGGGATTCAAGCTGAAGACAGCTTGCACATGGAACTACTCCCTCTGCCTGGGTAACATTTTCTGTCTACACAGAGACAGAAGCTGTAACCTGAGCAGCAGCTTTTGTGACATGATGTTTCCCAGTCTTGCCAACCATGTATATTAGTCAACCACCTAAGTCAACCACACCTATTCTCCACCCCTAACCATGCCTACTTTTCAGGTAGGTGTTGTTAGTCATTGGAGGGCGCCTCCGCTTAGGAGTCGCTAGATATCTTAAGAGTTCAGTGCCAAACTCTTAATTGCTAATTTTTATTTTTGATTGGCTGAAAACTGACATGGTCAATTACCTTGCCAATTTTTTTTATGTTGCATGCAGATCCCAAAGTTAGGCATTGCTAGGCATCCTTTATATAATCTGGTCCAAAATGTCTTTAGGAGTAAAGAAAATAAAAAGAGTAAAAAATTCTTAAATCATGGTGTTTTGGTTTTTAGGAAAGTATCCATGGGTTACCGAATTTGTATGTATCACTTAAGTTTATTATTCAGATTAGCAGTCAGTTTTAACAAAGACATGATTTCTGTTGTACGTATGTTGCAGCCATTCATTTTTAGAAGCAGCATTTTTCAAAAATGAGTTATCATATGTCTAGCTAACAACAATGACCTAATAATATGGACTCAACAATTTTGTTCCATGCTCTGAGTCCTGAGATCACCAGTTCATGTTTCTTTATTTCAGCCAGAAGTAGATGGATTTCAGAATATATGAGATATGAGACAAGTTTTAAGCATTAATAACTCATCAGATTTTTACAGTTTCATGCTCAAGTTGATAGATAGATAGATAGATAGATAGAGTACACTAACTAAAACGCGCGGGCCAAATACGCGCCGACAGTCACGCACAGGACTTATGCGTGCTGGATTAAAACAGTTACAGTAAGCGTTCCAAGGCGTGTGTGGGGGGGAACCCTCCCATTAAACTTAGAAGTGTTCATGCTCACTTTGGGGGGGGGGGTGGAGGTGGTGAACTACCCCCCAACTTCTAAGTTTAGTGGAGGGGATCCCCCCCTTACACCCCACTCGGAGTACTTAAAGTAACTATTTTAATCTGGCGCGCATAAGTCCTGCGTGCGATTGTCAGCATGCGTTTGTCCCATGTAGTTATGATGTGTCACCATAGATAGTTGGTTATTCTGGAGACTGAACTTTGCCTAAACTTGAGATATGTTTCTCATCTTTATGGGGTTATTATCTATAAGCCCATACTGGTGAAAAATCCATGAGTACTTTTTATTGTTGGACTTTGACCAACTTTTCAAATTAAAGTATGCATTTATTCCAAACGGTTGATCAGGAAAGTATAGAATAAGGCCTCAGCTTGTAACATGGGTGCAAGCATTTATACCAAATTTCAGCAGGCATAAATGCTAGTGTCTACAGCTAGACATGAGAATCAGCACAAAGGCTCAGATTCTCTAAACGGCATCGTGGTCAGTGGCTGCCTTAAAAGTGGCTGCCGATCGTATGTCAATCACACAACAGCGCCATTAGAGAACTGCGCCTCCAACAAAGATAAGCGCCGGAAACATAGGCCAGGATTTTCAAGGTCTACATTTCTGGTGCCTACCTTTGCCATGAATTGTGCTTACGTAGGCGCTTTTTAGCGCCCAATGCCACTTCCAGCGTTATCCACGCCTACAGCGGTGTTAGGAGCTGTAAAGTGCCTCCGGAGATGTGATTGCGCTGCTAGTAGGTGCCTTGAAATTTCTTTTAAGTACCATTTTAAACAGCTTTTGAATTAACTAGGGTGCCATTTCGAGAATATGGGCCTAGGTGCAATTCTGTGAAGGGTGTGCACCCTTTATAGAATTGCTCATAGTACTCATATTTTTCAGCACTGAATTTTGAGCAGCATTTATAGAATTTCCCCCACAAACTGAAGTACTGCAATTTACTGGTTAATTATGTGAACAGAATATTCTTTGTTTTTCAGCCACCATTCGTAATGGAGAAATGGATTGTGGGCATTAAAGAAAACCAGACAGTGGAATGCATTATAACATATGAAGTAAGCGGTAAAGAAAAATATAGCAATTAAAATGGAAAATTATTTAAAATTATAAAAACATCCAAGCTCCTTCCCTCTTATTATACAGAACATTTTTCACAGGTGGAAAATCAGAGTTCAGCCACAGTGGTGCATGTTCATTGTTACAAGCTTGGGAAACCGTTAAATTACTGGTGGGTTGAAAGATTGTGATCTGCAATTAACACAAAAACAGGATCTATAATGACAAAATTCATTCTGTTCAGTTTTCTTTTTTTTTTTTTTTTATATCTTTATTAGCAATTGCAAAGGGAACATTCAACCAGGAGTGGGGAAAACAGAGAAAAGCATAACAGCCAGAGAAATCAACAAGTGAAAATCAGGACAACAATAATTCACTTTTTCCAGGCTTTTCTTTTATAGTTTTTTGGATTTAGCTCACAACTTTTCATTTAGGTACACTTGGTATTTCCCTGTCCCTGAATATTTTATAGTCTGTTTGATCCTGAGGCAATGGAGGGTTAAGGGGATACTTTTACTAAACTACATAAAGCACTAACACACTTAAGGGCTGATTTTATAAAGGGCGCCTAACTTAATTGGCAAAATACCCTTAACAGCCTCAATAATTGTCTAAAAAAATTTAATTGAGTGATAGGCACCTATCTGATTCTGTAAAAAATAGGTGCCTATCGCAATGCGCTTAGCAGTGCCTAACAGCTTAGTGGGCGTTTCTATGGGCGGAGAGTGAGGTAGGCGCCACTAAGTGTGATTCTCCAAAAACTTAGGCACCTGAAATGCAGGCCTTTAAAATCCTCACTTACTTTTCAGGTACCTAAGTTTTTACATATGTGCCACTTGTTGCGATTCTGTAAATGGCGTCTAATTGACATGCAATCGGCGCCTTTTTTTTAGGCGCTGGATGATTTAGGTGTCATTTATAGAATCAGCCCATTAATGTAGGAAAAAGGGCTAAGCACAAGACAAGATAAAATGTTTTGCAGTAATTTCACTCTCAACATGTGCTAATCCTGTGCAATTTTTTTTTTTTTGGGGGGGGGGAATAGGACAGAGATTCAGTATTCAGCAAGGTTGTTCACATTAGTACACACTAACCACCAAATTCTATAAATGGCGCTCTAATTGCAGCCGCCTAGTGATGCTTAAGTTCGAGATCTGCACCTAACTTTTAATTAACTTATCATGCCAACTTTCAGACAATCAAAAAAAAAAATTAAGCAATTTAAGAGTTCGGTGCCAAACTCTTAGGACACCTAGCGACGCCTAAGTGGAAGTGCCCTCCCACATCTAATGGCGCCTATGTTAAAAGTAGGTGTGGCTATGGGCGGAGACAGTGGTGTAGCGAGGGAGAGAGGTATTCCTCCCTGCCCTCTTCTCCGACCCCCCCCCCACCTCCACACACTCCTTCCCCGCCCCCTCTTGCCACGCGTGCGCCATTTCCCTTCCCCTTACCTCTGTAACGTTCCTAGCGCAAGCAACAACCCCCAAGCTCCTATCGCACCAGCGTCAGCTCTTCCTCTGACATCACTTCCTAGGCGTGGAACAAGGAAGTGACATCAAAGGAAGCGCCGAAGCTGGCACAACAGCAGGTTGGAGGATTGCTTCTCGCACCTGGAATGTTACCGAGGTATGGGGGAAGGGAAGTGGTGTGCATGCATGGCAGTGGGGGGGGGGCGGGGTTTGGAGAGGAGGATGGGTGCCTGCACCCTCACCAAGACGGTGCGCAGGACGGACCACCCCCTCCCTTACTATACTATCAGGCGGAGAATAGGCTACTTTGAGTTAGGCGTCCAATATAAGCACCACCAAATTACAGCAGTGAGTGATTGAGTCGATGAGTTTGCATGCCCCGATTCACTTGATAGTGATAGAGAATCGGCCAACAGCGATTGAGTCACTATCTTTAATGAATCTGGGCCTTGGTGACTGTGATTTTTTGCACATGGCCCCACTTTTCTGCCCCTTTTGACTTGAGTAATTGAGGCCTCACAGTGAGTCTCTGCATGTGGCCCCACATCCCTTCGAATTCCCCACAGGCAGACCCTGAACAGCTGCTCCTTGATTATCCCTGGGTTCGTTATGTTGGAGTTTGCTAAGTGGGAGAGGATTTCCCCTCACACACAAAATACAAAGCACAGGGAGAGGAGACTGTGTTTCATTTGCTATCTGAAATATTGTTTAAAAAAAAAAATCAATGCTCATACTGCTAGCTTGACAAATGGTTCATAGTCAAATGCGTGCAAGACAAATGCATGCAGTCAAATACGCACAGACATTTGAGTACAAGACAATGAAGTGCAGGATACATGCGTGCATGTCTATAGCGCACAAGCCAATAGCATACAAGACATATGCACGCGGACACGTGCAGGCTATTATCACGCTAGACAATAGCGCGCAAGACAAATTTGCGTGGACACATGCACGCAGGTCTATATTGCTCATATGTGTTGCGCTCAGTTACCGTGCGTGTGATTGTATTTGCGGCTAATTGTCCTGTGCGTAATTGTGTCACACGCAATTGTCCTGCACCGAAATGTTTGCGCGTATTTGACTGCATGCATTTGTCCTGCATGAATTTGACTTGCCACCCTACAAATGGACAGTGAGCTCACTGAAATACTAGCATAGTTATTCTTTCAAAATGGCCATTCCTTTGTGAAGTTGCATATAAACTTAATGACAATTTAATAAGAGACTTTTGGAGATTTTCCCCATTATGCTGCTTAGGGATCATATTGCTTATAGATGGGTGAATGTAATCTTTTGTTATTTCCCTCCTTTTATTCATTTAAAGTGTGCAATATGAAGTTTGGCTCCTGTACAAGGAGTGCAGGAAGCCAATTTTGTTTGTTTCTGTGAAAGTGTTTCATGGGATATAAAATGTAATGACCAATTGGTCTGTTTCACACTGTGGTTAATAATTTAGACCTCTGCTCTGGCACAAAATGTGAGTTCAAACAGCGGCATTAATACAGGAAACCTGTTGGTCGCTTGCCTCAGAAGTGAAACCCTACTCCCATTCCTCTTTCTTGTTTAGATTTTCCAGTTGGCTTTGGAATGGGGTAAAGTCAGTGCTGCCCTGTAAAATATGGAATTAGTTGGCTAACACATTAATCTCATTCTCTGGCAGTACAAATTCACCCCAGTTTCCTTTCAGCCCATCACCTTCACCTGTACTATAGATAAAAACCAGAGGAATAAACCACCAGCTGCATTGCTTAGAGTATACAAGGAGACCAATTACTACTGTTATAATGTTCAGCTAAAATCACTAAAGAATACCCCCCCCCCCCCTTTTACAAAACAGTGGAAGCGTTTTTTAGCGCCGGCTAGCACACTGAATACTCTGTGCTGGTCCGGACGCTCATAGCGAGCAGCACAGAGTATTCAGCACGCCAGCCAGCACTTTAAACCGCTTCCCTTTGGAAAAGGGGGGGGGGGGGATTTTACCTGACTGTCACTCTCTTTTGCCATCCATCAGCAGAACCGTGTTCTGACAACAGTGTCTTAGCTACAGATCTCATAAGGATCTATAAAAGGAGCATTTGCTCCAGGTATTACTTTAGGGTAGATTTTTTTTTTATAATTCAAGATCTACAATTGGATTTTAACAATTCACAAAAATTATGGTAATGATACTTTAAGTCCCCTTCTAGCCCAACATGGTTACTCACAGAGAACACTGCAAGTTGATCTATTATCAGATATTTGTTACACTTATCCTTAAGCATACCACAGAAATCATACATAATGTAACCTTTCAATGGGTTAAACTAACAATATAATAAACCATAATAAAACATACATACCACAGCTGGTCAAGAACATCTACATTCTATAATAAATTAATGGGGAAAAAAACCAGTCTGAAAATATCACTACAACAGGTGCTCCTGCCCTGCTAAAATGGTGCCTACTGTACAGTTTAATTTTAAGTTGCTTGGCAGCTCATTCTGTTCTAGCAGGTCAGCAATCGAAAATGAGCCAGCACTAGCTAAGAGAATTTTGGTCAGTGAAGGAAGGGATAAATTGACAGATGGACAAATGACCGTAGCATGATATGATTAATTTTGCTGAATCAAAAAATTAGAAAACTGTCTTGAAAACTCTGGATTATAAGTTTTAGAAAAGGTACTTCTTGGGCTGACCTCAAAGACTGTCTTCAGAACAGAGGCCCAGAAGCACTAAAGCTAGCGATCGTCGCTAAACCTGTTTTAACAGCTTTAGTAACGATTGCATATGCCGACTTGATGCAGAAAATGGCTCACCACCTGGTTTTCTGCACGATCACTCATTCCCTAATCCAACCATGCAAATAAGCTAATTAATATTAAAAAGCTATGTAAACTAGTAGAACGATTGATGCTCTAACATGGCTTCCTGACGGAGCAGGGTTTGTTTGTTTTTTAAAATCAAAATGCATATTAACTATGTATTTTTTAACAGAATGATGTCAGATCACCAAAACTTACTAAACATATCCATACGGTCCAATGGAGTAAACTGAAGGTGGAAGATGAAGAGAAGTCAGTTCAGCTTGCAATTCAAACTGTACAGTCAAACCAAGAAAGTAAGATGTACAGCAATACCAACTCAAGTAAGTCTTTCATTTTATGGGAAGCAGCAGGTAATTCTTTATTTTGTGCCAGGTGCTCAGATAAGAGCTGACAAGTCTTCCTCTGTAAGATCTTTCCAGTCTGTTAACACTTGTAGATTTCTATTTCTCAGTTTCCCTGTGTTCTCTGGAACCCCATCTGCACTATTCTACCAGTTAGAAACAGTATTGTTATGTGCATGAGACCATGGCCTAAAATCTTCCATGTAATGTTCTGTACAACCTTTCATTAAGGCCAGAAAGAGCATTACAGTACTGACGGGTTGGAGCTGGCAGTGGAAGAAAAGGGTACACATAAGTGATTTGCTCAGGAAGTCCATTCATCCAGTAAGTAAAGGAATGGGGACTTGTATATTTTTATCTGTACCCTTATCTTTCACTCCCAACTCCAGACTGCGAGACTTTCATCTTGCTGCACCCTATCTGTGAAACAGACTTCCTGAGTATAGTTTAGTTTATTATCATTTCTAGCCCGCCTTTATCCAAGATATACATACACAGTATAAAACAACTAAAATACATACAAAACACTTAACAAAGCTGTTTGCCTATTACATTCGAACATCTTACCAAATACTATACTTGTTTCAAGTTTCTCAATTTATTTGATATACCACAAATTCAACCACAGTTAGTCTATGCGGTTTACGATAATAATTTATTATTAAAAGTGCTGCATCATGTCTCTGGCCCTATTTAAATCCAGGCTAAAAGTCCATCTTTTTGAGTCTACTTAACTCTTTATTCACCTGTCCACTCTCCATGTTGTTTTAATCATCCTCATAATAAATGCAACGGCTAAATCCTTTATTTGTCCTATTTGTGTGTCTTGAATAGATTGTAAGCTCTGTCAAGCAGAGATGGTCTCTTATGTGTCTCCGTACATAGCTTCTCCATAGAACTCTTGTTGGCATAATTTGTACCAGTCCTGTAGACTGGTCCAGTTTTGATATTTCACTATGAAAATGTTCATGTTTAATCCCAGAAGAGCTCTTACCTACAGATTTTTTTCAGGCACAAAGTAACAAGACATATCAAAGAGAACCCCAGCTGAGGATCATGAATGCTTGCTCCACTATAAAATCTAATCACACATTTGTGGTGTGGCAGTAACCTCTGAAAGTCTCTGGAACAGGGTACCTGCTGCAATGCTTCTCATCCCTGTCCCACATCTAACTATTTAAATATGAATATGCATAAGAGAAATTTGTATACAATGGATCTCCAATATGTTCACATTTATCTCATGCATATTCATTGTGATAATCTGGAATACTAACTGGCTAAGTGTGCCTCCAGGAGAGGATTGAAAATCACTGATCTAGTACTCTACTAAGACCCTTCCAAGGCACTCTCCTGCCAGTTTCATTCAGGGAGGGGTGAGGGTGGGGGGTGTTCCAGCAGGAGGGATTGGGCACCCTCCTGCCGGAGATCATTGGGGGTGGGGGTTGTTCCGGGCAGGAGGGATTAGGCATCCCTCCTGCCACATTCATTTGCAGCAATGGGCCCCACCATCCCCAGATCCACCATCTCTCCTTTTCTCAATTACCCTTTCATCCACATCCCTTGTGTCCAACTTCTCTCCCTTTCTGTTCCTTCCCTTCTTCCATCCCATTGTCCACCATCTCTCTCCCTCTCCTCTGTTTTAGACAAGTTTCAAGTTTCAAGTTTAATAGTTCATTTGATTAAATCGCTTAATCGTAATTCTAAGCGATGTACAATTTAAAATACATTCAAAGGGAAACAAACATTACAAACTTTAAATAATAACATTAAATTAAAAATAGTCCAATATGCGCATAAAAAAAGGTAATGAAGGGAAGTGAAATACAATTCATGATAGAAAAGCAGAACAAAAAAAGGGAAAAACACATGAGGGGAATGAGTAATGGAAAAAAAAAACAATAGTCACTAAATAATAGATTAAATATCAAAAGCATCTTTAAAAAGAAATGTTTTTAGAATACTTTTAAATTTTTCCAGATCATGCTCATTTCGTAGGTAAATTGGAAGAGCATTCCAAATCTGTGGAGCAGTTACAGAAAAAATAAACTGCCGTTTTGTGCTAATAATCTTGAGCGAAGGAATAGTAAGTAAATTTTGTTCGTTGGATCTTAAGGTTCTGCAAGGATAGTACGGGATTAGTAGTTTGTATATAAATGCCGGTGTTTTATTGAGAAGAGTTTTGAAAGTGAGCAAGCAAAGTTTATATGTTATTCGATGAGTGATTGGAAGCCAATGTGCGTCTTTCAAAAGAGGTGTAACATGATCAAATTTCCTGGATTTGGTTATAAGCTTAATAGATCCATTATTTCTTCCCCTTCCCCCCCACCCCAAAGAGATTAAATGCAACAGCAGTTCTTTGCAATAACTTCACATTGCAAAAATGATTTTTAAAGTATATATAGGCAGCTAAAGCTATTAAGCAAAAATCAAATGAAAATAATAAATATTGCAATAATCAATATTCAGATACAACACGTATTAACGTAATGTTTTGACAATTGTGCTACACTGTTTTCCCCCTTCTTCCCAGTCTCACCTGCGAGATTTGGATCCTTCCCTCCCTCCATCCCGGCTTCTTGGTCTCCTCTTCAAAGCAGCCTGCAGAGGATCGCCAGTCAGCTGTAGTGAACCCCGCAGGCTGCCTCGGCCTCTGTAGCACATGCCTTCTGCCACGGTCCCGCCCCTTCTCTGACATATGGGATAGCAGCAGAGGGAACGTGCTGCAGAGGTTGACGGCAGCCTGCAAGGTTCGCTACAGCCAACCGGCGATCCTCTTCAGGCTGCTTTGAAAAGGAGGCTGGGATGGAGGTAGGGAAGGAACGGCAGGCCAAATCGTGGGCCAGATCGCGGGCCAAATTTAATTACCTTGTGGGCCAAATTTGGCCTGCAGGCCTGAGTTTGACACCCCTGCATTAAGGTATGGAGTGGAGGAGTGGCCTAGTAGTTAGAACCCCTGCCTCAGCACCCTGAAGTTGTGGGTTCAATCCCTGCCCCACTCCTTGTGGCTCTGGGCAAGTCACCTAACATTCCATTGCCTTAGATACCATAGTTAGATTGTGAGTCAATTCTGGTCTCCTTATCTCAAGAAAGATATAATGGTGCTAGAAAAGGATCAAAGAAGAGCGACCAAGATGGTAAAGGGGATGAAACTCCTCTCGTATGAGAAAAGACTAAAATGGTTAGGGCTCTTCACCTTGGAAAAGAGACGGCTAAGGGGAGATATTATTGAAGTCTATAAAATCCTGAGTGGAGTATAAAGGGTACGAGTGGATCGATTTTTCACTCCATGAAAAATTACAAAGACTAGGGGACACTCTATGAAGTTACAGAGAAATACTTTTAAAACCAATTGGAGGAAATTTTTTTTCACTCAGAGAATAGTTAAGCTCTGGAACACGTTGCCAGAGGATGTGGTAAGAGCGGATAGCGTAGCTGGTTTTAAGAAAGGTTTGGACAAGTTCCTGGAGGAAAAGTCCATAGTCTGTTATTGAGAAAGACATGGGGGAAGCCACTGCTTGCCCTGTGTCGGTAGCATGGAATATTGCTACATTTTGGGTTTTGGCCAGGTACTGTTGACCTGGATTGGCCACCATGTGAACGGGCTACTGGGCTTGATGGACCATTGGTCTGACCCAGTGAGGCTATTCTTATGTTCTTATGTACTTAAAGTACCTGAATGTAAAACCACTTCAAACAGAATGCTGTATATAAGAAATGTAACTAAATAAATAATTGCAAAATTTAACACACTTTAGTTATCACAGTTTCAACACATGTGAATTGTCTGAAATTATTTTTTACTATCAGTTTAACAAAAATGTTTTGTTATATGAGGAAAAGACTAGAGAAATAATTACAAAAGGAAGGGAATTTTCTACAGTCCTTTACATATGTCCTGGGTAATGGGTCCAAATTTCCATTTCTATATTATTGAAATCCAAAGCTTAGTTTCATCACAATAATTCAAATAATAGCCAGTGCTTAGTGTTCAATAATAGAGTATAGCCATGAAGGAAAAATACACTTATTTGCAGAGTAATGGAGTTCTACAATACTAAAATAAGGATATCAGAGAGGTGGAAAATGAAAGTGGTAAAAACATTGGAAGACTGGACAGTAGTTGGAAAAAAGTTTTAATTAGAGCTGCATGTTAATCATGATTAACACTGCAATTAACATGATAATTATTAATCATGATTAAACAATTGTGATGAATAATTAATCACATGCAGCTTTTATGCCTGCCTACCTTCCTCCCCTCCCTTCTCCTTGCAAGGTCTGACATTTCTCCTTCCCTTCCTTTCCCCTCCCAGACCCAACCACAGCTCTGTAAACCCCCCCCCCCCCCACACACACACACACAAACACACACAGCACCTACATACCAGCAGCACCCTTTACCTTTCCAAAGCAATCTGTTGACAGGGATGCTTGAGAGGTATATTCAGAGGAATGGGGGGTTTAGAGGGAGGGGAGAGATCAGACACGTTGGGATCAGGGGTAGAGGGGGTAGGAGGGAAGAGAAAGAGAGACATAAGAACATAAGAATTGTCGCTGCTGGATCAGACCAGTGGTCCATCGTGCCCAGCAGTCCGCTCATGCAGCGGCCCTTTGATCAAAGACCGGCACCCTAAGTGAGACTAGCCCTACCTGCATACATTCTGGTTCAGCAGGAACTTGTCTAACTTTGTCTTGAATCCCTGGAGGGTGTTCTCCCCTATGACAAGACTCCGGAAGAGCGTTCCAGTTTTCTACCACTCTCTGGGTGAAGAAGAAATTCCTTATGTTCGTACGGAATCTATCCTCTTTCAGTTTTAGAGAGTGCCCTCTCGTTCTCCCTACCTTGGAGAGGGTGAACAACCTGTCCTTATCGACGAAGTCTATTCCCTTCAGTACCTTGAATGTTTCGATCATGTTCTCTCTCAATCTCCTCTGTTCAAGGGAGAAGATGCCCAGTTTCTCTAATCTTTCGCTGTACAGCAACTCCTCCAGCCCCTTAACCATCTTAGTCGCTCTTCTCGTGTCCTTCTTCATGTATGGTGACCAGTGCTGGGCACAGTACTCCAGGTGAGGGTGCACCATAGCCCGGTACAGCAGCATGATAACATTCTCCGATCTGTTCATGATCTCCTTCTTTATCATTCCTAGCATTCTGTTTGCCCTTTTCGCCGCCGCCACACATTGCGTGGACGGCTTCATCGACTTGTCGATCAGAACTCCCAAGTCTCTTTCCTGGGAGGCCTACCCCAAAAATAAGCCCTAGCATGATTTTCGGGGTAGGTCTTAATATAAGCCCTACCCCGAAAATAAGCCCTAATTGCCGGCAGCAGCGCTCTCCCCATGACCCTTCCATCTCTCCCACCCATCCGAACCTGATAGCAAGACCGAAATACAATACCTTATAACAAACTGCATCGCTGACAGTACAGGCCCCATCGCGGCTTTCTCACGCTCGGGCGTTCCTCTGCCATGTTGCTGATGACGTGCGGCAGAGGAAAGCCTGGGCATGAGAAAGCGCAATGGGGCCTGTGCTGCCGACGATGCGATTTGTTATATGGTATTGTATTTCGGTCTCGCAGTCAGGGTTCGGATGGGTGGGAGAGATGGAAGGGTCAGCAGGGAGAGGGGGGTGCGAGGCGGGGGGATGGGAGGGATTAAAAGATGTTCCAAGGGGGGATGAGAGGGATAGAAGCTACAAGGGCTCTGCTGCACAAGAGATGGGAAGGAGGGAGGGATAGAAGCTGCAAGGGTTCTGCTGCACAAGGGGAGGGAGGGATATAGGCTGCAAGGGTTCTGCTGCACAGGGGGATGGAAGGGAATGAGAGGGATAGAAAGATACTGCACAAAGGGATGGGTGAGAGGGGAGGAAAGATGCATATGTGGGGGAGAGAAAGGAAATAGGAAGAATTGGAGTGGAGGAGAGGAAGTGGAGAGATAATCATTGTACATGAAAAAAATTAAGACATCTCTGAAAATAAGACCTAGTGCCTTTTGTGGGCCCAAAATTAATATAAGACATTGTCTTATTTTCAGGGAAACAAGGTATATTTTATCACTTTATGATTCATCTTAGATGATTGCTGAGTCACTAAATGCTATTGAACAGTGGCTCATTCTTATTATACAGGGACGCACTTCAGGTCCCTGGCAGCTTGGGCACTGAGATTTATGAATTTTCATCTGCATCTCTTTCAGATGTTGATTGCCAATGGCTCTACACTTTGAGGAGGCGCCAGATGGAAGCAAATGCATCCCGCCAGAGTCCAACAGGTTTACCTCATTCCCACAGTGCCTCTGGCAACTTGTCTCAGGTTTTACCCTACCTTCAAAACCAGGCATCTTATGCTGCAGCTGTAAGAAGAACTCGGATTACCACCACTTATCAAATTACACCTATAAATTACTCCAGAAGTTCATCTCCTACCCAGCAGGGACTGATAAGGAATCTGTCTTCACTACAACTGAGTTCTAAGGGAAGTAGTCCTTCCAGCACAGCATCTGACAGCCCATCGGAAAGAGAGAGATCTATTAATATAAGGAGGCACAGTTATTACTATAATGATAAATCACCAAACAAGTCTGTAAATAGGAGAAGTAGTGAGGGAAGTACGAGAGATGCAAGGCAATCTGGGAAATTTCACAGGCCTTTTCAGACACAGTACAGTCAGTCCAGATCATTTGATCATAAACATCACAGAACTACTCAACACCAACAAAGGCATATACCAGGAATGCCATCTAAAAATGAAATGGACTCTAAAGCCAAAGAGGAAAATGATAAGGTTAATGATGGTGGCTGGATAAAGGTAGAACACTCCAGAAAATCACACAAACAGGCTGGTGGCAAGCCAAGTAGAGACAGACCAAAAGGAACTGGACGTGGCAGAAAATAATTCTAAAATTGATGTCTTTTGCCATATTTTAATTTAAAAAAAAAGTAAGGTTGGAAAAACGGGTGAAGAACCAGAGCTCAAATCCAACTCCCCCCCACCTCATTGATTCTCCTTGTGAGCTTAGGTGTCAATTTTTCTTCCATTAGCTAAGGAACCATTTAGATTGTAAGATAGTGCGGCAAATTCCTGTTTTACCTGAATACCAATAATTTGTAAGCTGCCTTGAGCATTATTTGGAAAGGAAGTCTAAAAATCCAAAAACTGTGAGGAGGATGAAATATTTTTTACAGCTGAATGAAAGTCTTAAGGACTCCTTTTACTAAAAGGCGCCAGAAGTTTATAGAGTGGGCTGGGGAGGTAAATGCTCTGACACTCATAGAATTCCTGTGAGCGTTGGAACATTTACCTCGCCAACCCGCGCTAAAATTCTCTAAGGCCATTTTGTAAAACCCAACATAAATGTTGAATGCACATTGGAAATGGGTTTCGGTTAACTATGCAAAATCTAGGTTGGGTCAGTTTTCAAAAAATGCTCTGCTTTATTTAGCATAAACTGTACTTAGGCACCAATATTTAGGCCAAGAAAACCCTGGCATAAATAGAGAGTGCCTAAGGTTAAGTCAACTAGTGACACCTAGTGACGCCTATGTTTTAGACGCCATTTATAGAATCAGGGCCTTAGAACCAAATTCAGTAAATGGTGGTCAAAGTTAGGCAAGAACAAATAACAGGAGAACCAAATCCACAAAGCTCAAAGACGTAAAGCAAGAAATGGAGATGTCCAATGAAGACTGGTGAACTTAATCTTTCTTAAAAAGTCCTTTATTCATCCAAAACTCAATGACTCGACATGACTCAAATCGGCCTGCTTCAGGAGTCTTAAAAGTCTTCAGAATGAAGTAATCTTAAATGAAAGGACTTCCTAGTCATTCATATTGCATTATATCTTCTTGTAGAAATCATATACCAGATGAAAGAAGCTTCTTCCTTTCATCTGGTATATGATTTCTACAAGAAGATATACTATAATATGAACGACTAGGAAGTTCTTTCATTTAAGATTACTTCATTCTGAAGACTTTTAAGGCTCCTGAAGCAGGCCAATTTGGCTGAAACATGTACATGTCGAGTCATTGAGTTTTTGGATGAATAAAGGACTTTTTAAGAAAGATTAAGTTCACCAGTCTTCATTGGACATCTCCACTTCTTACTTTAGGTCAAAGTTAGGCACCATTTTGATCTGCTCTAAGATAGTATTCTGTAAAGGGCACTCTGGGCCAGGTTCTATAAACGGCACTTAGAGGGAAATTCTAAAACTGGCGCCTAAACTTACAGATCAATAGACGCCCTGCCTGCGCCTGTTATTTGAAACAAATGGCAAGATTTAAGCACCTATTGATGCCTAAATAAAAGGCACCGGAATTCCAACTAGGTAGCTGCTTTAGGCTGTGGAAAGTAGGTGTGGCTGTAGAAAGTAGGCATGGCCCATGCTAGAAGTGGTGTTAGGTGGGCTAAAGCAGCTACCTAGTCATGATTCATGCCAATATAGGCAGCTGAAATGTAGGCTCAGAAAACCCTGGCCTACATTTCATCCACCTGTCTATGCCACGGGATCCTAAATCAGCCCACACCTGCCATAAGCTGATCGCAGCAGGGGAATTTATCTCTGATCAGCTGAGCTAGCAGGACCCCCCTGCCACTTTCAACTGAGCCAACTGTGGTGACAGAGGACCTCCCCCAATCAGCAGGAGGGATACCTCCCCCAACATCCCCCACACCTGAAATCAGCAGGAGGAATGCCCACTCCCTCCTACCTGAGAACCCTCCAACACCCCGCCACCCCTGACATTCCACCTGGGTACCCCCTGAATCCTCCCTAGGATGCACCAGGGAGGGGCCTAAGACTCTGATTTACCTAGTTGGGCCAGATGAGAGGGGCCTAAGACTCTGGCCCCTCCCATCTGGCCCAACTAGGTCAATCAGAGCCTTAGGCCCCTCACTGGTGTTTCCAGGATGCACAGGGAAGGGGAAAGCCCCCCATTTTGAAGAGGCAGGTCTGCCAGAAGGAGGGAGTGGGCATCTCTCTTGCCAGATTTTAATTTATGGTACAGGGTTGGGGTGTCTGGGTGGGGTGTTGGGGATTCAGGAGGTATTGGTGTGTCTTATAAATTTGTCATTTGTCATCTGCCATTTGTCAGAATATCTCCCTCCCTACTACATTCTCCAGTGGTCAGCTCAGCATCTCCTTTTACACTCCTCCCTGGTAGCCAGCATCTCTTCTTGCCCTCCTAATCTGTCACTATTAGTATCTCACTCTCCCCAATGGCCAACATTACCTTTTACACTCCTCACTTACAACCAGCATTTTCTCTTAGCTTCCCTACCCCATCCCCATGACCAGCATTTCCTTTTATCCTCCCTACCCCCTCTCCAATAGCCAGTATCTCCTTTCACTCTCCTCCCTGGTAGCCAGCATCTCCTTTTACCCTCCCTACCCTCAAAAAACTTCCCAAACATCCTTATGGGAAGTTTTTTTTATTAAGAACTGTTTTGTACTTGCAAGATTGTACATCTCCCCTTTTTAAAGGTTATTTTAGAGATTGATATAGATCGGCACGTTTGGGTGGCATAACTTTCACACTTTCTTTGTTAAACATTTACATATGCTATCTTTTTTATGACTGTTTAAGTCTAGAAATTAGAATGAGTTTTAATGATGAGGGTCCTTTGCTGCTTATTTATTATGTATATTTTCTACAGTTTTTATTTTGATTCATACAGGTATTTTTGTCCTTAATTTATGTTTACAAATGCTAGTATGATTGTTTTAAATTATATTTTCACACATAAAAAAGAGAAAATTGATGTAGTGTAGGATACAATTAGTTGGGTGGAGTTGTTTTTTTTTACTTTTACTGTCAATAATTTTAACACTATTTTTATATGCAGTTTTGTTTTCATTGAACATTCCTTTTTAAGCATTGCGTATTTGTAGTATTTCTTCACTTTTCTGCTTTGACAATCACAATATCTCCACCTTTTAGGGATGTTGATTGACAGTGATGGGAAACATAGTAAATGACGGCAGATAAAGACCCAAATGGTCCATCCAGTCTGCCCAACCAATGCACACTCTCTATAGATTAGTGATTTAATTTAAATTGTCCCTTTCTTTGAAATTTATGGGCCAGAAACCCAGAGCTCTGCCCGGTACTGTACTTAGGTTCCATCTACTGGAGTCTCCGTCAAATCTCACTCCAGTCCCTCTAAACCAGGGATCTCAAAGTTCCTTCTTGAGGGCCGCAATCCAGTTGGGTTTTCAGGATTTCCCCAATAAATATGCATTGAAAGCAGTGCATGCACATAGATCTCATGCATATTCATTGGGGAAATCCTGAAAACCCGACTGGATTGCGGACTTTGAAACCCCTGCTCTAAACCATCCCAGATGTCAAAGCCCTCCTCAGCCCATCCTCAGCTAATTGGCCATATACGGGACACAGACCGTGCAAGTCTGCCCAGTACTGGCCTTAGTTATTCAGTATATACATTCTTTAAAAGACCACTGAGACCACACAGTCTTTCAGTTTAACATGCACAGTGACATGAAAATTTATTAGCATCTAAGAAAGGCATTTGTGACACTTCTTCCTCATTTATTCCAACTAGAAAGAATTTCTAAAATGGATAATGTCATTTATCGAGTTAATGCTTTCCTAATCAGGGTGTTTCTTTGTAACAGCACTGGTATTTTTGAACAGGAACCCCCTTACCCAAATTCTATATATGGTACCAAAAGATCAATGCTGGAATTGCATGCGAATCAGAGATCCACGTACAACTTAATCGCTTAATTGAGTCAATTATTGACTAATTGGTACAATTAAGTACTTAAGTGCTTCTATACCAACTAGGCCTAACTGGTCTTGCGCAGATCTAGGGGCATGGGCATGGCCAAGGGAGGAGCATGGGCAGGTCATTGTCATTTCTAAAATTTTGGCACTGTTTTACAGAATTAGGGCCTATCCGTGCCTAACCGTGGGAGAGGGGGTTGCATCTGTTTTATGAAGTGTAGGTCTGACACCCAAAGTTAGGCGCAAATTGTATGCCGCACTAGTATTCTGTAAAGGTTGTGTGACCTTTATAGAACAGTGCTTAGCACAGATCATTTCTGGCCCATATATAGAATCTAGCCCCTGTGTTTAAATAGAGTACAATATTATGTGGTTAAGAATTGCACTGGTTTTCATATCAATAGTTTATTTTTTAAAATTTAATCTTCCATTATAAATAATAATTTTAGATGTTGATTCAATACATCAATAGATCCTAATTCTGTACATATGATATAATTAGCATTTTTTTAATTTAGAATTTTGATTATTGCATAAATTAATTGGTCGATATTTAAACTTTGCAGTCGATGTTTATTTTGAGTGGTGCTGAGTATTCAGACAGATCAGGGAGTGCTACCGATTTGGATACCAATCTGGATGCAGTTAGGACAGAAAAATTGCGGTCCCATCTTTATCTTGCTAGTTATCCAAATAATGAATTCAGTATCGTTGCTTCCCATGTAACTGCTAGCTCCATCTTGATCTACTCACTTGCCCCCTGTTTTACAAAACTGTAGTGCGTTTTTTAGCACCATCCGCCACGGTAACAGCTGCGATGCTCATAGGAATTCTATGAGTGTCGGAGTTGTTACCAACCTGGCTGGTGCTAAAAACCACGCTACAGTTTTGTCAAAGAGTTGGTTACTGTCCTTGCATTATGCAGTTCATTACCAGACACTGAATATTCAAAGCCAGTGCCCATTATCTAGATATTTCCCTGTCAATACTGATCCATAAGTTTTTATGCTCTGAATTATTTTCTTTTAAAATATATTAATAGTAAATTATTTAATATATGTTATTAAATTCATTTGTCATTTTCATAAGTACAATCCAATACAATCTATTTATATATACCGCCAATACCTCCATAAAGTTCATAGCAGTGTACATAAATACAGTGGTACCTTGGTTTACAAGTATAATTCGTTCCAAAAGCATGCTCGTAATCCAAAGCACTCGTATAGCAAAGCAAATTTCCCCATAGGGAATAAAGAAACTAAGACGATTCATTCCATAACTATGGTGACCCAGGGATGGGTGCCTGCCTGGATGATGCCTGAGTGCCACAGCCCCTTTAGCAGGGTGACTTCCTTTAGGTGACCAGGGGCTGGCAACCCTTGAGGTCCTTGTACAGCTGCCCTCTCACTTCAGGGTGATGCCTCTGCCATCCACCAGCTCAGGTGTACACGAGCTCTCAGCTCCTGAATTAAGCCAGCCACCGTCCCAATAAACAATCACGTTGGCATGCGTCATGTATAAGCACGCACAATGTCGATGAGTGCGTGCTTACACGTGACGCGCGCATATGCGATTGTTTGTCGGGATGGCTTAATTCAGGAGCTGAGAGCGCGTGTATCGGGATGGCGCTCATTTTGCGATGTAATATTTGCAGGAGTGTTTTGCTCATCTTACAAAACACTCGCAAACTCTGTTACTCGCAAACCGAGGTTTAACTGTAATTATGAAGATACAAATTATTAAATAGTATTACAATATTTAGGAATTATTAATAACAAATTCTTGAAAGAGATAGGTCTTTAGGTCTTTTTTGAAAATCTTAAAATTAGATAGCTGGTTAATATTAGTCGGTAAAGTAACAACTGTCCCTAATCTTTACCCCCACCCCTACCTAACTCTATAACATGACACAATAACCACGTAATACCATGTTTGGAAAAAAAACACGTTGCAGCTCTGTTTATTGAACAATAAGTAATTAATTAACACAACAATTGAGGTACTATAGGATACCCTCCAAGCAGCTTTTGCCCCGTGACTTCGCCTCAGCCAGCAAGGGTCTGAGGGGTGGCAGGTACTTCCCTTCCCTTTCAAATGGGTCACCAGCCCACCTGGGGATCCCAATTCGAACAGCTGTCCTCCAGCCACTCATTTCCTGATGAGCTCCAAGTTTTAGTAGCTCGAGACTTTCCACAGTGAGTTCAGGACTCCCAGCTCCAGCAACCATCTCCTCAACCCCAGGGGAAGGAGGGAGGGAAAGCCGCTGCCGAGGACTGGAAGAGACTAGTTCCTCAGCAGCCGCTGATTAAATAGAATCCTGCCTCCACTCTTGCCGCGACCTATCCTAGCTAGTTATCACGGTGGGAACTGCCCTGCACCAACCGTGTTCTTACTTTTAAAACTTCCTACTGACTTATTCCCTCTGGGAGCCAATCCTGACGGGCCAACATGTGGGCCTTTCAGCTCCGTGTTACTCGTGCCTGTCGAGATTAACTCTTGGGCTGTCTAATAATGACCTAGAAAGGCCTGGTTGTCCATATAATCCTTACCCCCACCAGCATCCCTACCTTCCCAACACTATAACATGACACAATAACGATGTAACACCATGTTTGGAAAAAACCAAGTTGCAGCTCTGTTTATTGAACAATAAGTAATTAATTAACACAACAACTGAGCTACCACAGGATACCCTCTAAGCAGCTTTTGCCCTGTGACCCCACTCAGCAGGGTCTGGGGAGTGGCAGGTACCTCCCTGCCCCTTCTAATGGGTCACCCCAATTCAATGGAGACCCCAATTCAAACAGCTGCCCTCCAGCCACTCATCTCCTGATGAGCCCCATGTTTCTGTAGCTCGAGACCCGCCACACTCCTGTAATCCCATTACAGGCTCCCCCCAGTGAACAGAGCTGCAACTACTGTACATCTCCCTGCAACCATGATTCGCAGCATGTTGCAAAATCATCAAGAAACAAGTCCAGCCTAATGGCTGATAAATGCACCCTGTCCCGAGCAAATAATTCTCCGCATGACACATCGACCCACTCGTGTCGAATATGCCAACCAACTCTGGCCACAACCCATGATCTGATTTGCTTGTTGACCTTCTCCAAGCCCTGAGACCATTTTCTGGATCACAGAAAATGGGGGCAGGGGGCAATGTCAGATCACACCAGCCACGTGTCTGGGAACCATGCCATCACAGTGTGGAAATCATCTCGGGCTGCATTGACAAGTTGTTTTCCAGTCCATGTATCAATCTCATTCCCACCTAGGTGTATCAGCAACACATCCAGGTAATGTGGGCAAGTCCTCATCCCGTGCAGCAAAGGCAGAAATTGGAACCATCTCATGCCCCGTTGATCCCACCAGGATACTTGAACGCCCTACTGCGCCAAACCAAGATGTACTCCACCCAGGCGAATCCTTGCTCTTTCGCTGGCCCAGGGAATGAAAGAGTGTCCCACAATCCACACCGTGAAAGATCGTGGGACCGCACATAGAAAACACAGTACATAACTGAGACAGCCATCAACCCAGCCAGTGTGTTATTAAAATGCATGCCAGCAGGCAAAGAGCAACAGGTTCGAATGCAAACAACAGGTGCTCCCCATAACCCAACTTTGAACTGCATAAACTCAACAGCCCACGCCCCTCGTTACAACATCTTCGCTCTGTGTATCCCCACTCTGATATAACCATGAAAAGCCCCTGAGGACCATCTCCACAGACTCTGAATATCTTGATCGGCCATGCCCGCCTCTCTGGCACTCGTCGCCGCCCCAATCCGAAATGAATGGGTACCAAACTGTGTCCTCCGAAGCACAGTTAAAAATTGGTAAGGTGTGAGCGGAAAGCCATCAACATGCACTTACAGAACCGATCCACCCATAGGGATCTCCAAGTACCGTATTTTCGCGGATATAACGCGCGCGTTATACGTGATTTTACGTACCGCGCATACCCCTCGCGCGTTATATGCCTGAGCGCGGTATACAAAAGTTTTTAAACATAGTTCCCACCCCGCCCGACGCCCGATTCACCCCCCCAGCAGGACCGCTCGCACCCCCACCCCGAACGACCGCTCGCACGCGCTCCCACCCGCACCCGCATCCACGATCGGAGCAAGAGGGAGCCCAAGCCCTCTTGCCCGGCCGACTCCCCGACGTCCGATACATCCCCCCCCCGGCAGGACCACTCGCACCCTCACCCCGAAGGACCGCCGACTCCCCAACAATATCGGGCCAGGAGGGAGCCCAAACCCTCCTGGCCACGGCGACCCCCTAACCCCACCCCGCACTACATTACGGGCAGGAGGGATCCCAGGCCCTCCTGCCCTCGACGCAAACCCCCTCCCCCCAACGACCGCCCCCCCCCAAGAACCTCCGCCCTCTCCCCCAGCCGACCCGCGCCCCCCCTGGCCGACCCCCACGACACCCCCACCCGCCTTCCCCGTACTTTGTGTTGTTGGGCCAGAAGGGAGCCCAAACCCTCCTGGCCACGGCGACCCCCTAACCCCACCCCGCACTACATTACGGGCAGGAGGGATCCTAGGCCCTCCTGCCCTCGACGCAAACCCCCCTCCCTCCAACGACCGCCCCCCCCCCAAGACCCTCCGACCGACCCGCGACCCCCCTGGCGGACCCCCCCACCCCCCTTCCCCGTACCTTTGGAAGTGGGCCGGACAGACGGGAGCCAAACCCGCCTGTCCGGCAGGCAGCCAACAAAGGAATGAGGCCGGATTGGCCCATCCGTCCTAAAGCTCCGCCTACTGGTGGGGCCTAAGGCGCGTGGGCCAATCAGAATAGGCCCTGGAGCCTTAGGTCCCACCTGGGGGCGCGGCCTGAGGCACATGGGCCAAACCCGACCATGTGTCTCAGGCCGCGCCCCCAGGTGGGACCTAAGGCTCCAGGGCCTATTCTGATTGGCCCACGCTGCCTTAGGCCCCACCAGTAGGCGGAGCTTTAGGACGGATGGGCCAATCCGGCCTCATTCCTTCGTTGGCTGCCTGCCGGACAGGCGGGTTTGGCTCCCGTCTGTCCGGCCAACTTCCAAAGGTACGGGGAAGGGGGGTGGGGGGGTCGGCCAGGGGGGTCGCGGGTCGGTCGGAGGTTCTTGGGGGGGGGCGGTCGTTGGAGGGAGGGGGGTTTGCGTCGAGGGCAGGAGGGCCTGGGATCCCTCCTGCCCGTAATGTAGTGCGGGGTGGGGTTAGGGGGTCGCCGTGGCCAGGAGGGTTTGGGCTCCCTTCTGGCCCAACTACACAAAGTACGGGGAAGGCGGGTGGGGGTGTCGTGGGGGTCGGCCAGGGGGGTCGCGGGTCGGCTGGGGGACGGGCGGAGGTTCTTGGGGGGGGGCGGTCGTTGGGGGGAGGGGGTTTGCGTCGAGGGCAGGAGGGCCTGGGATCCCTCCTGCCCGTAATGTAGTGCGGGGTGGGGTTAGGGGGTCGCCGTGGCCAGGAGGATTTGGGCTCCCTCCTGGCCCAATATTGTCGGGGAGTCGGCGGTCCTTCGGGGTGGGGGTGCGAGTGGTCCTGCCGAGGGGGGAGAAGAATCGGACGTCGAGGGGGGGCATCAGGCTTTCAGGATGGGGACAGGACTTCAAGGGGGGACAGGCAGATCTTCAAGGGGGACAGGCAGACCTTCAAGGGGGACAGGACTTCAAGGGGGGACAGGCAGACCTTCAAGGGGGGACAGGCAGACCTTCAAGGGGGGACAGGACTTCAAGGGGGACAGGCACGGAGAGGCGGGGCAGTGCACCGAAAGTCAGGGCGGGTGAACGGTGAGTCGGGGCAACCAGAGGAGAGTCGGGGCAGTGCACCGAAAGTCAGGGTGAGTCGGGGCAACCAGATGAGAGTCGGGGAGGGCGAAAGGAGAGTCGGGGTGGCCAGAGAAGAGTCGGGGAGAGCGAAAGGAGAGTCGGGGTGGCCAGAGGAGAGTCGGGCAGCATGCGCGTTATATGCCTGAGCGCGGTATAGAAAAGTTTTTGTACATATCATCGTGATTTCTGCGCGCTATACTCCTGTGCGCGTTTTACAATGGTGCGCGTTATATCCGCGAAAATACGGTATTCCTGAAGCAAGGTTACTGGGCACGAGACACTTTCCGGTACCTACCATAGCCTTCCACGCCCTGTCTGGTCAGTCTTAGATTGTGCTGTCATAACACTCAGTGCATCCCCTTCTACTCGTACGTGTTCCAGCCTAAGACCAACTGCATCCAGGTCTCCTAACGGACTCGCCTGCAGTTCATCTACCCTCAACACCCCAAAAAAGGCCAGAGAGAAGGACACTTTAAAAAGGTGCTCCTCGTAAGGGGAGTAGACCACAGTCCTAAGACCCGAAACAATCTGAGCATCAAGTCATGGGTAATCGTCAATCTCTTGTCCGGTAGCGCTGAACGCAGCCTCGACATGGCCGCCAACATCCTTTTTACCAAAAAGCCAGCTGCAGGGTTACTCCACTTCAAAGCCTTACAGAAGGTGAACCCTGACAACTTTCCCTTCATCGAGCATCTGGAAGACCCATTCCGGAAACATTCCACCACAAATTCCGCTAAAAGCTTGTCAGATACGAAGCCAGACTCCCAGCCCCTAGTCCAAAAAAATATAGTGACCGCTGTCCAACCAGCTTGATAATGGGGCCATGTGTTAGGGGCCACCAATCTCCTCAACATGTTCCAGATGTTTTTGACACAGGTGCTCCGGCATCTGCCGTCCTTCTTCCTGTGCCTCTGGTGTAAGGAGGCAGAACTGTAAGAAGCAAAAATGAGACAAAGTATCAGTAATGCTATTCCAAACCCCCGGCATGTACCGTGCCTTAATGAACAAATTTAGAGAAAGACATCTAAGAACCATTCCCCGCAGTAAGTAATTAACTTGTAAACAACGAGCTGTCTTCCTGTTGACAACTTTGACTACCCCGACATTGTCGCATCAGAACACAATCCTGCGATCTCGCATCTTCTCCAGCCAAAGTTCACAGGCCACCACTAACGGAAACAACTCCATGATACCCCAGTCCACCCACTCCGATGGCCAGCGAGCTGTGCATCAAACCCCTTGGAAATACGACCCAAAACCAGAACTACCCGCCACATCAGAAAACAGTTCAAGGTCATTATTGGACTCTGAAGCCTGAATAGGTAGAAATCTGTTAAATGACATGAGAAAATGAGACCAGACCTAAAAATTCACCCACATCCCTGCCGTGACCCTGATAAAATGCCTGCAATGACGTACTCCCGCCGTCACATGATAGAGATGTTGAGAAAAGGTCCTACCCACTGGTAATACTCTACATGCAAAATTCTGGGATCCTAACAGGGATTGCATCTCAAGTAAGATCACTTTCTTGGCCCGCATCACCAACCCTATTTGACCAAGCAATTTGCGAATCTTCAGCTCAGGAAGTCTGGTAACCATGGCCTTGCATTATGATGGCCTTGCATATATGATGGCCTTGCATATATGGCCATCATATCCATCTCTATGCCCAAGAAGGAAAGCAAAGTGACAGGCTCCTCCAACTTGTCCGTTGCTAAAGGCATCCCAAATTCTTCCGCCATCTGTTCAAGAGTATTCTTCAACACACTACACTCTTCCGAGTTAGGCGAGCCTATAAAAAGGAAGTTGTCGAGATAATGCTCGATGCCGGGGAAGGAAAGATAAAGCGAACCCAGTCACTCGCAGTGGCAGAGCTCCAAACCCAGTAACACCTCTGCCCCACTTGTCCCGCCGTCCTCCCAGGTGCAACGGGAGCACTCTCTCCAATATCCTGCACCGGACACCCAGAACGGTGAGTCCCCACTGTCTGTGCCCGCGAGACCAGCCTGGGAAGTCCGCTCCTCGGCCGCTCCAGGTCCCGGAGACAAAAAGACCCCGATCGGTCCGATCGCCGCTCTGGACAACAGAGCCAATCAACAATGCAAAACGAGGGGCCGAAATTAGTTCCCAAAATTAGGGCGAAATTAGTTCCCTCAGAGCAGGAGTCCTCACTCACGTGTTGCCTTGATTTTAGTGGCATTATGGGGCCCTGGGGGGGAAACGACACATAAAGTCCAATCATGGATCTTTGATGAAAAGTCAAAGGGTCTGGGATTACCTGAAATATCAGCAAATAGCAAGACCCCATTAAAGTCCTCCACATAAGGAATTTCTTTGGTGTGATCTCCATAAACCACCAGATCGGGGAACAGAGCCCCCGACAGACCTCTTTTTGGGGCACTTGAGGGCTGAGTGCCCTTGGCCACAAAGCAAGCAGATGTGTTTAAACCGGCAATCTGGAAAAGGACATGTGGATTTGTTCAACTTCCAGCATGCGTCCGCTCCTGGCCCGCCCGCGCCAGATCCGGTTCTAGCGAGGTTCCAAAAGGAACGCCCTGGGACCGTTCCTGCCACCACCAACCACATCGCCTTTCCCCCATGACTCACTTGGCTTGGATGCCATGAGAGTCAACCAAAGATTTATGTCCTGCGTGCCCCAAGACATATGCAGGTTCTCCTCCATCTTATCTCTAAAAGTTTTGTCGTAATTGAGCCAAGCCCAACCTCCGAAGCGTTGATAAGCATCTAAAACAGAATCTGCATAGGCCAGTGTCCTCCATGTGCACTCTCCCCCATACGTTAGCCAACCACAAGAATGCCCAGATCCAGTTGATTATATTCCTGGAAACAGGCAACAGACACACAGGAACTCCTTCCTTCATCTTCTTTATACCCTTCTTTGTAGTGCGGCCTTCCAGTAAATGAAATATATCAATGCACGTACGCTTCTGAATTTTATGACATAGCGCCTTTGGGACCTTCTCCCACAGTTCCGACAATGCCACCAACGCCGGAGCGCCTCTAGTCCTCTCCTCTGCTTCGTGCGTGGATCCCGAAGGACCCTCCAAGCTCGACCCTGATGAGGACAAAGAAGAATCTGAGGAAGACGATGATGATGCATGCCGCTTACCCTTATGTCTACTCTTATGCTGCCGTTGCTCCCACTAGCCTGATCCCAGTTACCAAGTCCAGTGGCACTGTGAGGTCTTGCCACTCCTTCTGCCGCTATGTCAGTGACGCCTTCGATAGCAGCCACCACTTCCTCCAGTCCCTGACAGGGACCACGTTCCACTGAGGTTGCCGCTCTGCTCCTAGCTGGGCCGTTCCCACTCCTCTGCTGGTAGACGCCATCTTAGCACTTGATTCCTGCAAAGAAAGAAGTTTCAAGTTTATAAAAAATTTGATTAATCGCTTATCGAAACTTTTAGGTGATGTACAATAAAAATAAGGGGAATACATATAGTTTTTTATTAAGCAAATGCTGTGCATACGCAGATGAAGACGATAACAGACATACTGAAAACATAGTGGGAAAGGGGTGATCTACAATAATTAAAGAAAAGTAAATGTAAAAGGTTAAAACAAAAGGGGGAGGTTGTTTAAGATTCTTTAAGAGCAAGGCAAGAAGCATGAGCGAACTAAAGCTAGGAGGCAAGAAAGGCTAGCTATGGTTTACAGCTCAAAAGCATCTTTGAATAGAAAACTTTTTAGGAGTCCTTTGAACTTGTCTAGATCTTTTTCCTCCCTCAAGTGGGCCGGTAAAAAATTCCATATTAGAGGTGCTGTTACTGAAAATGTAGTCCCGCGTCGTGTATTAATAACCTTTAATGAGGGAATGGCCAATAAATTTTGAGTAGTAGATCTGAATGATCTTGCTGGCATATAAGGTATTAGTATTTTGTCAATAAAAATTGGAACCTTTCCAATTTGAACCTTAAATTCTAACCTTACTATATTATAGGTTATCCTATGCAAAATTTGAAGCCAATAAGCTTTTTTCAAGAGGAGGTGACATCATCAAATTTCCTGAATTTGAATCATTTGTAGCCATCTCAGTTCCTTCTGTAAGATACCTTTGTATAGAGAGTTACAGTAATTGAGTTTAGATATTACAAGCGAGTGAACCAGAAAATTCAAAGAGGAAGGTTGAAGAAAGTTTGTCAGAGATCGAATCATTCACAATCTGTAAAAACTGCTTTTTACCACAGCACTGATTTGTTCGTGGTAACTTAATTTGTGGTTGATAATAACACTTAAGATTTTTACTGAAGTAACAATGTGGAGCAGGGTATTGCCAATGCATATTAGAGAGGACATGGAGATACCATCTTTTTACAGAAAGAGTATGGTTTTGGACTTTAGAATACTCAAAGACAGCATGTTTTCGCTTAGCCAGTGATTAATGCTCCCTAATTTTTCGTTGATATCATCTGTTTCATTAGTATTTGCTGGATCAAGAGAGTAGAGGCGCTGAATATCATCAGCATAGGCAAATACAGAGAAACCGATGGACTGGCATAATGTCAATAATGGTGCCAAAAAAAATTGAACAGAAGTGGTGAAAGTATAAATCCTTGAGGAATCCCGTGATTTTTAGGATGAGTGTTAGAAGATGAATTATTAAATACTACTTTGGAGGACTGGTCTGAGAAGTATAAGCAAAACCAATTGAACATTTGGTCACTAAATCCTACTGAGGTCAATCTGTTTAGAAGGAGTTGGTGGTCAATAGTGTCGAATGAGTATAACAGATTGGTGGTGATCAAGGAAATATAGAATTGTAGGTGTTAGGCCTAGTAGAGAGTATTCAGTTGAATGATTTTTGCGAAATCCTGTCTAATTGGGGTGTAATATTTTGGTTTTTTAACAAACTCTGAGATTTGATTAAATACCACCTTCTCTGTCAGTTTTGCCATGAATGAGATGTTTGTTATGGGCCTTTAGTTGGTGCAATCTAAGCCTTTGGGTTTTTGATAATAGGGTAAATGATCGATTGCTTCCATGCTTTTGGGAGTGATGCGGTGGTTAGGCTATCTAAGATAAATTTGTGTATGAAGGGACCGAAACAAGAAAAGAAACAGGAGCAGCAACTGATCCTGTATGATAAGCAGCAGGCCCAACAGGAGAGGTAAGACCATGTGACCCCCACACCAAGTAACTGGGGTCCCGAGCTCCACCATGCAGCTGCAAATGGTCCCTCTCCTGCAGGAGACCCTATGGCTAGCGCTGGAGCAGGAAATGGCAGCCAATACGCCTGCCCCCAACCTGGCACCCATTGCCCTTGTGGCCAACCCCGGCCAGAAGCATTGTGGAGAAGCAAACTGCCCCAAACCAGGGAATACTGGAAATACTCCCAGTGCTCCTAAACTGGGAACCACCAGGGAGGGCAGCAGCTGTATACAATCTGGGCCATCTACTGCCGAAGGTCCCTCTGCACCTAGCGCACTGTGCACCCCGCAGCCATTGAATACACCCGGAATCAATCCACCACCACTCCTAAGAGAGACCCCATTATCACCTGCTGCAATGGCCAGGCCCCCTGTCTCTAGTCCCCCACTAAGCAGTGAACTACCCAGCCCTAAAGTCAAAGGAGCTTGCACTACACAATGCTCCAACTATCCGCCCAACGGAGGCAGCTTTCCCCTGCTCCCACCTCCTGTTGAGGCTAAGACCATGTGGCACCCCTCAGCCTGATCAGCAGCAGAGGCTCCAATCCCAGCCCAAGCAGTCCTGCCACATCACGCTGACCTACTCTTCTGGCCTCTATGCTCCAACTCCCCTCGGCTATCATGGCAAAATTAGCTAGAGACGCCACTTTTGCTACCTGCGCATTATGCTACAAAGACCCAGTGTCAGGCTCACCTGTACTCACCTGGTCTGACACTGGATCTTCCATCGAATGAGTCTCCAGCCATGATTGACACTTCGCCCTGATCCTCTGCCTCCTGCCGTCCGAAACCACCATCTGCCATCGTAGGATACTCCTGGATTTTCTCCATGAATGACGAGGCAAAACTGCTGTTAAAGCTGCAAAGCCACCACTGAAAGCCACTGCCAAGGACTGGAAGAGACTGGTTCCTCGGTGGCAAAGGATTAAATAGAATTCCGCCCCCATTCCCGCCGTGACTTATCCTAGCTAGTTATCATGGCAGGAATTGCCCTGCACCAATCGAGTTCTTACTTTTAAAACTTCCTGCCGACTCATTCCCTCCGGGAGCCAATCCTGATGGGCCACCATGTGGGCCTTCCAGCCCCGTGTTACTCATGCCTATCGAGACTAGCTCTCGGGCTGTCTTTTTTCCAAAGTTTTGCTGCTTGATAAGCCCATGTGGAGTTAAAAGATCTGTTGTATCTTAAATTCTTAATGTCATTATTTCTCAGATTCAACGATGGATTATTAGTAAAATTAAAGAGTTGAGGAATATAATCTGGAGTTTCTCCAAAACGTATTTTAAATAGTATACAATATAATTTATAAAGTATTCTCCCTGCTATAGGTAGCCAGTGCAGTTCACGTAAGTAAGGTATATAGCCTTATCACTTTTCTTCAATCTGAAGATTAATCTAATGGCTGCATTCTGTAGTGTTTGGAGTTTTTTTTATTATATATTTTGGGCAGTCTAAGAAGGTGGCATTGCAGTAGTTCAGTTGAGACAAAACTAAAGATTGTACTAATAGGCAGAATTGATAATTATCTAAATACTTTATAATCCTTCTGAGTTGCCAGAAAAGACCAAAACACATTTTTATTAACAGGTTGACCTGAGGTGAAAGATTATATTCAAAATGGACTCCTAATATTCTTATTACATTAGCCAGTGTAAAAACAATCTTACTTAAGATTAAAACTTTAGTATTGCAATTCATGTTAGGATGGTTTAAAAAACATAATTTCATTTTATCCTTATTTTATAATTCAACATCCAATTTTCTAACAACTTCATGCAAGAATTCAATTTTAATTTAATATGATCTAATGAACAGGAAGAAGGAATGAGAACAGTAATACTATCTGCATATATAAATGACATAAATTTAGGGCCTGTTTTACAAAGCCACACTAGCGACTACCACGCGGCAAGAGCCCCAAAGTCCTTTAAATCTCTATGGGCTTCGGGGATGTTATCGCGCAGCAGCTGCTAGTTCGGTTTTGTAAAACAGGCCCTTAGTTTTTTCCAGAGTAAAACCTAAATAATAGAGAAAGATTTTAAACAGGGTAGATGAAAGAGGAGAACCTTGGAGGAAGCCATAAGGAAGAGACCATTCTTTGGATATCATTTTGGACATTTTTACTTTATAAGTTCTATTTAAGAAGTTTTTAAACCATCTTAAATTATTTCCAGATAAGCCAATATCATCTAATATTCTTAACTAGTCTTTAAGCCCATTACATTAACGGGTGCTAGAATAGATGTGTGTGTCTGTCTTTCTTTATTTATTTCTTTCTCTCTCTCCTTGGCCGCTGTCTGTCTGTCTTCCTTTCTGTCTGTGTCTCTCCCTAGCCCCCTGTCTGTCATTTCCCTTTCCCTCTCCCCTTGGCCCCGTTGTGCCATGCCTGCCTGCTCCATGGCCCCCTTCTTTACCCCCCTCCCAGAGCAAAGCATGATTGCTGTCTGCCCCCAGCACACCCCTCCCCCCAAAGCAGCCCCCTTTCCCTCTCCTTCTGGACCCCTGTTGTGCCATGCCTGCCTGCTCCGTGGCCCCCTTCTTTCCCCCCTCCCAGAGCAAAGCATGATTGCTTCTGCCCCCAGCATACCCCTCCCCCCAAAGCAGCCCTCTTTCCCTGTCCCCATGGCCCCTTGTTGTGCCATGCCTACATGCTCCGTGGCCCCCGTCCGTTTCCACACACCCCCTCTCGTTCTTACCCTCCCTCCATCCCGACTTCCTGGTGTCTTCTGGCCTGCTCCTCTTCAAAGTGGCCTGCTGAGGATCGCGGCTGGCTGTAGCGAACCTCGCAGGCCACTCTTCACCTCGGTAGCATGTTCCCTCTGACGCGATCCTGTGCGTCAGAGGGAACGTGCTACAAGGTGGAGAGCGGCCTGCGAGGTTCTCTACAGCCGGCCATGATCCTCAGCAGGCTGCTTTGAAGAGGAGGAGCAGCGACAGCAGCGGTTGGTGAGTGAGGAGGAGACGCCGGCGTGTTCCCTGCCTACGTGTTCTCCCTGCTTCCGTGTTCGAAAATTGAATTCGGCACAGAAGCAGAGACCATGGCGGCAGGGAACACGAAATCCTAAGTGAGCATGCGCGCTTAGGGTTTTATTATAGAGGATAATATTACTTGATTAACAAGATCATAGGCACACAAAAGATCAAACTGCAGTATTAATACTTTATGACCCTTTGAAATGTTACTTCTAACAATATCCATAAGAGATCCCAGAATGGTTTCAGTACTATGTCCCTTACGGAAACCTGATTGCAAAGGATGAAGTAGGTTGAATTTTTCTATGTAAGAATTTAATTGAGTATTTACTAATCCTTCCATAATTTATACAAAAAATGGAATTGATGCTACTGGTCTATAGTTACTGTAGATATTTGATTTATGTTTACTATGGTATCTTTTAACAATGTAGTACAATTTGTTTCCAATAGTTGGGGAAGGAACCTTTCTGAACCATTTTGTTTAGCCAATCGAAAAGAATAATTTTAAATGTTAAAGGTGCAAACATGAGATATATGTTGGACATAAGTAAATATTCTGGAACAGTTTTGATACCTAAGCATTGTGATTGTGTTTTTTCTGTTATTATTTGTGTTTATACATATATACTTTATATTCCTACATATATGTGTCTTATTCTTACGTTAGGTTACTGATAGTGTAAGGAGCTGATTCTTCATGTACAACATATCAACTAAGGATAATGGATAACATACAGCATTTTAAAAAACCTTTTGAAGACCTCTCTATTTACAGAAGTTTTTTAAATAGATGAGGAGTGCTGTTGAATAGGAAGTCATAGATACAGGATGAGTAATTCTTATGTTTTGATATTATTGTTTGTTATTTTGTGTTACTGATTTTACTTTGCATTTTATGTATACATTATGTAACTTGCTTAGGTTTTAGGTGGGCTATAAGTTTTTAAAATAAATATTGTACCTCTGATGCAGCTGTAAACCAAACATGGCCATGTTGAGTTTTATTTGGATTTTATGTGATCACATAATTTGTTTCTGGTGTTTTAAATAAAAGTTTATTTTTACTTTTTCATTTGTTGTCCCTTTGTCCATTTTTGCTCATACATAGGGCTCCTTTTACTAAGCTGCGCTAGCGGTTTTAGTGCGCGCTGCATTGCGGCACACGCTAGACGCTAACGCCACCATTGAGCTGACGTTAGTTTTTACGTGTAGCACGGGGGGGGCAGCTCGCACTAATCTACAGCGCACGCTAAAAACGCTAGCGCACCTTAGTAAAAGGAGCTCATAGAGTTCGTATGAAAAGCTTTTATACTCATAGGAACATTGTTTCTCAGCTACTCAGATAGCTCTGTCATTACTTTTGAGAGACTGCAATAGGGTCCTTTACCTCATGCAGCAGCAACTAGAGTAATGCAGGGCAGCTGTAAATAATTAAGAAGCACAGGGAAATCCACTGGCCTTCCCATTCCTATGACAACAAACCCTTTTCAGAAGGAAAAGAAACTTGCTCACAACAAGCAGAGCAGCTTTTATAAGAGCGAAGATGGCTGAAACAATCAGAGGGGAGAGCAGGTAGCTGACACAAAACCAGCAACACAGCTATCTAAAGCAGACGCATACACTAGGTGCCTATAACTGGTTTGAGTAGATTCATCTCCAAGATACTCATTTTTAAAGCATATACACAGTAGGCTTCTCAACAGGCTGAAATAAACTCCCGCATGCTTGAAACATTCAAGTACAAATTGTTGCACCCCTCCCGCACCTATCCGGAGTCCTCCCTCCTTCCCCCTCGCTTGCTCACCTGGTGCTGCTGTAACTCTCCAGTTTGTCAGCAGCATGAGTGAAGTAAACACGCTGCCTTTAGTGACCTGGAAGCTTGCTTTCTGCTACTGCTTCCTGTTTCTGCATAAGTGGGAAGCAGTAGCATAGAGAAATTTAACAAGTAAGTCATAATTTCTCCTTTGTCCAACATCCCGCATCAGCACATCTCTCAATTCAAACAGGGAATCTCTGCATTACTACAGAACAACACAATAGAGCAAGAACAGTTCCAGTGATTCTATCCCAGGTTTTTACTCATTCCCCAAGAAAACGCAAGGTCTCGATCTTCATCCTCTAAACAAATTTCTTACACCAGAAACATGCCGGATGATTTCTCTTCCAGTAGTTCTTCCTCTTTTCAACCAAAGAATTACAGCAGCGCCAGGTGAGCAAGCACTGAATCCCACAGGGGGAGGGGGAATGGCATGTGAAGGGTAAGAGACCGCAGGGATGGGGATGCCTATGGAAGGAAAGATGACAGACCTCCATGGGGAGAAAGGAAAGAGGCAGATAAAGATGGCAGACCACAGGAAGGGGGTAGAAGAGAGATATCAGACCACTGGATAGGAAAGGGGGGGGGGGAGAAGAGAGAGATGCCAGACCAGGGAAAGGAAAGAGGAGATAATTTCAGACTAAGGCAGGGGGAGGGAAAGGGAAAGGGAAAGAGAGATGCCAGACCACAAAGGGGAGAGGAGGGAAAGGAAGGAGAGAGAGGTGCCTGAGGCTGACTGTGGGAAGGAGAAGGGGAAGACAGATGTCAGTCCATAGGGAAGGGAAAGAGAGGGAGGAGATGGTGCTCAGGGATGGGAGGGGTGAGGAAGGGAAGAGAGATGGAAGAAATGCTGCTTATGGATAGATGTACATAGGGGAAGAGGGAAGAGATTGCACACATGGATGATGGGGAAGGGCAGAGAGTGGGAGGACACAGTGCACATGGATAGCTGGGAAGGAAAGACATGGAAAAGTATTTAGATTTGAGGAGGAAAACAGAAAAAGGGAAGAAATTTGAATATTAAAAGTTAATGCCAAAGATGGATGTAGGTTTGATCCAAACAGACTGGGGATTTTAAATTATAGTCCACTTGAGGAGGCAATACTTTCAAAATAGAACAAAACACACAATAAAAAACCCTCTCATCAATACTAGGATAGTTTCTCAAATGATATCTTCATATGACATTTAAAGGCTTTTAAATATTTAAATGTGCTCATAAGCTCTTCAGCAAGGCGTCACAGCAGCGGTACAATGTCGCTGGAAAGGTGCTTGAATTTTAATCATAACACATTGCATGGAGCAAGGATTCTTGCTTCTACTAGAGTGGCAAATGTTATGGCTCTACAAAAGTTGTTTGACAGTAGCCCACTTATCTGAAAAGGTCAGTTCATGGCTCCAACACAGTCTGTGTTTCGCTACGCTACATCAGGAAGCTGGAAGGATAAGCTTTTTATATTTATTTTATTTATAGTGTGCAGTGCCCAAGTCCTTTGGTCTACACACTTGATGTTGAAAAAAGACGCATACATACCCATTTATATTATTAGGTCAGGAAAGCAGAAGGCCCAAGTTAGACCCAAGGATGATATTGACCTAGGGGAAGAGGGAGAATTTGAGGAACCGAAGAGGGGGAATTCGAGGAACCGAAGAGGGGGAATTCAAAGGACCAAAGAGGGAAGCCCCAGCAAACAAAGTTCCTGAGAAATGGTAGCAAACCTTTAAGGTGGAAGGGCAGCAAAGGGTTAGCAGGAATAGTGATTGCAACCCAGGCCAATTGGAGAAAGTTCCAGAAGCAATATAGAGACCCTGGAAGCACAGAAGAGTGAAGTTCTTGAGGCTGTGGCTGAGACCCTTGGAAAAAGGTTTGGAAGGTCCCCAGGGAAAAGTTCTTCTCTAAGGTACAGAAGAGAAGGCCACTTGGAAGGTATTATATTAAGCCTAAGAAGAGGTTCTGTAGGGATGCCAAAGACCCCAGATCAGCTAGAAGTCAAAGAAATTGATCTAGAAGGGGGCAGCACCAATGGCATGGGAGAGGTCTCAAGAAAGAAAGTAGGCAGTACCAATGTTATAGGAGAGATCTCAAAAAGAAATTCTTCCTCAGGGAATGGGTAAACCAGAGGAAAAGGGATATGAGTGAGAAGCAAGGTTGTAGAGCCCAAAAATGAGGGGCCTGAGTAAGGTTACAAAAAAATCCAAAAGCAATCAGTGAAGTCCTGTTCCATGAAGAGACCAAGTGTTGCAGGTCCCATGATGCATGAGGACGAGGCTTACAGAAATCCAGAACTGGTCTAAAATCTGGAACTGAGTAACCTGGCAGCTTTGCAATATGTAAGTGGTTCCCAAACTTGGTCCTGGATATGGTCAGTAGATATCCTGAAAACCTGATTGGCTGGGATGCCTCCAGGGCCAGGTTAAGGCCACTGCAATATGTAATACCTGCCCCACACAGAGCATAACCATTTTTAGATGCAGACTGCATTATGGCCTGTGAACAATGTTTAACCTGTAATAATTTATATTTGTTTATTAAAATTTGATATACTACCTGTTTAGCAAGCATGTATGAGTATGTTACAAATCAAAAAGCATTAGATAAATCTAAAATTACAAAAATACTTTTTTAAAATTACATTTCAAGAATATCCTATATCCTCAAGTCCTCGTAGCACAACCCAACATGAAAAATTGGAAGACTAGAATTTTTATGTCTCATACCTGTCAAAAAAATTTAAGGGCTCCTTTTACAAAGCTGCTTAGATGTTTCTACTGCGGGCAGATAAGGTAAATGCTCCGACGCTCATAGAAATTCTATGAGCGTCAGAGCAATTACCTTGCCTGCCCATGATAGAAACCTCTACTGCAGCTTTGTAAAAGCCAGTGTAAAAAAATAAAACATTTTTTTAAAGTGTTAATTAAAGACCAAATTTGGAATTTTGGTAAAAGCCATGCATGAATAATGTGTAAAGTCTCAAACCCTTCTCTTTCTCTTTTAAGGTCCCACCCATAGGAGAGAACCATTACAGTTGGTCTTGCAAAATTTACACAGTAAAATACTGCTGCGAGTTTTATGACTAACAATATGCTTCTCCTATAAACATTTTTTTTTATGGAGCCGTTATGAAAGGGGCAATAAAATTGAAAATTAGAACCACTCCATGTAGCTTAATAACACATTCTGGTGTGCTGTTGTAGAGATTTACAATTACAGGAAATTTCACACAAATAAACAGCTGGTGATTTATATTGAGAAAAATGCATCTTGCACATTCTCCTCACTTCATGAGGCTGTCTATTATGAAGAGCATGCTTATTTCTTCATTAAAGCAGAATAAAATCTGATCACATTTTTATTGTCTCTAAACACAATTCAGAAAGTTCTTTGGGATAACTGGTTACCGTATTTTAAAGCAAATATTCGTCCTCTCTTCAGCACAGTAAGAGACTTTTCTATTTTGTACTAATGTATGATGATGCACTGACAAGTCATTGTTTCTTTGCTCTGGGACTCGTTCCAGAGGTGCAGGACTTGGCAGAAGCCAAACTGGCATACAGTCCTTTCTCTGATTTTCTTCTGCAGAATTAAAGGAGCTGTAAAACATTAGCAACTTGATTTGTGCAATCCTGCTCTGATTAGTTCCAAGTCTGTCACTGATGAACATGAGGGAGAATTTAGCTTGCTTCTAGTATTAAAAGGGAATTATGCGAACTGCTTAGCCACCCAGGACAAGCAACTGGCACTGAAACAACATGTAGAATAGTGAGCTGAGAACCAGGGAAAATGACAGCAAATAAAGACCATATGGCCTATACAGTCTGCCCATCCATATCAACAGCTAAGCTCTGCAATCCCTTCTTCCTCCTCAGAGATCCCCTGTGCTAGTCCTTTGCTTTCTTGAATTCAGATATGATTCTTGCTGAAAGGCTGTTGAACAAATCTACCACCCTTTTTGTAAATAAATATTTCCTTAGAATAGATTCCCGCTAAGCTGCGCTGGCGTGCGCTGGCGCACAAAATATTACATCGCAGCGCACAAGTTTCTCGTCACAGCGCACACACGCGTCGCAAAGGTAAGGGGAGGCTGGGGGAGGAATCGGACGTCGGGGTGGGGGTGCGAGGGTTCACGGTCCTCTGTTCTCCCTAGAGTGCGGCTCGTCTAGAGCAGTGGTGCCCAACCTGCTTCCCTTCCCTTCTCACTGCTGCCATCGGGGATCAGGCCGACACCGTGTCTTTGATCTCCCTGCTTCTCTTCCCTGCTGGGCTGACCAACTCTCGTGGCGGCCCGACGTCAATTCTGACGTCAAGAGGACGTTCTGGCTAGCCAATCGCTGCCTGGCTGCCCGGAACGTCCTTTCCGACGTTAGAATTGACGTCGGGCGGCGAGAGTTGATAGGCCCTGTGCAGAAGAGAAGCAGGGAGATTTCGGCCTGTTCCCGATTGCGGCAGCAGCAGCAGCCTATTCCGCGGCGGTGGTGGCATGGGGGAGGTAGGAAGGAAGAAAGAAGGTGGGGTGGGGGGGACAGGGAGCCAGAAAAAAAAGCAAAAAATGGGGCACGGAGGAAGGAAGGAAGAAAGAAAGAAGGGGGGGGGGACAGGGAACCAGAAACAAAGCAAAAAAATGGGGCATAGAATCAGAGAAAGACAGACAGAGAAAGAAAGAAAAAGTTGGGGGAGGGAATGAGGTCTGGAGGAGAGGAAGCATACAGGAGGCTGAAAGAAGGGAAGAAATATTGGATGCACAGTCAGAAGAATAAAGTGCAACCAGATGAAATTACCAAACAAAGGTAGGAAAATGATTTTATTTTTAATTTAGTGATCAAAATGTGTCTGAATTTATATATGCTGTCTATATTTTGTACTATGGCCCCCTTTTACTAAATTGCAATAGTGTTTTTTAGCGCAGGGAGCCTATGAGCGTCGAGAGCAGCGCTGGGCATTTAGCACAGTTCCCTGCGCTAAAAACTGCTATTGTGGTTTAATAAAAAGGATGGGGGGTATATTTGTCTATTTTTGTATGGTTGTTACTGAGGTGACAATGCATAGAGTCATCTGCCTTGACTTCTTTGAAAAAAACCCAGAATAGGAATGATAATTAACATTTTCTCAGCATATAGTGTGCTTTGTGTTTTTTAATTTTATTTTTGGTAGATCATTTTGACTTGGTCATTTTAAAGTAGCTCGCAAGCCCAAAAAGTTTGGGCATCTCTGAGCTAGAGCGTTGAAACTGTGTATTTCTATTTTATCCCCCCTTTTACAAAACTGTGGAGCGTTTTTTAGCGCCAGCCGTGGTGGTAGCAGCTCTGATGCTCAGAATTCTATGAGCGTCAGGGCTGTTACCACCGTGGCTAAAATCCACAGTACAGTTTTGTAAAAGGGGGAGGGGTTAGTTTGTGATGACATATTCCATACTAGGCGAAGGTGTTTTCTGTGTTCTGTGTGTTTGAAAGACATGGTTTTCATTAGCAGTTCCAATACTCTGGATCCTTTCACTATTTTGGTTGTATACAAATGATTGTAGATATGGATTTTTTCTACACCAAATGTTTTTGCTCTGATTCTATGTGTTTGAACTGCTTTCTGTATATTTCTCATAATATTCAATAAAATTATTGAACTAAAAAAAGAAAAGGCATGGTTTTCTGTTAGGATTGACAATGTAGGATTGATCTGTGCTGGTCTGGCTTGTTTAGTTTTACAATGGGTGTATTGATGTACTGCTCACTGCAATATGTAAGATGCTGCCTTTTCCTAGGTACTCATGTGTGACGTGTGGTTTGTTACTAAAAATCATGTTTTTCTTACAGATGGGGGGGGGTGCCAAAAAATGATGGGCCCCGGATGTTACATATGCTAGGTACGCCACTGTATGTAAAGATACCAGAAAGCTGGCGTAGCAAAAACTTCTAAGTTTTGAGTATTTAACCCTCCCACAATCTCACGGGCACTCGTTTCAAGTTTATTGAGATTTTGATTTAAACGCAATATCAAATATTTTCAATGCGTATAACAAAAATAAATTTGGGGAAATAAATAAAACCATTTGAACCAGTGTTCCCGCTAAGCTGCGCTGGCGTGCGCTGGCGCACAAAATATTACATCGCAGCGCACACATTTCTCGTCACAGCGCACGATCGGAAGAGGCGTACGGCAGATGGCAGGGCGGCGAGAGGAGAATCGGGCGAGTTGGCTCATAACTTGCTGGCGCCCGATATTTTTGGCTCACGGTGAAAAAAGTTTGCTCACAACACCCGCCCGCTTAGAGGGAACACTGGTCCTGAGTCTACCTCTTTTCACCCTCATTCTGTGATACCTCAGTTCAGAACTTCCATTCCACTACGAGACGTGTCTCCATTTATACCTTGAAGGTATCTCAATGTCTCTATCATAGCTCTCTTATACCGCTGTGGTACCATGAGCAAGGGTGAGCCCAGAAACAAAACAGAGTATACGGCAGATGCAGGTAAAAGCAAATAACATTTATTGAAGGTGTGGGGTCCTGTCTAGTTCACAGGATGAAAGAAGGCAAAACAAAATTCTTAAGTGTGACAATGTCCTCAGGTGGCCTGCTTCTGCAGGGACATGGCATACATTACTGTCTCTTGGCACAAAAGCACACTCTACTTATCTCTGGCCTGGCTCGCCAGTTACCAGGGCAGTCTCTATCAAGTACTCAGGTCAAAAATACAGTCTGCGAAGTTCAAAGATGCACTTTGGCCTACCTGACTGTTGTCATTGTAGTTACATATAGGTGGTAGAGACGTATGTCATAGGGCATCGCTGCTTCCTTCTGGGCCTCCCTAACCCGACTTTGACCCCCACCTTTTATACTTCTGACGGGCTCCACACCCCGTGTCACTTCCTATTTGGACAAGCCTATGGAGCTTACGGTGATTCTGATTGTGAGGGAATATTCCTAAGGGGAAAAGGTAGCGTCCTATAGACTCTCCCACATCTGCCTTTTCTCCAGGGTATGTATATTTAGATCAAATATGTGCCCATATGCTTCATGATGAAAACCAGTGAGCATTATATTAGTTGCCCTCTGAAACTAGGGTTCAAATCAAACCCTCATCCCTATTGACACTCTTTGTAATCTTAAATAAGTCACTTTCGGCCTCTTTTACAAAGCCACGCTAGCGGCTGCCACGCAACAACAGCCCCGAAGCCCTTTAAATCTCCATGGGCTTCGGGGGCCGTTAGCGCAGCACAGCTTTGTAAAAGAGGCCATTTATCTCCTGTTCTCATGCACCTGGTTAGGTTATAAGCTCTTCGAGGCAGGATCTTGTATCTGAATTTAATAATGTTGTAAGTCACCTTTAACATTATTTGGAAAAATGGGCTAAAACGCCAAACATTATTCAGGTCAATATTCAGCTGGTGTGGCAAGCAATTTTTTTTAAACACCAACATGGGTTTTGCATGGGTCATGGGGTGAAACTAGGGTTACCATATGGCTCCAGAAAAAGGAAGCAAAACCTAGATGTCTCTATCAATCCACTTACTTCCATTGCTTTCAGTGAAAGAAAAACCCAGATATCTCAATCCGTTCTCTTTTTTCTGGAGCTATATGGTAACCCTAGGTGAAACCATTGTTAGCTTCTATGTTCAAGACGATCTTGAGGAGTTTAGAGAAGAACATTTTGCTTTAGATCAGATTCTTCTTCAGCAGCTACAACTAATGGGAATTGGAATAACAGCATTGAGCTATTTTTGTTCTTACCAAGGGCATAGCCACAGGTGGGCCATGTCCCCTCCACTTTGGAGTCAATCCCACCGAGTACAGGACAATAAAAGGAGAGCTGAAGGTGATGTTAACATTTGCACTACCTTTTGCCCACCCAAGTTAACCTCAAGGGTAGCAACACAGCTATCAAATTGATCAGAGAGCAAATTCTATAAAGTTCGCCTAAAATAAGGTGCCTAAATTGGCACACCTAGCTGACGTAGGCACCTAACTTAATTGATTAATAAGCTTAATTGGCACTTAATACCTCATAACTGATGTTAATTGGAATTAATTGACAGGTGCCTTGTGCAAAGTACCTACCTAAAAGTAGGCATGGCGTGAATCGTGAGTGTGTTTTAGGATTAGGAACCTGTTTCTGACTTAGGCGCTGTTGTGTGCCTAACTTAGGGGCATGTATTAAGGCCAAGAAAACCCTGACGGTATGCCTAAAAATTAGGATCCCTAGCAATGCAAAATGCCACAGACAGAATTAAACACGATTCTATATGCATCTAACTTTTATAGAATCACACTTAGTGCCGCACTTTTCAGTGCCGATATTTATATATATATATATATTATATATATAATCAGAGCCGAAGTGTTTCAGGATTATTTCTTTTTGGTACTGTCATTCTGGTACTATTTAATATCCATTCCAACTGTGATGTGAAGTAACAAAAAGCTTTCGTATCAATTATTTCTAAGCTGATGACATCATAATGCATGTTCATCTTTTTTATTTCTGCTGTTTATTTTTTCAAGCAATGTCTCATCAGCTCACAACCTTGGAGTCATCTTTGACTCTTCTCGCTCCTCCGCTCAGATCCAATAAACTGCTAAAGCCTGTCGCTTCTTCCTCTATAATATTACTATAATCCAACCTCTCCTTTCCAAGCACACTCATAATCCTTATGCACGCTCTCAACATCTCTCACTTAGACTACTGCAATGTGCTTCTCTCAGGTCTTCTGCTCAACCATCTCTCTCCCCTTCAATCAGTGTAAAATTCTGTCACATGACTTATATTCTGTGAGAGCCGCTACACTCACATTAAACCTCTCCTCAAGTCAATTCAATGGTTCTCCATCCATTTCTGAATACAGTTCAAAGTCCTCTTGCTGACCTATAAATGCACTCACTCTGCAGCTCCTCAATATCTCTCCATACTTCTCTCCATACTATCCTCTCCCCCCACCACCCCGTGAACTCCGTTCATCGGGCAAGTCCTTCCTATCTGTACCCTTCTCCTCTACTGCCACCTCCAGACTCTGTCCCTTCTGTCTTGCTGCACCATTTGGAACAGACTGCCTGAGTCATTACATCAGGCTCCATCTCTAGCAGTATTCAAATCCAACCTAAAAGCCCACTTTTTCGAGGCTGCTTTTGACTCCTAACTCCCCCTCACTGTAAAATTACGTATGCCCATCCTATCATTCGCTCTGAAAGAAACTCCCCAACCCCTATATGTCCTGTCTGTCAAATTAGATTGTAAGCTCTTCTGAGTAGGGACCATCTATTGCATGTTAAATGTGCAGTGCTGCATACGCCTTTCAGCACTATTGAAATTATAAATATTAGTAGTAACGGTAGATTGCAGCAGCCAGTGATTATACCAAGGAAGTCAAAGTTTTGACCACATTTCTCCTGGGTTAATCGAATTACACTGCCTGCTGATTAATTATAAGCTGCAGCTGTTAATGTTTAAATTAAACAGCATGATGACTTCACTTATACTATTTTTATTGTTAACAACTTATCTCCAGATTCGATATACAGTGCTCAGATTTGGGCACCTAAATTTGGGCATGATTCCAAGATGCGCACACATCTTAATTGGCTAATGAGCTGATAATGATCATTAATTGGCCAACAAACAATTATTGGCATTAATTGACACCAATTAAGATTTGCATGTGTATCTGGCTGTGTGCTATTCTATAGCATTTGATGCTTAAATTCCATAGTATGCAATTCAAAAGGGGGCATGGCCATCGAAGGGGCATGGGTGTTCTGAAATGTTGCTCATTGTTACAGAATAATAGGTCAGTGTGCCCAGCTTGGGTGCCAGCATTTACACCGGATGGATCCAGCATTTGCCCAGCATGGATCCAAAGTCAGGGCATGGGATTTGGGGCTAAGTGCAATTCTATAAAGTGAGTAGGCCCTTTATAGGATCACACTTAGCACTGATCTTTTCTGGTACCCGTTTTTGAGCGCTATGGGGGGGATTCTATAATTGACGCCTAAAAAGCAGCCACCGATAGCCTAAAATGTAGCCACCGATAGCAGGTCAATCATGAATCAGCGCCAGGACTGGATTTTCCTATAGGCTAACTAGGTTTCAGCCTAGGGCCTCAAGATCAAGAGGGGCCTACATTCAAATTGTTAGCAAAATTAAAATTACACTATTCTAAAAACAGTGAACACTAAAACACTGAACCGAAAATAAGGAGAAATTCTACGCATATGACTAATAAACAAACATAAAAATGTATTGGTTAAGATCAACGTGTTCAGCTCATTGGGTCTGTTTGTTTGTATTAGAGAATGACACGGTGACGGTTTACCCGCGGCCACCGCATTTAAGCCGCGGGTCACCGCCGAAAACGGGGAAGAAAAATAGCAGTCGCTGCGGTGACGGGGACAAGGCCATTCACCGACCGCGGAAACGGTGAACAGGTTTGTCCCCGCGGGCCAATGTACCCCCTTCTAGGAACCGCTATTTCACCGTGCTCCTCATTTGTCATTTCAACCCTTCCTGCCAATCGCAGCAGAAGGGTACCCAACCCCTCCTGCCGGTCCTCCCAATGGCCTCCCCTAAGATCGCCGGCAGGAGGGTACCCAACCCCTCCTGCTGGACCCCCCCCCCAACGAACCCTCCCACCCCGGAACCCCCTTAGTCTTACTTTTCAAGTTGGACCGGACAGCTCCTCGCTCGTCTGGCCAGCAGGCCTGCCTCCGTCCAAATGAGGCGGGCCCGCCCCTCCCCTCCCCTCCCCTGCCTCCCAATGGCCTCCCCTAAGATCGCCGGCAGGAGGGTACCCAACCCCTCCTGCTGGACCCCCCCCCAACGAACCCTCCCACCCCGGAACCCCCTTAGTCTTACTTTTCAAGTTGGACCGGACAGCTCCTCGCTCGTCTGGCCAGCAGGCCTGCCTCCGTCCAAATGAGGCGGGCCCGCCCCTCCCCTCCCCTGCCTAACCCACAGGATCCTAGGGCCTGATTGGCCCAAGCACCTAAGGCCCCTCCTATAGCGGGAGTGGCTTTAGGTGCCTAGACCAATCAGGCCCTAGGATCCTGTGGGTTGGGCAGGGTAGGGGCGGGCCCGCCTCATTTGGACGGAGGCAGGCCTGCTGGCCAGACGAGCGAGGAGCTGTCCGGTCCAACTTGAAAAGTAAGACTAAGGGGGTTCCGGGGTGGGAGGGTTCGTTGGGGGGGGGTCCAGCAGGAGGGGTTGGGTACCCTCCTGCCGGCGATCTTAGGGGAGGCCATTGGGAGGCAGGGGAGGGGAGCGGAGGGGCGGGCCCGCCTCATTTGGACGGAGGCAGGCCTGCTGGCCAGACGAGCGAGGAGCTGTCCGGTCCAACTTGAAAAGTAAGACTAAGGGGGTTCCGGGGTGGGAGGGTTCGTTGGGGGGGGGTCCAGCAGGAGGGGTTGGGTACCCTCCTGCCGGCGATCTTAGGGGAGGCCATTGGGAGGACCGGCAGGAGGGGTTGGGTACCCTTCTGCTGCGATTGTCGGGAGGGCCGTTGGGGGGGTCTACAGGGTCTACGGCAGCATTTAAAGTACATGTCGTGTTTGTTTTTGCATTGCTAGCCCCAGGGGTGGTGGAAGATTAGTGATTGAAAAACTGTATGAAAAATAACTATTTTAAATTTAGTGATCAAAATGTGTCAGTTTTGAGAATTTTTATTAATTAATTTTTTCTCTGCGTGTTTTGTTTTTGTATAGTTATTAACTAATATTTAACTAAGTTTTAAAGTTTTAAAGAATGTTTCCTTTATACGTAAATAAAGAAAAGTGAATGGGATTGCAATGGCGGTGACGGGGCGGTGAATGGGGTGGCAGTGGCGGTGACGGGGCGGTGAAGAGGATGGTGAGACGGGGACGGGGCGGTGACGGGGTTGGTGAGACGGGGACGGGGCGGTGACGGGGATGGTGAGACGGGGACGGGGCGGTGACGGGGACCAATTTTTTCACCGTGTCATTCTCTAGTTTGTATATACTAGATTGCACCAAAGTATAGTTCATACGTTCACTGATTGCTATGGCAAATATTGACGTGCCTTATGCTACTAAGCTCTGGTTTGTTCTTGCATAAATAAAGTGCAGATTGGTATAGATTGGAACAGACAAACGAACAGACCTATTGATATCCCGACGTTCGGTTATATTCGTGTTACTTCGATAATATGAAACACGTGTTAATGTTATTAGAAAAGATTCTTATTTTAGGATTGTGTACACGATCATTTGATTTTCGCCTTTTGAGTTCAGTAGGTTCAATACTTTAGTGAAGTGTTTATAGATTATTGAAAAAATTTTTTGTGACAATATCTTCATTTCGCGGAATTCTAAGTAAGTTCTTAACATATGTTTTAATTTGCATATTTTAAAATGTATATTACGTGCTTTATTTTATATTTTCATGATTATATCATAAATAATAAAATCCTAGAGCGCGCATGCGCTGTTGAAATATTGTGAGTCCTGGTGGCATGAGGTGTGTTTCTGTGTCACTCCTCACGGCGCCTGCGCCAGCGACTCATCAAAATTCAGCTGGGGGTGGGGAATCCGAATTGCACACGTGCTCCAGCTCCGGATCGGATTCCGCTGCTCCTCTCTCCCCCACCCCTTTCCCATCTCCAGAGGGGAATCGGTCTCAGCTCCGGGTGGGGGCGCGCGCCGGTCCCCGGTCCGATCCTGCCTCCGGTTCATGTTTTAGCCGCTCGCCGGTTACCTCGGTTCCGTTCGGGATCGGAACCGGCTCCGGCCGCAACGGGGCGCCGACTCGGCTTCTCCCTTTCTTTTTCTCGCCCTGGGAGGAGGATCGGGGAGAGAAAGACGTCAGTCCGGAAACAGCTGGGAAAAGCCAAGCCACGCAGGGAGAGAGGCAAAACCTGGATCGTGTCACATTTTTTATAAAGGTTAGTACCAATAACAACATGTTTCATTTAACATATTGATATATATCACAGTAATGATGTATTTTATTATCTCTCATGTAATTTACAAACTTAAAAATGGGAGGTGAAAGGGCCTCATAAGTGGAATAGCCTAGGGTCTCTTTTCGTCTAAATCCGGCCCTGATCAGCGCTGATTATAGAATTTCACTTTTTTTATATAACAGTGCCTTACATGTAGGCCAACATTTTAGAAACCTATATGTAAGGTGCCAGTGTTGCGTTTAAAGAAGTGCCTACGAGCACCTAAGGATGCCTAAGGCCACTTCCGATGCAAGCCACACCCATGCTAGCCTTAGGCATTCTTACATGCCCCTAAGCACTTCTGTAAGTGCAACACTGGTGCCTTCATTTTTTAAGAAAATGTGCTTCCAGATTGGTTAGTTAGCCGGTGATAGGGTGCCCTACTGCCAGCTAACTTTCGGCACGTCTTCAAGAATTTCCCCAGTGCTTTCTAGCTTATAATAAAGAGCATGCCTTCATAAGTCCCTTGTGCCTTTGATTAGAATGGTAAGGAAATGTTAAGACTTGTGCTATAGTATTTTCAGTGGCTGTAACTGATCTCTGAAACGCTTTACCATTTGAAATTCGGGCTACCAATGATTTGAGTACATTTGGAGAAAAGGGAAAACCTTTTATCTTGCAGGTATTTAATTTAGAATGATTATAAAGTACTTTTTGAGAAAGGTAAGATCTTTTTTTTCTCTTAGGCTTTAATGAATGCAATGATAATATGATTGTACAGGGACGGCTTAGACATGAGCCAGGTGAGGTACTGCTTCAGGGTGCCAAAATACCCTACCTCTTAGTCATAGTTTACTTTTTTTTTTTATTGAGGATTGTTAATGTTATTGAGGCAGGTACAGGCAAGCACAGCCAGAATGCTGGGAATGCTGCATCTCACTTCAGGCATGTCTTGCACAGAGGAGCTGATGCAGAGGCAGTATTTAAATCACTTCATTAACTAGCATGTTCTTTTTGCTGCTGCTGCTGCTGCTGCTGCTGCCGCCCTTGTTATCTGATCTTTCACCAGAGCATCAATAAAGATTTGAGGTGAGAGGGGCAACTGTGCCTGAATACTGGCCCAGGTAGGAAGGAAACATATGTACTGTAGGTCTGATTAATAGGGACTGTAGTCCATAAGAATGTTGATGGAGATTGGGATGCAGGAGGGTGAGAAACCTGAGAGAAGAGAAAATATTCCACACGTCTGCCGGGGAAAGGGGGGGTCTGAGAGAAGAAGTGTAAAATTATTCTAGGGGGCTTGGGGGTGGGGGAATATGGGAGTAGAACAGAAAAAAAATATTCCAAGGGAAAGCTGGGAGCAGATGAGAAAAAAATAATCCAGAGGGCAAGAGTTGGGAGTGGTGGAAAATTGAGAGAAAAAACCCCAACATTCCAGTGTAAAGGAGGTGGGAACTGACCGAAGAGAATATTCAGGGCTCTGGGGTTGGCATTAGTAGCATAGCCAGGCCTACCATTTTGGGTGGGCTCAGAGTTAACCTGGGTGGTCATTTTCCCCCACCTGTAGTAACCCACCCCCATCCAAAATTTCTCCTTCTCTCTTCCCTTTCCACTCTGCTCCTAGTCACATGTCTGCGTCTCTAAGCCTCTCCTCCACACTGGATCTGGCACATGACTCTCTCTCTTTGAATCCACTCCCACCCCCGCCCCCAGGTCTACCTCAGAGATGTCACAGGTGGCAGCAGTGATTCCTATAGGCAACCTGCGCTGGTCCTTAAGTCTTTCCCCTAGTGTGTCTCACCCTTGCTGGTGTCGCTTCTTGTTTCTTCATTGGCAGGACATGGTGAAGAAAAGCCTGCTGAGCTAGCACAGGCTGCCTATAGGAATCACTGCTACTGCTGGGGATGGCTCTGAGGTAGACCAAGAGCAGGCAGGGAGGTCAGAGAGTTAGGTGCAGATGCCAGATTGCAAGTAGAGGAGAAGGAGAAAGGAAAGTGAGACACCATCATTGAGGTGCTTTGGGAAGCATGAATGGGGGGTCTATGCCCACTTGTAGCTATGCCACTGGCTATAGCTAAAGGATTAGAAGGGAGCTGATACTATGGGTTTGAAGTTCAAAGTGGGCTGATAATGGGGCTGGAACAAGGGATCTGACACTGGCAGATGCTGGGGGGAGTGCAAGAGCATATCTAGGAGAAAGTAGAAAGGTGGGGGCATAAGGATGAATGCTGGGGTAAAGAGGAGGAAAAGCAGGATCAATGAATACTGGAGAAGGACATGAATGGGAGGATGCAGGGGAAGGAGTGGAGGATTCATAAGGGAAGATAGTGGAAACATGAGTAAGCAGAGAAGTAGGGACCTGCATGTAGGTGGAGGAGACTCTAGGACACCAGAAGAAGAGTGACTCTAAGGTTCATAGGGTATTGAGGGTGTAAGGAAGGGTATCGCAAACTGTGTGCCGTGGCACATTACTGTGCCTTCTGAGATTTTAAGTGTGCCACGGCTCCGGTGCCTATGTCAGCTGACTTCTACCGGGACTGACTTTTGGACGCATGTCTTCCGGGACTCCTGCCTTCGACGCATGTCTTTCTGACTTCTGGGACTCCTGCCTTTGACGCGTGTCTTCCAGGACACCTGCCTCCTGCCTTCAGCTGCTCTGTGTGGTTTTAACTTCGGCATATAGCTGCCACTAGCAGTTTAGCCATAGTTTCATCAGGCAGCCTCGGGCATTTGCTAGGCCCGAATCGGGGAGATGGTTTAAAGGAGACAAGAAGCCAGCTTCCACCTAAAGGGGTTTCTTGACCTTGATGCCAAGCTGTGGAACCAAAGAGGACATGGGTCCCATTGTTATTTCACCCCTTCGCCCCACACACAATCAGACCCAAAGGGGTGTGTGGAAGAAATCCTCCTATCAACCACCCAAGCTCAGATGGGGGATCAGAAGGTTCCTGCTGCAAAGAAACTGCAACAGGAGAAAACCTGTGGCTTCCAAGATGGCTACCATTCCTGCTGAAGACATTGAGATTAGAGAATGACACGGTGACAAAATTCATCACCGTCCCCGTCCCCGCGGATAACCGCGGGAAATAATTCCATGTCATTTTTTAGTGTCTATTTCAGCCTCAGTCCTTCTACACCAGCATTATTCAAAGCAAAGCTTGCGGGTCAGTGGTTGTGGCCATTCATACTCTGATTCTTCCCTCTTTCCTTAAAGAATGACATGAAGATGGTTTCCCGCGGTTATCCGCGGGGACGGGAACGGTGATGAATTTTGTCACCGTGTCATTCTCTAATTGAGATCCCAATACTTCCTGACTTCCCCCCACTCCTGAGCCATTTCTGAAATCAGAAACAGTTCATTGCAGGAGGGGCAGAAGGAGCAGGGCACTGCAGCACTGGCTGAAATAAATGCCCAGCCACGTGGTCATATGTGCAAGCCTAGTCTTCTTCAGCTTGGGGCTCTGGCATCTCCACATTTTCACCTCTTGGAGGGTGCTCTACTTTTTATCCTTTTTTGTTAAGCTGGAAGTTAGGCCAGAGACCAGGAGCATAAGCCTGAACAACCTATTGTCTGCTGGAGAAAGAGAAAATACTGGAGTTTACCACAGAGCACCAGCATCATACCAGTGAGGTCACTGGAAAAGACTGATTTCTATACCTCCATATACAGGTAGGAGGGGATAACACCTGTTTGTTCAGAACTATATTGTCTGAAAATCTACCCCAATTTGTATAGTTCATACTGCAAAATTAGTCCTAAGGTTTGGAGGGGGGCATGGCTGGCACAAAGCAAAAGTTGTATCTGTTATGTTTGTTAGAATAGTGTGTATGTTTTTGAAAAACCACTAAAAACTCTTTAGTGGGGTATTTTAAATAAAACAAACCTACACCTTATAGTGGAGCCAAATTCCCTAACCTGAGGTTTAAGAAATGTATCTAGTTGCATATGCAAAGCTCATTTATATGCCGCCTTAATAACATTGGGAGGATAACCCCTCATTACAAATCTCTGGAGACTAGGACTGGGCTGGTGCTATAATAAACAGGATGTCCTGTTGACATAAAAACACCTTCCTACAGATTATTGGTAAGGGTGGCTTTGTATGCTTTATTATTGCTGTGGCTGATTGTGGTTTTCATGCAAAAGTGTGAATATAGTACTGCAGTAAACATATTAGGCCACTTGGCTATTTCTGTCAGAGCCTGAAACCAAACCAGAGCTGCTGATCCACCAGTGAAACAGAAATGTCTTCAATCTGTACTTCTGAACAGAGGCACACAAATGGCAAACTGTCAAAATTAAAGGCTATAATTCTGCAAACTCCTTGGATGATGACTATAATAGTGCAATAAATTATTATGCCCTGCCTTTTTTTTAATTTATTTTTTTACTATAAATGGAAATATGAAACCCCTGCAGTGTCAGGGTTACCATTACATCCAAAAAGATAGACTTCGTCCCAAACTGAATGTTAGAATCGCACTGATCCAACACACACAACAAAAAAAAAAGCTTGTAACAGCTTCACAGAACTCTAACATGAAAAAATATTGTAAATAAAACCCTTCCAGTTCCTATTAAATTGTTAGTGCTTGTATGTGAAATCTGTCAGAAGCCATGAACCCTGGTTATTTACCTGCAAAACTGTCCTTTTATTTACCCAACAATCTTTTGTGTTCCCAATGGGAACAGTGGTTGACTTGGCCCTGGGAGTACACTACAGTGGCAAGGGCAAGAGAATGTGCACATCCCTATTCAGTTCTATTATTATGCAATAAATGTCCTTCAACTTCAAGGGCAATTGAGGACCAAATGCAATTTAGATTCATTATAAACACATTTATTTTTAGCCAACAGGCTATGATTTACAGGTCTTTACAGTGCTGTTTGGGTTTTAGGAAATGTTTAATATTTGTTTTATGTTACTGATGTAGGTTTTTTTTATTTTGCAGAACACTAATATTTATTCCATGTTTATTATGTTTAATAATTGTGCATGTTTATTATGGGCTCCTTTTACTAAGCTGCGCTAGCGGTTTTAGTGCGTGCGCTAGACGCTAACGCCACCATTGAGCTGGCGTTAGTTTTTGGCGTGTAGCGTGGGGTTAGCGCGCGCTAAAAACACTAGCGCACCTTAGTAAAAGGAGCCCTATGTTTTGATTATGTATGCTTCCTTTGTAACCTGCTATGTGAGCCATCAATAGATGTTTTGTCCCAGTATAACTGAGTGACCTCCTATGCTACTGCCATACTCCTCATTTCTTCTCGTTTTTTGATCTATGTCACCATGTTGTTGGAGAACATCCTCACTGCCCTGCCTGCTATTAGGACTCTGAAGGTTCTCCAGCACCAACTTTATGGCTCATGTCTCCATACAGTTTATTGACCAGGTTGCCTGAAGCCATATAAGCTAGCTACTGTCATTTCTATCATTCAAGTTTGGCCTTTAGTTCCATGCCCTTTGTCAGGTTTAATGAACTCAACCGAAGGAGTAAATGGGCAGATAGACAAGGGTGACCCAGCCGACATCGTATATCTAGATTTTTAGAAAGCGTTAGACAAGGTTTCGCATGAACGTCTACTTCGAAAAATTGCGAGTCATGGAATTGAGGGTGATATACTCACGTGGATTACAAACTGGTTGGCGGAAAGGAAACAGAGTGGGGGTGAATGGACAATACTCGGACTGCAAAAGTGTCACGAGTGGAGTGCCATAGGGTTCGGTGCTAGGGCCTGTGCTCTTCAACATATTTATAAACGACCTAGAAATTGGCACGACAAGTGAGGTGATTAAATTTGCAGACGATACAAAGTTATTCAGAGTAGTGAGGACATAGAAGGACTGCAAAGACCTACAAAGAGACATAAATATACTCGAGAAATGGGCCGTGAAATAGCAAATGAGGATCAACATGGATAAGTGCAAGGTAACCAAAATCATATGCATGAATACAGGATGTCCGGTGCTATACTCAGAGAGAGCCACCAGGAAAGAGACTTGGGAGCACTTGATGATTAAGAAGGGGATCGCGAACAGATCTGAAAAGGTTATCATGCCGTTATACTGGGCCATGGTACACCCCCACCTGGAATACTGCGTCTAACACTGGTCACCGCACATGAAAAAGGATATAGTATTACTCGAAAGGGTCCAGAGAAGAGCGATAAAAATGGTTAAGGGGATGGGGGAGTTGCCAAACAATGAGAGGTTAGAGAAACTGGGCCTCTTCTCCCTTGAAAAAAGACGACTGAGAGGGGACATGATCGAAACATTCAAGATATTGAAGGGAATTGACTTAGAAGAGACAGAGAGATTGTTCACCCTCTCCAAGCTGAAGAGAACGAGAGGACACTTGCTAAAGTTAGACGGGAAAAGATTCCGTAAACACATAAGGACGTTCTTCTTCACCCAGAGAGTGGTGGAGGTCTGGAACGCTCTCTCTGAGGCTGCTATAGGGGAAAGCACCCTTCAGGGATTCAAGACAAGGTTGAATAAGTTCCTACTTGAACATAATATACACAAGTAAGGCTAGACTCAAATAGGGCACTGGTCTTTGACCTAAGGGCTGCCGTGTGAGCAGACTGCTGGGCACGATGGACCACTGGTCTGACCCAGCAGTGGCAAATCGTATGTTCTTACCATCTCATACTGTCTTGGGTCACCAAACTCTATTGGAGGTGGCACCTTAAGCTATGTGACTATGCTGACCAATGGTTTAATAAAGGCACGTCCAACAGGTAGATCATGATCTACCTGTAGATCATGGAGAGGTCAGAGGTAGATCGCTAACCCCATTTGGCTCCATCTCTCCAGCAGTTCGCCCTCTCACTAGGAGAGAGCTTGTGCCGGCAGGTCGTCTGCTGAGGGCTTCCCTCTAAGCTGCGCTGGCGTGCGCTGGCGCACAAAATATTAGGTCGCAGCGCACAAGTTTCTCGTCACAGCGCAGGACCGGCAAGATTGACTAATTTGAACTTCCAGACCGGCAAGATCAGCATCGGAAGCGTGCGCTGGGCCGGAGAGATCTTGGGGAGCCTCCGACAGTGGCTTTCTCCCCTCTCTGCAGCTCTCCTTTACTTCCCAGCACAGCGATTCACGAAGGCAGCCTCGGGGCTTTTGCTGAGTCGCGGCTGCCTCTGATGATGCAACTTCCTCTTTCCTCAGAGGCGGCGCACACAACAAAGGACCCGAGGCTGCCTTCGTGAATCGCTGCGCTGGGAAGTAAGAAGAGCTGCTGGGACGGGAGAAAACCACTATCAGTCTGGGAAGCTGCTGGGCAGGGGAAAAAAGGGACAGCTGCTACTGGAAAGGGAGAAGGAGAGATGCTTCTGGGAGGGGAGGAGGGAAAGGAATCTGGGAAGCTGCTGGGCCAGGAAAAAAAAGGGACAGCTGCTACTGGAGAGGGAGAAGGAGAAGGAGAGATGCATCTGGGAGGGGAGGAGGGAAAGGAATCTGGGAAGCTGCTGGGCCAGGAAAAAAAAGGACAGCTGCTACTGGAGAGGGAGAAGAAGGAGAGATGCTTCTGGGAGGGGAGGAGGGAAAGGAATCTGGGAAGCTGCTGGGCAAGGAAAAAAAGGGACAGCTGCTACTGGATAAGGAGAAGAAGGAGAGATGCTTCTGGGAGGGGAGGAGGGAAAGGAATCTGGGAAGCTGCTGGGCAAGGAAAAAAAAGGGACAGCTGCTACTGGAGAGGGAGACGGAGAGATGCTGCTGGGAGGGGAGGAAGGGAAGAGAGTTACTGCTGGACAGGAGGCTGGGAGAAAGAAAGAAAGGGGGCAGGCAGGGAAACAGAAGGAAAGAAGAGAAACAGAAAAAAAGAAAGAAAGGTCAGGGAGAGAGGAAGAAAAAGTTGGGGGAGGGAATGAGGTGTGGAGGAGAGAAAGCATACAGGCTGATAGAAGGGAAGAAAGATTGGATGCACATTCAGAAGAAGAAAGTGCAACCAGAAATCACCAGACAAGGTAGGAAAAATGATTTTATTTTAAATTTAGCAAAGTGGAGGCAGTATTACCACAGTTTTCAAAGGAATTTGCCCAAATAACTTAATAGTTAACTGGGTAAATTCCCAGAGATGAAAACTTCCCTTCACTTACTATGCACAGTTCTGAATTTATATCTGCTGTCTATATTTTACAATATGGTCCCCTTTTACTAAACCGCAATAGTGGTTTTTAGCGCAGGGAGCCTATGAGCGTCAAGAGCAGTGCTGGGCATTCAGCGCAGCTCCCTGCGCTAAAAACTGCTATTGTGGTTTAATAAAAAGGATGGAGGGTATATTTGTCTATTTTTGTATGCTATAAAAACCAAATACAGAGAGAGACTGAGAGCTGTTGACGAAGAGCTACGTGTGTGTCTTTCTTCCATTCCAGCCAGAATATCAGCTTTGTGTTCAGCCAAACAGGCCCAGGTTTCGCACTGAATAAAGTATTTTATAATTTTTATAATTTTTATTTCATAATAAAGTAATTATAAAATACTTTCTTTGTGTTTATTTGATTCCTATTCAAGAGAATTACTTTATATATAGTCAATATAGGCAGAGAGTTAAATTTTTTAACATTTTCTAATGGTGGTGTGCCTCGTGATTTTTTTCATGAAACAAGTGTGCCTTTGCCCAAAAAAGGTTGAAAAACACTGGTCTAGAAATTGAAAGCATCAAACGTATTGTCTTCTGGACTGTTTTTAATTTACAGTTTACACATATGGATGTAACAGACATAACTACATTTGTTGTAAAACATTTATTAAGATATCATTTCATCCCTACAATTTCTGTGTTCTTAAAAATATTATTTAACGTTATTTAATTTAGCGTGTAGGCCTAAAATTCCTTTGAATACCTCGTCCTCATGTATCAGCAACTTTGACAACATATTTATTTGGCTCATAACTTGCTGGCGCCCGATATTTTTAGCTCACAGTGAAAAAAGTTTGCTCACAACACCCGCCCGCTTAGAGGGAACACTGCTTGCCACCCTTGCTGATCCTTTGCCTGTCTTTTTTCCCTGCCTACAGGAATCTTGCCTGCGGGTGTATTGGGAGTGCTTGTTGTTTTTGTGCCAATAGTTTGTGGGTACCCTGCTGCCCACGCCCTACAATAATACGCCACAGGCCCACCATCATACCTGGTCTCCTGCCTCTCAGAATCACCCATTCCCGCCCCCGCCCCAACACCCCCCTTAGAAGTGTGTTATATACCAGGCGATATCCATTCGCCCGGGCTTTAACTTGATACACTTAGAGGGGCATAATCAAAAGATACGTCTAAGTCCGTTTTGGGCCTAAGTCGTTAATCGCCCAAAGTTGGACATGGGAAAAGTTCCATTTTCAAAAAATACGTCCAACTTTTTTTTTCTCGAAAATAGTCTTAACTGTACGTCTAGTCATCTGATCGTCCAGACCCCTAAGTCGTCCATCTTTATACCCCATTTTCATTCAAAAATTCATCTAAGTCAAAAACGCCTAGAAAAAGACCTTTTGGATGTGGGCGGGGTCAGCAAAGTGATGGAATGGACACCCAAACATTGCAGCAGAGTAGTGGGGTACCTTACAAGGACTGCTGTGAACTTCACAAAAAGGATGCCACATACACATCTCACCACAACAACCTTATAGGTCATGGTGAGCCCCCCAAAACACCCCCCCAGAACTGACAAGACCCACCTATCTACCACCCCAATAGCCCTTATGGCTGCAGGTGCCACTTATATGGCAGTACATAAAGGTTTTGGGGTTTTTTGGGGGGTACACATGTTTCACCATGCATGCAGTGGTTAGAGTGGCTTATGGGCCTGGGTCCTCCTCTCCATGGTTCACTAGCCCCCCCCCCCCCCCCCCCCGAGCACTTAATCCACCTCTGTGCAGCTCTACTAAGCTTTCCTATGCCAGGCTGCCAGGTGCTGAACTTCTGGAGGCAGATATGTAAAGTTGTTATTACAATTTTTATGGCAATGGGGGGGAGGGTCAGTGTTGTAAAACTTTTGGTTATACATGCAGTACGACTAAGTCTAGGATGGCCCACATCTCACCCAAATCTCGCCCTCACCACCCCTCCTAAAACACCCCTTTTAGCCCTGGGCATACTGCAATACTGTGAAGGCCTAAGTCATTTTTAGATACGTCTAAAATCTGGTTTGATTATCAGCACTTGGGCGACTTGTCAAGAATTTGGTGATTTGGGCAGGCTTTTTCAATTTTGTTCTAACTTGCCTTCAAATTGGTTTAAACCACTGTGACTTTTGCTTGCTTCTGCAATTTTATTTTGCCTAGCCTTTGCGTTGATTCTACACTGTTTGCAGAATTTATTAAATCGTGTGGTGGTATTTGAACTTGTTTGGCAGTTTTTGGTTTTATCTGGTTTGCTGGACAGGTGTTTGAGTTTTTTTTGGATGATTGTTTGGTGGTATTTGATTATTGGTGCCAGTATGATGAATTCTTATTTTTTACTTTTAGAACTGTTTGTGTGGTTTTGGCATCTCTAGTCCTTGTATTGCATATCATCCAGAGGTCTTCAGTTCCTGTTGATCTTTAATACTTTGGAACAGTGACAGTTTTGGACCAGGTTCAGCCAGTGTTTATACTAACTTAGCAGATTTGGCCTTCTTACATCTAGCCACCCCAGTATAACGAAGATGAGTGTTCCAAAGAACAGCAAAACCTACCACTTTCATGTTAAATGGGAAATGGATTACTTCTTTATCATGGTGAAACACAAATGTTGTTGTCTAATTTGTAACGCCCCAGTATCCTTGCCCAAAAAGGGTAATCTGGAACATCAATATAAGGCTCTGCATAGCAATAAATTTGATGCTGATTTTCCACCCAAAAGTGAAATTCATAAACTGAAGCTCAAAGAACTTAAACCGAAATTGGCTACTCAGCAACAGTTGATGGCGAAGCCAAGGTCACATTTGGTCAATGCAACCATAGCATCCTTCAAGGTCAGCAACCTGATCGCAAAGAAATGCAAACCTTTCACTGTAAAGGAATTTGTAAAAGATTGTTTTCTTGAAGCAGCTGAAAATATTTTTGAAGGATTTAAAAATAAGAAAGAGATCATAGCTGCTATTCAAGATGTACAATTGTCAAGAAATACCATTGTGTGGCGAATAGAAAAGATGTGTGGAGACACAACTGAACAATTATTGGAGGATGTTTCAAATTGTGTTGCTTTCTCATTCCAATTGGCTGAATCTACAGACATAAGAGACATAGCCCAGTTACTAGTCTTTATCCGGATGGTTTTTGAAAACTTCAGTGTTAAAGAAGAACTACCATATTTTTCGTTCCATTAGACGCACCTGACTATAAGACACACCCTAGATTTAGAGGAGGAAAACAAAAAAAACATTCTGAACCAAGTTCATCGTGTATTTTGTGGGCAGTAAATGTCAAGAAGCAGTTCATGTGTCCACCTGCTGTTTGGGGCAGGAGAAGTGAACTGTAATGTGAAAGGCAACATCACATGAGACACAGTAAGGAGGGGAGGGGCATGGTAGTGAAAGAGAAAACATCCAAAAGGGAAGAAATTTAGGGGAATGATGGTGTGGGCAACATTATCTGAAGAGAGGAAATTGGCTTGCACATTTACTGACTCCTACTGGGAATGCCACCACATGCTACTAATAGGCTCCCTCCTTCTTGGAGTATTGGGGAGTACAGTAAATATTCTTGGGGAAGGATATCATGATTGATGGCAAGTCATGAGTTCAGATGAGATTCAGTAAGTTTACAGTGGAGGATTAGCCTAATGGTTAGAGCAATGGACTATGAAGCAGAAGAGCCCAGTTCAAATCCCACTGCTACACCTTATAAGAGTGGTCTTCACTAATTTTTAAGCTGGGGCCACTTTGGATCTATTGAACTGAAGGAGGGCCACCAAATATCTTCCCTTGGCAGATCATGACACTGCTGACCAGTGTGTGTCAATGACATCCACACCACCATCCCATCTTCAAATTGTTTATTGGGCATATCCTCAAGGAGGTGAGTATTGCCAAATGCATTCTTTTCACCTGTTCAGAAATGCCTTGTTCTTCAAGCATGTGGCTCTCCCTCCCATCCACTTCCCCCTTTCTGTCATGAATTTGGTTAGAGATGCAGAAAGTAGCAGATAAAAAGCCAGAATGATAATGAGGGCTGCCTTAGAGGTCTCCATGTGTCGCCATTGGTTCCCGGGCCTTGCATTGAAGAACATTGCCTTATGATCACTTAATCCTATATTGCCTCAGGTACAAATATAAGCCCTCTAGGATAGTAGAATACGTACTATACCTGAATTTTACTCACTTTGAGCTACAAGTGAAAAAAGAAATGTGTTTAAATCCAAAATCCCTTCCCTTCCCAGAGATGCCAAAGCACATATATTGGGCTAGATTCTGTAAATGGTGTCCAAAAATAGAACCAAAATGATGCGTGCCTCTGTGATGTAACTTCCTGTAGGCAGGATTCAGCACAGGAACAAGCCTGGCAGAGGCAGCCTGTTTCAATCACTGCCTTTGCTGGTGACCCACATGCATTTTGAGGATCGTGAGGAGGGGTTAGTATGAGAGGCCACAGGGATGGGAGAGGTGTTGATGAGACCCTGCACCACTGGGCAGGGGTGGTGTAGGCTGGATGCTAAGAAAGGTAGGTGTGACAGATTTGTAGGAATGGAGAGGGGAGAGTTCACCCCTGTAGGCAGCCTCTAGCATTGGGTGGCCCTGGGCATTTTACTTTGGTTTGGAGCTGTGCTACTGCTTACCACAAAATCTTTGTGCACGTATTCAGCAGGCTCGCCTATTAGCTGCAGATTTTCCATGCATAAAATTTGCAAGCCATAAGCTTTTTACATGACATGGTAGAAGCCATGTGCCTAGAGATCTACAAATGAGATCTCTATTGTGGGCCTTTCTACATCAAGCCCTTAGTGAGCAGAGACTGAGGTTAATTCGTCTGTCCACCCCTGAAAAAAGATATTCTGTTGTCCCTAGTAAGCACCTGCAAATAATGAATCAATTTAGCTACATCAGAACTAGCATTTTATAAACTATATAATAAAATTTATATAGAGGACTTTCCTCAGATTTAACTGTGCCCTCAATAGAAATGGTAGTATATGCACCTTTAGCTGAATGTTTGAGAAAACCTGAACAGGATTTTGCTTGTGTGTGTCTTACATATTTCAGGTTTTTCTGTGTCTGTTACATATGTAAGCATTGAGGGGCCCTTTTATGAAATTGCAGTATAAAGTGTCTTTAACGCATCCTTACATGAATTCTTTCCATACACTAAGGTCATTTTTTCTGCCAGGGTAAAATGGCCGGTTTTTCTATTCCTTAGTAGAAGTGGCATAGCAAGGGGGAGAAGGGCAGACCACCCCAGGCACTGTTTTGGTGGGGGCACCTCTCCGCCCCCTCCCCTCGCTTCCCACTCCCCTGAGTACCTATTTAAAATCTTTGCCAGCACAACTACTTTTTAACCTTGCTGTTCGCGCTGGCTTGGCTCCCTCTGAAATCAATTCTAGGTTGTGGGGGCCAGAAAGTGATGTCGGAGGGAAAGGCAGCGCAAGCAGCAGGCTGGAGAAGCTGCTCACACTTTTGAAGATTGTTAAGAGGTACGGGAGTGGGAAGAGGGCATGAATATGGCATGGAAGGAGCGAGGAAGAGGCGGAGAGGAAAGCGCATGGGGGCACCAATGCCCCAGGCGCCTCTTACCCTCACCATGCCACTGCTTAGTAGTGCATGGTCATTAGTGTGTGAGCCATACTGCCATCCATTATGTAGGCAGTAAGAGCTCATGTGCTAGCCCTGGGCTGCCCAAGTCCAGTCCTCGAGATCTACTGGCAGGCCAGGTTTTCAGGATATCCACAATGAACATGCATGAGAGAGATTTGCATACCAAGAAGGCGGTGCAGGCAAATCACTAATTGGTTAATGCACAGCAACATAGCTGCACTAGCTGGTTAGCATACAACATGCTCACTCTCTGCATGGGTAGTGCGCACACACCCCACAGTAAGCCCTTTTTGCTGCACTCAGCGCTTACTGCAGGAGAGTGTGGCATAGGGGTAGAGCTACAGCCTCAGCACTGAGGTTGTGGGTTTAAACCCTGTGCTGCTCCTTGTGACCCTGGGCAAGTCACTTAGGGATTCTTTTATTAAGGTGCACTAACCGATTTAGCGCGTGCTAGATGCTAAGATGCCCACAGGATATAATGGATACCTTAGCATTTAACACGCGCTAAATTGATTGGCGCACCTTAACAAAATGACCCCTTAATTCTCCACTGCTTCAGGTGAAGGAGTCTGGGACTGGTTTTCCTAACTGTTGAACTAAGTTTTCTCTTTAATAAAATGCTGAATTATGTTTAGCTGCAGACCTAACTTATCTCATAAGAACATAAGAAACACCTTCGTCGGATCAGACCGAGGTCCATCTAGTCCAGCGATCCGCACCCGCGGCGGCCCAATAAAGTACTCCTTTTTGGAGACCCAGAATTACCGTATCCCTCAATATGATATGCAAGAAGGTGTGCATCCAACTTGCGCTTGAATCCCAGTACATTAGTCTCCTCCACAACCTCCCCGGGGAGTGCATTCCAAGCACCCACCACGCGCTGCGCGAAACAGAACTTCCCAACATTTGTCCTGAACCTACTGCCACTCAGTTTCAGGCTATGACCTCTAGTCTTTGTCACATTTGAAAATGTTAGTAATGCTGTTTCTTGGTCCATTTTATCAAATCCTTTTAATATTTTAAAAGTCTCCATCATATCCCCCCTCAGTCTTCTCTTCTCGAGGGTAAACAGTCCCAGTTTCCTGAGTCGATCTTTGTAATCCAAATGCTCCATCCCTTTGACAAGTTTCGTGGCTCGCCTCTAGCACTCTCTCCTAGCAGAGTTATATCTTTCTTAAGGTATGGAGACCAGTGTTGAACACAATATTCTAAATGCGGTCTGACCATTGTTCTGTAAAGCGGCATTATGACCTCTTCCGATCTACTCGTAATCCCCTTCTTAATTATGCCCAACATCCTGTTTGCTTTCTTTGCCGCCACCGCACATTGTACCGATGGTTTAAGGGTACTGTCAATCAGTACCCCCAAATCCCTTTCTTGTTTGCATTTTGCTAACTTCACCCCCATCATCATATACTCATGTTCTTTATTTTTCTTTCCTAGGTGCATCACCTTGCATTTCTTCTAGCCTGCCTGCACTGGGTGTTTTAGCTTGGGCATTCTAGCTTCTTATGGCTATCTCAGCATAAACGACATGTAACAGAAAGACTGCAGGGCTTAGATAAGTGACCTGCTAGTGTGAGCTTAGGACCAATGATTGTTAAGAAAAGTAACAAGTGAAAAGTTTTTTCTAGAATTCAGTTGTATAGCCAGAAGAATGTATAAATATCAGTGGCGTACCTAGCATATGTGACACCCAGGGCCCATCATTTTTTGACACCCCCCACCCCCCCATCTATATGAAAAATATGATTTTTGTAACAATCTACATATCGCACAAGAGTGTACCTAGGAAAAGGCAGCATCTTAAACACTGCAGTGAGCACCAGAACACCAACACATACATTGTAAAACTAAACAAACCAGATCCTGTACAGTCGATGCTATCAGAAAGCCATGTCCCTTTCATACACACAGACAGATACAACCTCGCCCAATATGGAATAATCACAAACTAAAAATAGAAATATGTAGACAAAAGTTAAACTGAACTGCCAAGAAACCAGACTCTGCATACAATGCAACACCACAACACCACAAAAACAGTAATACATGTCTTCTAATACTATGCAAAATATAAAGACAGTAGATGTAAATTTGAAAAAACTGATACATAACAATCACCACTTTACAAATTAACAAATAAAAATAAAACAAATAATGAGAAATAAGAAAATACCATTTTATTGGACTAATCCCCGTAAACTCGGTCCTCATCCCCACAAACCACCTGATTCCATCCAACAAGCCTTGAATTGTTTTATATTGAACTTATTATATTAAAGTATAAAAAGAAACAATATTCTGTACAATTGTCAATTTATAAATCAGCGTCTTCTCCCCACTCTCTCTTCCCCATTTCCCTTCAGCTGTCCTCAGACCACTCTCTCTCCATTTCCCTTCAGCGCACGCACATAAAAACAAGCAAATAATTTTATACCATTTTCATTCTATTCATTCATAGAAATTAAAGTCTACATAATGCCAGTCACATAATAAAACATGATTTTACAAAAATAATTCCCTGCACAGTCAAGCCTGCAAGGATTACTAGATGTCTTTCAGCAGCTCCCCTCCCTCCCTCCCCCTTACCTTCGTGGCCAAGTCAAAATGATCTATCAACAATAAAATTTTAAAAACACAAAGCACACTGTACGCAGAGACAATGTTAATTATTTATATTCTGTGGGTTTTCAAAGAGGTCAAGGCAAATGACTTTATGCAATGTCACCTCAGTAACAACTATACAAAAATAGACAAATATACCCCCTCCCTTTTTACTAAACCGCGATAGTGTTTTTTAGCGCAGGGAGCTGCGCTGAATGCCCCATGCTGCTCTCGACGCTCATAGGCTCCCTGCGCTAAAAACTGCTATTGCGGTTTAGTAAAAGGGGCTCATAGTGCAAAATATAGACAGCATATATCAATTCTCAAAACGGACACATTTTGATCACTAAATTAAAAATAAAATCATTTTTCCTACCTTTGTTTGGTAATTTCATCAGTCTCTGGTTGCACTTTATTCTTCTGACTGTGCATCCAATATTTCTTCCCTTCTTTCAGCCTCCTCTATGCTTCCTCTCCTCCAGACCTCATTCCCTTCCCCAACTTTTTCTTTCTTTCATCCTGTCTCCATCTTTCTTTCTCTCTCCATGCCCCCTTTTTTCTGTATGTCTGTCTTTCTCTCTCCGTGCCCCATTTCTTTCTTTCACCCTGCCCCCTTTCTTTCTGTATGTCTGTCTTTCTCTCTCTCTACGTGCCCCATTTCTTTCTTTCATCCTGCCCCCTTCTTTCTTTCTCTCTCCATGCCCCCTTTCTCTCTGTATGTCTGTCTTTCTCTCTCTCTCCGTGCCCCATTTCTTTCTTTCACCCTGCCCCCTTCTTTCTTTCTCTCTCCATGCCCCCTTTCTTTCTCTATGTATGTCTTTCTCTCTCTCTCACCATGCCCCATTTTTTTTCTTTCTTTCACCTTGCCCCCTTTCTTTCTTTCTGGATCCCTGCCCCCCCCCCTTTCTTTCTTTCTTGGTCTCTGTCCCCCCCCTCTTTCTCCCTGCCCTCCCCCATGCCACCGCCATTGGGAAACATACTGCTGCCACCACCGCTGGGGAAAGGCTGCCACTGGCCATCGGAAACAGGCCGGCGCCGAGTTCGCCCTGCTTCTTTTCCCACGGGCCGACCAACTCTTGCTGCCTAATGTCAATTCTAACGTCGGAGAGAACATTCCGGGCCAGCCAGGCAGCGATTGGCTGGCCCAGAACGTCCACTCCGATGTCAGAATTGACGTCGTACGGCTAGAGTTGGTCGGCTCGCGGGGAAGAGAAGCAGGGAGGGAGAACTCGGCGCCGGCTTCTTTCTGATGACGGCAATGGCAGCCTTTCCCCGGTGGCAGCCTATGCTCCGGTGAGTGACCAGCTATGCACTCCCTTGGGCCGTGTACCCGGGGCGGACCGCCCCCCTCTTGGTACATCACTGATAAATATTTCTGTAACTTCCTGGTTTCAGGACTTCTGAAGCCAGCTTGGGCTCAGGGGTCCGCATATGCTGAATAAACATCTGTGCTTTCTTCAAGTCTCTAAGTTTTGTGGCTGCCCAAAGTGACCTTTCACAGGTACATTAGACTGTGAGCCCACAGAGCAGAAAGGGAACAAGATTTGTAACCGGTTCTAAGCTCCTTTGGGAGGGTTAATAAAATCAAATAAGTAAAAGAACCCCTAAAATTGTCAGAAATGAAAAAAATCAGCAATACAATTCTGTTTATTCGTATTGCAGATTTCTTTTTTAACCACCTCAATCCGTATCTGTAAAAAAAAAAACCACGTTTCTGCGTAATCCAAATATCCTACTACTAAACGTTTTGATAACTTTTCCAGGTCGGATGATATGCGCCTTAATCTATAGTTATGATTTCAAAAGGAGGGATCAGAGCTACTCTAATCTGCTGAAAAGAAGCAAGGAATGCTGTTTCTCTCCCTAGAATTTATCGCCGGTAGTTTGGGGGATGTAGCTACTGATTAACTTCTTTTGCAGCCGCCATGCTTCCAATCAGTATAACTTAAGTTACATCTCGGTTTTAGTGGCAAGCCGCCCACATAAACATTCTGAAATACAAAGTCAGTCTTGACACAATATAAAAAAATAAAAACATTTCTCATCAGATACAATACTTTTAATATTCAGCTTTAAAAAAAAAATTCACAGAATGCTTTGCTAGTTTGATTAATAGAGTCCAATACTGAATAAGTTACAATCGGTATCGTTTCTCTTTCTTACACAATCAAGCTCACCTCCTAATAACAGTCTACTACTAAGCTGGTAAGTGAGCTTCTTCTCTAGTGGCCACAAAATCCCTTAACCTTCTCCGCCCCTTTCTCAATACAAATGTTGCGGGCGGGTCTGAATTAGTTACAGAATTTCGCGCCACTAGCTCAGGACCGATCAGGAGTGTATACAACTCCTGTAATGAAACGTTTGCAGGCATACAGCGCTTTATACACAACAGGCAGGACCTACACTGAAGCGCGGGAAACTAGGTCCGGAGCTCCGCCCCCCCCCTCCCCCCTCAGTTCTGCTGGCTTTCGCGCGCTGATCTAAACTCTTCTCAGTTTGCAGAGTTACTAGAGGAAGCGCGAGTTGTCCTCCAGGCTTCAAAGAGTTCAGCGCGTACAGGCATGGCGTCATTCCACCCCCAGGTGAGTTGCAGGGTCGGCTCAAGGCGAGCGCAGGTGAGGCACTGACTAGGCAGCAAGAAGCTTGTTTAGGTGGCTACAGGTAACGGCCAAATCCTTGCTCGTGACAGTATATTTCATCTCTTTTCTGCTCTCTCCTTTTCCACCCCCAAGTCTGGCAATCCTCTCTCCCTGAAGTTGCTCCCAACTGTCGGCGGTCTGACACCTCTCGCCTCTCTCAAGCCTACTTTATCAACCGTTAAAGGAGGTCTTTCTCTTCTCTAGAGGGGGCGGGAGTGATTTTAATATAATAACGGTGGTGCCTATCCTAGAGTTTTCACTTTCCCGCGTTCAGCCGGTGCAGAAACAGGAAGCAACGTCAAGAGAAGGGGAGGGGGCGCGGGAAAGGCAAAGGTTCGCGGTCGGCGCTTTTGTTGTGATGCGCGCGGCCACTCGCACATGGTTGACTTTTTATAAAGTTAAAAGCACGAAACGAAACTTTTACAAGTTAATAAGGACAGCGGGGTCCACTGCAATTTAAACACTTAACCTAAATAAAAATGCTTGTTTCCATAGATTTGATGCTTTAAGGGGGAAATTAGAGGTTTTAAAAGCCTTGTAAAACGCTGTCCTGCGGTTGTGCTATTTTCTTCTCTAGCCTCACCAGAGTCTTTATAGACCCTGCAGTGACTCTAGACTAGGAATTTGGCCTAAATCTTCAGTAGAAGCAGCGTGTAACTACTGTTACTACAATTTATCATTTCTTTAGCGTTGAAAGGCGTGCACAGCGCTGTACATTCAACATGTAATAGATGTCCCTGCTAAGAGCATACAAACTAATTAGGACAGATAGAACAATGGGACAGAGAGAGTGATAACTGGTTTGAGGAAGTTGTTTATAGCATATTAGGAATTTAACTGTACTTTCCTTGAAATCCCGTATTCCCCCATTGAGAAAGAAAGGCCAGCAAACAAGTTGTAAGTGCAATATTTGGGGGAGGGGGCATAGTTTACTTTGGTTTTGCAGTTCAGTTAGAAATGGCTGGGATGTGCTGTGAGTCTTCACATAACTACACAGGAACTTTTACCCTCTCCAAAGCCAATCCCCCCCCCCTTTTTTTTTTTTTTTTCTATCCCAGCAACTGTCCTCAGCCAGCTTGTGCTGTACTATTTCATTGGCTGCCTTCACAGATATATTGTGTTCAGGATTGGCACTGGGTGGCAAGCTGGATTCTGAACCTGCCTCAAAATGGAGGTATAGCTTGAAGGTGTGTGTTCTTCCTGGGGCCCCCTGAATATCTAACAGCAGCCCTGGTTGTTTACACCTTTTGGTTAGGTTTATTTAAAAATACTTAGCTCATACTGCATTAAATTTTAATGAAGGAAACAAGCTTCAAGTTAAGTTACAAATATATTGGCTTGTATTTTTTGTACATTGTAACAGCCATTTTGTATTTATGGCTTACCTTATTTTTCGCTGCATAAGAAGCACCTGACCATAAGACGCATCCTAGATTTAGAGGAGGAAAATAAGAAAAAAAAAATTCTGAACCAAATTCTCTCTGCCAGGCTCTGCACCCAACCCCACACTCCTTGCCAGGCCCTATACTCTGGCCTGTCCCCCCCCCCCCTCTAAGAACATAAGCAATGCCTCCGCTGGGTCAGACCTGAAGTCCATCGTGCCCAGCAGTCCGCTCACATGGCGGCCCAACAGGTCCAGGACCTGTGCAGTAATCCTCTATCTATATCCCTCTATCCCATTTTCCAACAAGAAATTGTCCAATCCTTTCTTGAACCCCAGTACCGTACTCTGCCCTATTACGCCCTCTGGTAGCGCATTCCAGATGTCCACCACACGTTGGGTAAAGAAAAACTTCCTAGCATTCGTTTTGAATCTGTCCCCTTTTAACTTTTTCGAATGCCCTCTTGTTCTTTTATTTTTTGAAAATTTGAAGAATCTGTTCCTCTCCACTCTCTCTATGCCCTTCATGATCTTGTAAGTCTCTATCATATCCCCTCTAAGTCTCCTCTTCTCCAGGGAAAAGAGTCCCAGTTTCTCCAATCTCTCAGCATATGAGAGGTTTTCCATACCTTTTATCAGACGTGTCGCTCTCCTCTGAACCCTCTCGAGTATCGCCATATCCTTCTTAAGGTACGGCGACCAATATTGGAAGCAGTACTCCAGATGCGGACACACCATCGCCTGATACAATGGCAGGATAACTTCTTTTGTTCTGGTTGTAATACCCTTCTTGATTATAACTAGCATTCTATTCGCTCTCTTAGCGGCCGCTGCGCACTATACCGTCGGCTTCATTGTCATGTCCACCATTACCCCCAAGTCCCTTTCTTGGGTACTCTCATTCAATAACATCCCTCCCATCGTATAGCTGTACCTCGGGTTTCTGCTTCCCACATGTAGTACTTTACATTTCTCAACGTTGAACTTCATCTGCCATCTCGTCGCCCATTCCCCTAGTTTGTTCAAGTCCCTATGTAATTCTTTGCAGTCCTCTTTAGTCCGAGTCCACTAAATATTTTGGTGTCGTCCACGAATTTTATTATCTCACTTCGTCCCTGTTTCTAGATCATTTATAAATATATTAAATAGCAGCAGTCCGAGCACCGAGCCCTGTGGAACAACAGGTGGTGGTCTAGTGGTAGGCAGAGACAGGGCACAGGGCAGGCAGGCACAGTGTATCAGTCGTGCTGTTTGTAAAGATCTGAACTTTAAAAAATATGCAGGAGGAAGAGGTGTTTGAGTTTTTAGCTAGCAGGGCCTGGGGATCCTGTCCAGCTAGATCAGAGATGTTATGCTGCTGGGTGGGCCTGGGCCAACCCATGGCTATACTACTAGTTCTATGTCTTTTCCTGCCCTGAGGGAACTGCTGTTTCCCTGCCCTCTTTTGCTCCTATTTCTCTCCCTAACCCTCTTGCTCCTGTTTTACCATCACATACACATTTCCCTACTTGTTCCAGGCCTCTGTGCTGGTGGCGACCTCTCCCCTAAAGCTTACTATTGCTGAGTACCCCCTTCCCCCCGGGTTGTCCAGTCACACAACACTGTTCTGAACAGCAGCAGTTATCCGCGATGACCCACCACAGCTTTCATCATATGCGCCCATTGGCTTGTAGCTGTTCCATCCTACCACAACCTTCACCACTATTGGATGTGGAATACTGACTGACAATTCCATTATAGGCCTGCCTCTCCCTTCCTGTTCATTCCACTGGTCAACAATATAGCACTGCCCCATTGGTCCTCTGTGACTTGATCCCGCCCCTGAAGACGCAAACCTGTCCGGCATGCTACTAAGCAACTTGTATGAGTTGCTGCCATCTTTCCTCCGGGGGAGCGCCGAGGCCAGGGGGCCATTCATGCAGCGGTGCGGGACAAGGCAGGCACGCAAAAAGCTTGCACCTGCCTTTTGCACCGCTGTGACGCTGCTGCAGCTTCGGGAGTGAGCCGAAGGGAAGGGCAGCTAAATAAGATAACGACGGGGTGTGGTTGGGTATTCGCTCCATAAAACGCACCCATATTTCCAATTCCTTTTTGGAGGTGGAAAAAGTGCACGTTATGGAGCGAAAAATACAGTAGTTCTTTGATTTTAATTCAAGGCTGTTGATATTTTATAGGTGTAAGTCCCTAAGGGGCAGATAGATCTCTCGCGGGAATTCGTGGGAGCCATTCAGAAAGCTGCTTAGTGCCAAGCAGCAGCACCAAAGTGCGCTCCTACTCGTGACCACTCAGGACTTGGGCAGTGAATTTCCTCGACATGTAATAGATGGTTCCTTCTCAGAAGAGCTTACAGTCTCTGATTAGGACAGACAGACAGAACAAATGGGGCAGATAGGGGTTGGGGAGTTTCTTGCAGAGAGAATGATAGGTATCTTATGGTGAGTGGGAGTTGGGAGTTTAAAGCAGCCTCAAAAAGTTGGCTTTTGGATTTGAATACTGCTAGAGATGGAGCTTGACTCGGGCAGGCATACAGTAAGATAGAGGGGCAGAATCAGGAACAGAAACTGGAGCTGGCAGTGGTGGAGAAGGGTATGGATGCCACTTGCATCACTTTTCTAAAATCCTGTGAACAGAAATAGACTTTAATGCTGATGATTGACTATCCAATAGGTCCCTATGGGGTCCTTATACTAAGGTGCAGTAAGCACATACCATGGCTTAAAAGGGCTTACTGCAGAATGCACTCGGGCGTCTTGTGGTAGTTGGGAACCTCTTCTCGTCCTTCCATCCATATATGAAGGGGAGGCATATACTAGTAGGGCTGTACTATCGTCTCTACTGGGATAGGGCGAACAGACAGATGAAGCAATGTTTACAGAAATTAGGAAAACTGGCAAATAGGCAACAGTAAACTTTTTTGGTAGTTGAAATTGCCCATTATTATATAAATTAGAATGTGTGTCCAAAGTGAAACCAAGATACAAAGTCAAAAAATTACAATCCTGAAGTGCAGAAGAGAGGTCTCTGTCAAGACACCACTTGCACAGACTAAGCTGATAAATAGGCTCCATGCTAAAAAGCCAATAAAACTTCACCATTACAGAACATATAAATATATAACATTACATTTTTATTTATATACCGCATTACACTCTTAGTATTTAAAACCCTTTCCACTAATGAACCTCATTTCATTAATAAATTACTTATCCCTTATAGCACGTCGCATTCTCTCCGGTCCACTAATCAAAAGCTCATAGTAGTCCCCTCTTTGAAAGTTATCGGAATAGACGACATGATATGTTTTCAGTGATGGCTCCGCAACTTTGGAACACTTTGCCTCAGCATGTAAGAGAGGAAAATGATTTGAGTCATTTTAAAAGTAACTTAAAGAGTTTCCTTTTTAAAGATGATTTTAGTCTTTAAATTATGTTCAAATTTGATATTAGTTTCCTTCCAGGGTTCCACTTTCCCTCACTAATGGGTTCTCCTCTGTACTTTAAAGCATTGAATTGTAGTTCTGTCCCTTTTTACCTCGTGTAGTGATTAGTCTAAGTCTGTTGGTCTAACCCCATCATTTTAAATTTTAAATGGTATGTCTAAATATATGCTTATATTTTTTTATTAATGTTGTATTTCGCTTAGTAAATCTAAATAAGCGATTCATTAAATTAAAATGAAACTTGTGAAGTTTGATGCAGTTAACATGAGTTAAATAGAAGACCAAACATGACAGCTGAGGATACAAGTACAAATAACATTGGATAATGACAAGGTCAGAGTCAAATACAAAAATGGTAACATAATATGAGAAGAACTTGAGTAGATGAACAGTTTTCGAATGTTGGTACAGATATAGATACGGGTAGGGTTAGTTACCAGATTTTCGGGAACAAAAATCTGGACCCATGGCCCCGCCCCCTCAACATGTTTGCTTGTCGGGAGGGTATCTGCGCAGGCACTGGTGTGACACGATATTGTATGCATGGGCGCGATGTCGCCACGTTGCATCCACACATGCTCAAATGCCATCCTGACGTCGCTGCTTGCTGGAAAGCTTTTCAAAACCCAAACAAAGTGCCGGGTTTTAAAATGTTGTCTAGACCCCTGAACATGTCCTCGAAAAGGAGGACATATCGGGGGAAATCTGGATGTCTGGTAACCCTAGATACGGGGACCCAGAAGGAGAAGGCGAGAGATGCGAGGGGGGACCAATAGTAGGAGTTGAATGAATCTGTGTACAGTACTTCCCCGAAATCCACGGGGGTTCCGTTCCAGGAACCCCCGCGAAACTTGAAAAACTGCGAATATGGATTTTCATGGGGGAGACTGGAGAGGGCTGCGGGAGAGGCAGGAGAGAGCAGCTGGAGGGCCGGCGAGTGAAGGAAATCATTCGCTGAATGTTCAGACCGCCTCTTCCTGCACTAAAGTTGGGCCTTTTCCAGTCCAAGTATTGTCCATTTACCCCACTCTCTGTTTCCTAGCTGCTAACCAGTTTTTAATCCACGTGAGTATATCGCTCTTGATTCTACTGCCTACCCTTAACATAGCACTAGTTCAGTGTAGAAAGCTGCTCCGCAGGAACCAGAGTTCCTGTCAAAAATGGACTGGGATGAATGGGGGTCATGGTCGATTTCTTTTGCTCCCACACTGTGAATCCTCAGATTTAGAGGATTCCGGGTCGCAAGTGGGCACTACCAGCCAAGAGTCTTTGGCAGTCCTTGATCACCATGATGCTTACGGAGCATTGTGGGGTGCCAGACGGCCCTCTAAGGGTTCCCGAGTTCCAGCAATTATTTGTACCACCGAAAGTGGATTCACTGGTAGCAGAAGTTACTAAGTGCACGTCCCTTATTTTCTCAGACACGTATGTGTGTCTCCAAATACTTAGAGTAGCCAGAAGAGTATGAAGATAATTGTTTATGGCTGCTATTCAAGTACAATATGTGTTGCAATAATTCAATGACAAAAGCTTGTGGTAGAGCTTATAACAGCTGTTTGTATAAATGTTTAAGGCTAGTTGCATGCCGGAGGTGGCTTGTTTGGGTCCACTTGTATTATGTTTCCCGAGTTCTAATTATCATTATTGCAGAGCAGAAAAGACTTCATTTGGTTGGGAGTTCCCTTGCGCTCTTTGTTATGTCTCCTCTTTAGGAGTGATCACCTGCTTTGGTATGAGCTGAGGAGATGGGGTACTGCCTGCTGACACAAGGAGGCAGAGCGGAAAAGCTGTATATGATTCCTTCTGCAAAACTCAGGGTAAAAAAAGTAACGTAGTGGTCAAGATTCTCTCATCTCTTTATACTGAAAAGAAGATAATCAAGATAAGAACCTAATCCTCCCTTTTATTTTTCCAGATGTGTTCCCAACTTTTTCCTGGAGGCACCTGTAGCAAGTCAGGTTTTCAGGATTACCAGAATGAATATTGCATGACAGAATTTGCATACATAGGATGCATTGGAGATCTTCAGTCTTGTGCATATTAATTCGGGTAATCTAAAAACCTGACTGGTAAGGTGTGCCTTGCTAATCATGTGTATGTGTGAATTTGAGAGAACTCCCTATCCTTAACGTGTACCTAGAATGCTGGTTTATGAACCAGCAATCTACCTGCGCTTTGACTATTTTCCCAAATTGAGTTGGTTTGCTTTCTGGTTACACTTGAGCAGATGCAGGCGAAGTGAAAAGCTGCTTTGTGTGAGAGCCAGGTGCCATCACCTTTAAGAGTATTACCATTCCTGTATTACAGCTGGGAGACTCTTCTGCAGAGAAGAATTTCAAGCACTTCAGACCCGTTCGCTTGATCCCCATGGAAACCTCGTCCTCGGATGACAGTTGTGACAGTTTTGCTTCTGATAATTTTGCAAACACTGTAAGTGTAATGCAATGCAGGAATAAACAAAATTGAGTCTGCAGGGCTGAAAATGCCAAAAAAAAATACTTTGCGTGATTAGAGCGGCATGCTTTTGCTAACATTTCTTTACAGCAGGTAGGACTGTACAGCATGTCCTGTAATTTCATTTCGCTTTTTGCCAGTGGTTCTGGGTAGTAATTGCTAGTGGTAGATTAACTACTTATTTTGCGCTTTGAAATGTCACCTAAGCTAACGTGCCCGATGATTGCCATAACAGCTTTGAAATCATTTGTAAACCTCTGAGCCATTTTCTTAGTAACAAAAGCTATTCTCTTGTAGTGCACTTGTAAATGTGATTTGCTCTCTGTGCAGTATACAGAAAATTGGTTCTTTTTAAAACTGTGGCTGGCTGGCTTCCCTCCACTTTTCTTTGTATTTTTTCAGAAGCAAAAGTTCCGGCTAGACACACCAGAAGAACTGGCAAAGATATTTGGTGAAGAGTCAGATGAGGAATCCTTTTGTGGGTTTTCAGAAGCTGAGCTCCAGGATATAATGGTGAGCTTGTATCTCTTTGTAAAATCTGAAGTCCAACTATGAATCCTAAGCTGTAAATTTAGCTACCTGATGGTAACAAAGTCTTATCTCGGCCACCACGTCTTATTCAATGTGAACATCCCAATACTACATTCCCCTCAATGCCATTGGATTTGTACTTTATTCTATGCTTGCATGAATTTAAATGCTGCTCTTGCCACTACCTACCTCCTGTTGAAGGCATTAGCTACCCTTTCTGTAAAGAGATTTCCTTAAATTACTTGTGAATCTGCCTAAGTTCACCCTCATTCTAGAGTCTCCTGTCTATTTGCACCTTTCGAGTATATGAATGCTTGTTCTCTTAGCTATACCTAGATGGTAGGCCACCTGGTAGCAACAACTAAGAGGAGCCGCATACTTCATGTATTCTGCCATGAAACATCATGGGGTGGATACCTCACTATATCTTGCCATGAGTCGGTGGCAGATTCTGTGGCATAGTCCGTCCATCCATCCCTTAGCTGAATCCTGTTTCCAGGTTTTATGCAATTTAGGTTTCTAGGTTCCTGCGCTTTGACCATTAATCACTTCAGTGGCTGACCTCTGGACAGACATCTGGTTTATACCCCTTCGAGTATGCAATTTCCAGTATTGTGCAAAGTATTCTAAAATGTCTTGGCAAATATCTCTTTAGAGCCAGTACTGCCTCCTATTTTTTTTTTTTTTCTAGCTGGCCATTCCTTTTGCTACCCACCAGTATCCTTTCTTTTAAGACATCCTTATCTGTGCAGTTTTAGATTTTAGATGAGATCACCTTCAGATACTGCTCTTTAGTGTATGGAATAAACTTTATTTCCTGTGTAGTGTTTTCTGTCATGGAACAGCTAAGATAATGCAGTCACACTTCTGTTGTCTTCTCTGCCACCAATGCAAAGCAAATATCCATGATGCTTCATTTCTAAGTGTGTTCAAGTGGTCTGCTGTTAAATGGATTTATGGCTGGTCATCTCAGTAACAGGAAAAGGTAGCTTAATGTCTGGTGTAGATTGAAGAAGACAAAATAAATCATCATCTTTATTGCACTTAAAAAAAGCAGATTTCCTTATGCCATCAACTGTTGATATTATAGCAATGCAGGTCATTCAAACAAAATGAAGGTTTATGGAATCCCAGATATTTTGAGAGTTGTTCTCAGTCCTGAGCACATTTTTTTTATAAAATGAACCATTATTTTTATTGTACTTGATTCTGAGGTGGAAGAGGAAGATCAGATGGCTGAAGAATGGAATAAGCCACAACAGGGCTGTCGGAAGCCTTCCAGGCCACTGAGAGTAGCTCTCAAGTTTCCAAGCAGGAGGAGCAATAGGATGAAAACCCAAAAGGAGACATCTCAGGGACCACCGAAGGCCTTTGACTCTGAGTCGGATTCAGAGGATGAGAGAGGTTTAAACTTCTTGGAGAGACGAGCTTTGAACATCAAAGAAAATAAAGTAATGGTAAGTACCTTTTTTAATTAATTCAATCTATAGCTGTTTCAATTTTTAATCGTGGTCCTAAATACTATTCTCTCTTCCCCAAGAGTATTGCCTCCTTCTGAAGACTCTTATTTTATTTATTTGGTTTTATATCCTGTTCTCCCAGGAGAGCTCAGAATGGGTTACAAGTTTACATTATATAACAAAGCATGGTAAAAACATATGACAAATGTGGTATGGTGTGACATGGAGAGCATTGTATGACAAACCATAGCATGGCATACATTGCATTATATAGACAACCCTACCCTCCTGTCCCCCACCATGTCTGTGAAAGATGCTCTGATGCACTAAGGCAGGGGTAGGCAATTCCGGTCCTCGAGAGCTGAAGCCAGTCAGGTTTTCAAGGATATCCACAATAAATATGTATGAGATTGATTTGCATGCACTGCCTCCTTGAGATGCAAAACTATCTCATGCATATTTATTGTGGATATCCTGAAAACCTGACCTGGCTACGGCTCACGAGGATCGGAATTGCCTACCCCTGCACTAGGGTAGGATAGCTGGCAGCAATCCCTAGTTGCTACTGCTTGTGCTAGCTCCAGGTTCAAAATAATGGTTGGGGGGGGCGGGTGTTGGGTGTGTGTGCTTAACACAGCCTACAATTGTTGGCATTTGTTAAATGTGTTAAACTTTCTTCAAATCACTTCTAATGCTTTTGGTTTCATGCAGGAATATGTGATTAATCCACAACACGTATATTGCTTTTGATTAATCATGGTAAACTTTAATCGATATTGAAATTTTAAGTTAATCACAGAAGTTAACTACAACAGCACTAATTCAAACCAAACAGAAGTTGGAACGGATTATACAAAAATGGGTGACTTGTCTATGGACAAAATAGCTCTATGAAAATAGAATGAGATGAAACTTGGCATTTTGTGGAAGGGGTGGGGGTGAGATGATAGAAAAAAACACTTTGGACCACTTTGGCAAGATGCATTGGCCATTTTGGGGGTTAGGTTGTATTTCCACAGGAGAAGCAGATCGACTTTGCAACATAGAAATTGAGATAAAAGTGAAACATCATGAGGGGATTGCTCTTTTCAAACTGTCTCGCACCCCAAAACTTACCTTCCTCTGACTTGCAACTGCCCTACTGAATCAAATCAGTTTATCCCAAACCCCTAAGTTCTGCATACACAAGTAAAATGGAGATGAACAGTTGGTGCAGTATTTCAGCTGCTACTAAAAGTCACTGTATTTATTCATTGTATGTAGCTTTTTGATGACTGGTGAAGTGGTTTATAGGTTGTGCCTACCTATAGGACATGCTTAATTAAATCCATTGTATGATTGCAAAATATCACTATACCTGGACATTTCCATTAAATAAGTTGCATAGTCTAATTTTATTGGTACTCAACAGATCACACACAATAGTCAGTCAAGAATAATGGAACACTGTGATTTTACCACAATAAAATGAGATATAGGTAACAACCTGTAAATAAATTGACACCAGTTAAAAAAAAAGCAGCAATAGAACTCCTCCCAACATTAAACTCCCCCCCTCCCCTTCCCAACCCTAACCCCACTGAATACCCAGCCAACTCAACAATGGTATCTGGGAATTTGCTTCATATATCCCCTGAATACACAGAAACAAACCTTAACCCACAGAAATATCAACTCCCTACCCTCCTACCTCTTCCCCCCAGGAACAGAGCACAACATACACCATTATCAAATGTCCTAATGCCAGACTGCAGGCCTTTGAAGATAGAGAATCGAGGAATGCTCCCCACACCAAAAGAAACTTGTTTTCCAGGATCGAGGTGTAGAATAGGCCCCCTTTAACCTCCCACATAAACGCACAGAATTTGTTTCTCCACTCCAGTATGTGTGTGTGTGGGGGGTGCAATCAGGAGATACTCAGTGTTTCATAATATATCTACGGCCAACAAGAAGTGCTTTGCACACAGTTTCTTCTAATTAGCGAATGGCCATTAATGGTGGAAGATAAAGAAAGCCAGGGTGTTTTTAAAGTCACTGTAAAAACAGCCTCTGTGCATGGAGAAGGCCCATGTAAGAGTATGTGAAGGCCTATTTTACCACAGCTTAGTGGAAGGACCCCTCAGTGTCTGGGACTTCTAGTTTGTAGAGCCTTGATTATTTGACATGAATGGGACTGACAGGTAGTTGGATAATCGGTCGATACAGAAAAAGTGGATGAGGAATAAGAGGCGCATTTGAATGCATGTCTCAAAAGAGGAAGCAGTAACAAGAATTTGCAAGCTTAATATGCCCAAAATTCTTACCTAGAACTGCTGCCTTTTAACTAAACACAGCACCAGTAAAAGAGGTGCTGTGACATCACCTAGGTATGCTGAATGTTGACTGCACTGTAGCAAAATGAGATTATGTGGAAACTTTAACGAAGGTCTTTATATCCCTAGAAAGTTGTGTGAGATTATCTTTTAGTTTTGGAAGACTACCTATTGCAGATTTTGTCATCATTTTTGATATCCAACAATATAGGTCTTAAGATAAAGGACCCTTCATTCTGGAACTGGAGTTTGCATCTGCTAATTTGCTGGGTTGTAGGTGTTTGTTTTTTAATTGAGTTTTTAATATTAAACTTTTGTACATTTGGCTAGAGCTTCTTAGGAATACATTGTAATGGAATAGCAGACATTGGTGTTTGTTTGTTTTTAGCATTTATATACTAATAACTTAAGTGGTTTATATTTAGGTACTTGAGCATTTTTTCCTTATCTGTCCGGGAGGGCTGACACTCGTACCTAATGTACCTGGGGCAATTACATTACATTACATTAGTGATTTCTATTCCGCAATGGGAGATTAAGTGACTTGCCTGGGGTCACAAGGATCAATATGGAATTTTCAGACTGACACCTGAATCTCTCCACGTGGCTCTTGGTATAAGTGAGGAAATACATACTGCAGTCACTTGGTATAAGTGGGGAAATATATACTGGGGGGGTTGGTTGTTTTTTTGGGGTTTTTTTTAGAAAATGTTTGCAAACTTTTCATTAGTGTGCACTTCATAGACCCTTCTTACCCCCTTCTTCAAGGTATTTTGAAAGGTTTAGTTCATAAAACTATATGGTCAAGATGATCCTTAAAATTCATAATCTACAATATGTTCTTCTGCCTTTAAGGTATGAATCATAAATGGGGTGCCTTAATACAAGAGTAAAAGGGTGCAATTGCAAAGGAGCTTGAATGACAGCTGCTAATTATCTATCTAGTTAACATTTGTGCCCCTTCACTTCACTGTCTTCTGGCCGTATCCCCAACTATGGATTCTTGCTGCTTATCCCATGATGCCCAAAGCCCGTTTGCCTCCATATATAGAGAATGTCCATGTATGTACAGCCTTTCCTGATGTAACCTAATGGTTAGTGCATTGGGCTTTGATCTGGTGATTTGGGTTCACTTCTCACTGCAGCTTCTTGTGACATTTCCCCAGGTACAAACTTAAGATCATGAGCCCACTAGAGACAGAGGAACTGTCTTCATATGTATACAGTGCTGCATAGGTCTAGTAGTGCTATATAAATAATTATTAGTAGTGCGTTGTGTGCCCTCTAAGCCAGATCTCCATGCTCACACTGCCTTGAGCATTTATATTTCTGATTTTGGGTTTTTTGTCATCTTGAGGGACATCTTCCTTTTTCCACATAGGGTACTTCAATAAATAAAGGATGGAGATTTAAGTTCCATTTATGAAAACTAGTTCCTAAATACATTCTTTCTCTTGTAGCTTGCACAGCTCATGGCTGAACTAAATAATATTCCTGGATTTGTCATTGGGAGGAGATCGTTTTCAACAGTCACTCCAGTAAGTTGAAATTGGCTTTAATTGCCCTACACAAGTATCTGTGCAAGTGTGCTGCTTTTATATAAAAATTGAAGTATGATGTCTTCAAGACTTTTGCAGTTCGTATTCCTCTCTAAGTAGTGTTCACTTCAAATAACTTGCACAGAAACCCAAGCGCTCCCCAAGGTCATTTGTTGGAGAAGCTTCAAGGAGGAACCCTGATCGGCATGCACGACCCCATACAAGATCACAATCCCTACTTGAAGGTCCTGCCAGCCCACTGAGCGAGGACAATGATGATGATGACGACCGCTTCTACCTAGTAAGGAAAAGGAAAGGGTTCGAGGAGAGCTCAGAGGTGGGTAAAGCCCGTTGTGGGGTGATCAATTTGAATGAAAAATATTAAATACAAATTATATATACTCTGCAATCATTTCAAGACTTATTTGGTTTCCTAGTTCCCAAAGAGCACTACCCACACAGGGGCACTTTTTTATTTAAAAATGTCTCACAGAGGTAGCTGATTTTCGAATGGGGCTTAAACATACCCCCTCTTCTACGAAACTGCGCTAGAGTTCCTATGAGCTTCAGGAGCAGTGCGGGCCATTCAGCGCGGCTCCCTACACTAGAAACTGCTAGCGCAGTTTCATAGAAGAGGGGGATAGACTTCGAAACCCTCTGCTCGGTGTACAGTGGCAGCTAAAACAATGAGAATGTTATGCCTTTTTTATCATAAGAACATAAGAATTGCCATATTGGGACAGACCAAAGGTCCATCAATCCCACTATCCTGTTCCCAACTGTGGCCAACCCAGGTCCCAAATACCTAGCTAGATCCCAAGTAGTAAAACAGATTTTACACTGCTTATCCTCGGAATAAACAGTGGCTTTCCCCAAGCCATCTCAATGGCCTATGGACTTCAAACCTTTTTTTAAACCCTGCTAAGCTAACTGATTTCACCACATTCTCCGGCTAAGAATTCCAGACTTTAAATTACATGTTGTGTAAAGAAATATTTTTTACTTAATACTTAATAGCTTCATCACATGCCCCCCACTCAGTATTTTATAGACCTCTGTCATATCTCCCCTGAGCTGTCTCTCTTCTCCCAGTTGAAGAGCCCTAGCCACTTTAACTTTTCCTCATAGGGAAGTCATCCCAAACATTTTATCATTTTCGTTACCTTCTCTGTACCTTTTCTAATTCCACTATATCTTTTTTTGAGATGCGATGGCCAGAACTACACACAGTATTCAAGTTGTTTACATTTAGGTAGAGTGATACAAGGGCATTATAACATTTTCATCTTTATTTTCCATTCCTTTCCTAATAATTCCTAACATTCTATTTGCTTTCTTAACTGCCGCTGCACGTTGAGGTGAGGGTTTCGACGTATCCTCAACAATGACACCTAGATAACTTTCCTGGGCAGTGACTCCTAACACAGAACTCAGCATCACATAGCTATAGTTCAGGTTCCTCTGTCCCACATACATCACTTTGCTCTTGCTCACACTGAATGTCATCTGCCATTTTGACGCCCAGTCTCACAAGGTCCTCTTGCAATTTAACAGCTTTTTGTCATCAGCAAATTTAATTATCTCACTAGTTATTCCCATCTTTAGATCATTAATAAATATGTTAAAAAGCAGCGGTCCCAGCACAGACCCTGAAGAACCCCACTATTTATAGTATAAACAAGAGGAAAAACCTCAGATCCCGGGTTGCTGCCAGCTATTCAACTTCAGCCTGCAAACCTTGTATGGGACAATCCTCATTGGTTTAACCTCCACCTCCTAATAAATGTTTAAAGTTTCAACTTATGGTTAATATTTCTAAATAGTTCTTCAGAAGTGCTTGGCTCGTTCTTAAGAATGAGCTAAGTACTTCAGAAGAACTATTTAGAAATAATATTAATCATAAGTTGAAACTTTAAACGTCTTTCATGAGGTACTTTGTCAAATGCCTTTTGAAAATCTAGATATACAGTATCCACTGGTTCACCTTTATTCACTTACTATATTGTGAGCCTTTGGGACAGATAAGGAGTTTTTCTCAAGTACTAATTTCATTTTAGTTTGATACATTGCGAACAGCTTAGGTCAGTATAATGCAGGAGCGGTATATCAAATCTTAAATAAACAAACATGTTCATTCACTCCATAGTGCAACCTCACCTTGAATACTGTGTTAGCAGAGTTAGAAAAGATACAGAGAAGCATAACACAAATCATAAAGGGGATGGGTTGACTTCTCTATGAGGAAAAGCTAAAGTGGCTAGGACTTCATGTTGGAGAAGACAGCTCAGTGGAGATATGATAGAGGTCTATAAAATACTGAGTGGCATGGAATGGGTAGGCATGAATACTGGGACTAGGAGGCATGCAAATTAAACTACTAAGTAGTAAGTTTAAAATAGAAAAAAAAATTTCTCCACTCAGTGTGTAAGTAAACTCTGGAATTCATTGCCAAAGAATGTCATGAAAGCAATTAGCTTAGCAGGCTTTAAAAATATTTGGATAATTTCCTAACCTTGGGAAAATCCATTGCTTATTCATGGGATAAGCAGCATAAAATCTGTTTTATTTCTTGGGATCTTGCCAGATACTTGTGACCTGGATTGGCCACTGATGGAAACAGGATACTAAGTTTTATGGACCTTAAGTCTATCCCAGTATGGCAGCTCTTATTTTCTTATAGTCCATAGTGCCTAGCTATTCACATTTCATCCTGATAGGCCAAGAAATCATACAAAAACCTGTAAGGATGTCTTGCCTTCTCTTGTCCATCTCTTGAAGGAACACCCTCCTGCAAAGGCGAAACAGGTTCTTTTACCGTAAGTGGTGGGTGGCAGTAGCCAATGTGGATCCTGTTGCACTACAGTTCTGATTGTAAGAATAGTCTTCAGTGCCTGAATTGTACTAGCTTTTGCTGCTGGTGGAGGCTGTCTTAATTCTTTTCCTGAAATAAGAAACTTTTAATGTGCAAAATGAAGTATTTGAGCTTTTAGAGCAGGAGTACTCAAATCTAATCCGTGATGTCCAGAGCCCAACCTGGTTTTTCAGGATTTTGTGGCTGTAAAAAAATAGGCGGGGTTGTGGATCTTGAACGATTTTGACGACCTAATGTTAAGACGCAAGACACGGACATCTTCTTTTTTTTTTTTTTTAAGAGTGTTTGTTTGAAGGTGGTGGGTACCTGTGTCCTCAGGCTTGTAGGAAGATGTATAAACCACTGATTATAAAATAAATAAATAAAACAGGATGGCTTTCTTTGTAGGATGAAGCCCCTGGTCCAAGGAGAAGTCGCCCAGGCTCACTGGCTCTTCCACACATTGTGCGTCCTGTAGGTGAAGTTACCGAGGAAGAGCTGGACAAGATTTGTGCTTCATCAAGTGACAAAGTGTATAACAGAGCTACTGTAAGTACAGTTCTAGCAAGAGGAAAAACACAATTGAAAGGGTGGTTTTCAATTTGTCAAAATTGGCATACCATATTAAAGAAATAAGTAATTGTATGTATTTTGATTGGCAGGCTTTAAAACTTGGATTGCTGTATGAAAAGATCAGACGAGCATTCTTTTAAAAATACATTTCTTCCTTTTCACAAAGGAGCTTTCAAAATGTGTGTTTCATGAGTATTTAAACAATATTTGAAGCCTGTGAAGAGTTAGGTGAATCGCAGGCAGAATGGCTTGTATGAAACTAGTTACCACTGAGATGTCTGAAGATTAATATCCTGCATGAAGATTGTGGCTGCGTTGTTTGTTAAAGTGTAGCTGTGGAGTTCATAATTACCCATTGAGCACATGTACAAGATTTGGAAGTAATTGCTTCTGCCAGTAAGGAATTTTTTGACATGATCAACTTATTTCCCAGTGTATGCATTTCTTTTATCTATATTCTGTTTTATTGAATTTCCTGAAAATCCAACTGGCTGTAGGGTTGCAGGAGAGTCTTTGGGAGAAACTTCCTTTACCAGTTCTGCAAGTGTAAATGGTTACTGTACAACAAGATGCTGTACGACTCCTTATAGCAGCAGTTCTGAGACCTAGCTTGCGGAAAATTCTGCATATATTAACAGGACTTCTAAGGGGCCCAACATGTCTCGATTCAATCCTTGAAACCTACCTGGCCATTCTGACTTTCTGGATGTCCAGTGTGAAACACACGCAGGAATGTCACTGTGTGGAGATACCGTCTACAACAAATTGTACATGCTCTAAGAAACCAAGTGGGCAGTCGATCCACAAGGGCCAGAGCAGCAAAAAAACAAATGGCAGACTGAGCCACAAAAGTCATTGCAAACGCTACTGAGAGAGAGGAGTTTTATAGCTCCTGAAGCTGCCCAATTAGGGCAAAACTTAGCTAAGTCAGGCTTTGTTTTTTTACCCCTCCTGCAATTGTTAATTAAAGGCGTTTAGATCAGTCTTTGTGGCTCTGTCTGCCATTTGCTTCTTGCCATTTGTTGTAGATGTCCAGAAAATCAGATTTAGGGGCACCCACTGAAGGACTAAATGAGTCCTCGGGGTGCCATCTGTAGGTCATTTGCTTACTCTGCACACAACTTGGGTTTGAATCCTAGGATGGGATTTTTCAGGTAGCTGCCTCAGGCCAACATGGTCATTCATCCACTTTTGTCAGTAAATTAATATCTGGACTTAGATGGGTAAGGTTGACTGGGGAAGACAGTGGAAAACCACTCCCCATTAAGCACTAAAACTGTTATACAAGTGGCATACTTCTCAAGTCATTTCATGTTGAGTGAAAAAGGTACCTAAAGTATTGGATTGACTCGGTTGCAGATGTACAACTTGTGGTTTGTTGATGTACACATTTAAATGTCTCATTGATTAACAGGGATCCACTTGTCACCAGTGTCGTCAGAAGACTATTGATACTAAAACCAACTGCCGTAATCCAGATTGTGTAGGGGTACGTGGTCAATTCTGTGGGCCATGTCTTCGCAATCGATATGGTGAAGATGTCAGGACTGCCCTATTGGATCCTGTAAGAGCACTTTTGTGTGTGAGGTTGTTTGGGGTGGAATAGTGATACGCCTGCTCTTTGATGCTACAGTATTATCTAAGCCTAATACTCAGATTTACTACTTAGTTTTGGGATAATGGGAGAAAAGACTTCATAGAAAACTCAGAGGGGTTTGCCATTCTGGTTTGGATTTTAAGATCTTTGACATGGATAGTTTATAGTTTATTCGTTTTATAGCCTGCCTTTTACAAAGCGGGTCACAAAATCACACACACAATATAAATAACAAACATTTACATAAAATCAGACGGTTAAAATGGCATGGATAAGAGAGAGTGTATTTATGTTATCTTCACCAGGTTCCCTGAATAATAGGCATTCCTTGTATAGGTGGCAAATGAATAACTTATGGAAATGCGTGTGTTAATGATACTGATGAGAACTAAAGTGTGATGGAGTCACTTTGTCAACTTGTTGGGGGTTTTTTGTTTTGGAAGGGGTATCTGAGAAGCCTCAAAAATCCTGTTAGTTTCTGTAATTACAATGTTCTGTAGTGTTAATACCTGTTGAGCATTTGCATTGATACTCTTGGAACAGGCCTCATTACTCAGAGCTGCTGTTAATGCTCACTTGCAACACGGGGACCATTGGTGGGTTGTTTTTTTTTCATTGATCAGGTTCAAAAGGCCTGCCCAAACTTGCAAGAAATATAGTTCATACAAATCAGTCCTATGTGCCAGGTTTGCAGGAAATCCAAAAGTGGAATAAATTGTGGGGTCAGAGGCAACATTTTGAGAAGCCTCACCTTTTACAGCACTCATTTAACGCTCGCATTATGGGGAGTCTGTGGCCTTCCATTAAGATGTGCTAATAGCAGCACCATACTGAACCAGAATTGAGTTCTGTCTCCCCCCCCACCCTGCCCACTGCACCACAGCCAAGCAGAAGAGACAACGGATAGGGAGCATATATGTACCCTTTCTACCTTGCTCCTTGTGCAGCTGAATGGCTCTGGATGATAGCAGCAATTCTGAACCCTGTGTTCAGGAAGTACAGTCAAACCTTGGTTTGCGAGCATAATTTGTTCCAGAAGCATGCTTGTAATCCAAAGCACTCGTATATCAAAGCAAATTTCCCCATAGACAATAATGGAAACTCGGACGATTCATTCCACAACCCAAAATCTTTAATACAAAATACTATATGTACTTGTATTGTAAGACCTTGCTCATTTAGAACAGTCATTACACTCCTGCAGTGTCAGACAGAGAAGAACCATCAGCTCAGTTGTGGTGATGTGATGCGTGTGTATACTGTATGTACTTGTATTGTAAGACATTGCTTGTATATCAAGTTAAAATGTAATAAAATGTTTTGCTCGTCTTGCAAACACTTGCAACCCAAGTTACTTGCAATCCAAGGTTTTACTGTATATTTAAATTTAAAGCAGGAGAGTAGGACAAACGGCTTGCTGTGAATTTATAAAACTGCTAAATAAATTGGGACTAAAAGCCAAATGTTAAGGGATTGAACAAGCGGATCATTGTTATTGCTTATTACTGTGAATGTAGCCCCATTGAGCCTTTAGTGGGTCTATTCCTGTGTCTTGCTCTGATTTCCACAAGGTCTGTGATAACTCCCTTCCTTCTGTTTCATTGCCCAGGGTTGGATTTGTCCTCCTTGTCGTGGAATTTGCAACTGCAGTTTCTGCAGGCAGCGTAATGGTCGATGTGCCACTGGTGTTCTTGTGTACCTTGCAAAGTACCATGGATATGACAATGTACATGCCTATCTGAAAAGGTAACATGTAGGAAAGCACTGCATAAAGTCAGAAGACATAATCCAAAGTTGGATAAACATGTGCAAGGAGGCTTTAGTGTAACATTCACTCACTTTTTTCTTTTTTTTTTTTTTTTTTCAGCCTAAAACGTGAGCTGGAACTGGACGACTGAAGCCTGTGCAGGACTCTCCAGGAAGCAGACTACTCTGTGCAGCTCATTGTAACTCATGGATTATCATAGTCCATACCTCTTTTGTAATCTTGGGGTGATCAGTGTTCTTCTGGAAATGGGGCAGAAAATAAGGCCTCTTCATATGAACATATTTCTGTTAAGGAAAGTGATCTAGGAAACCCGGCGTCCATTCTTTTTAAACTTTAGCAGGTTGGCTGGTTTGCCCCATTTCCTGTTTTGACCTTGAATCCGTTATTTTGTTCACAGGTTTGGCTGTAAGAGTCAGCATTGTACGGTGTTTGTGTGTATTTTTGATTTGTTTGAATGTGGTTTTTAATGGTTCAGCATTGAGGGGGGCAGGTATACTTTCTAGTTAATGTTAAATTCATATTTAGCTATTTTAAGACCTTGCTTGGCTAGAGGCTTAACAAACTGGTGTTGCTTAAGGGGCTCATGCTTTTGATAAGGGTCAGTTTTCTGGATAACGAAATTTAAAACAGATTTTTTTTGTGTGTGTGTGTATATGCATTAGCATCTGTTGACCCTCAAGATCCATAGGTAACGCTTGATTGCTATGAAGGGCTCTTGAATACCTCTTAACCCACAGTGGACTAGCAAAGTTGGAAACCCAAAAGATTGTTATAAAAATTTATGGATGAAGCACTAAACTGAAGTACAAGGCTCCCTCCAATCGATCCTTATCAAAAAGTGCCAACTTTCTCCTGTCTCTACACCTCCCCAAATTTACTTACCGATTTTTGAAAAATGAGGTCTCCAAGAACTTTGTTTCAAATTGGGTGGCATAAATGGACCTAGGGGAGGGAGGAAACTACATGTGCACATATTTGGTACAGGCTCATAAACCTCTAATTCTATTGAACTGAGGCTTTAAAAAAATGCACATTTTCTCTCAAGACTAAAACTACTAGATGGAAAGATTTAACTTTTTTGGTTACGCCCAGTGTTAACATTTTTTCTTTCTTATAAATTAATCTGAGAAGCAGGATGATTTGTTTCACAACATATTTTGAGACCTGAAGTGACAGGTTATATAATGGGGCTAACCTTACTACACCTGGACCTAGGATATTCAGCCCCAGTGGATACCCCCTATACAGAGTGAAAAGTGTTGGGAGGAGGGGAGATTGTGGCAGCATCTGCCCCTTTGGCATCACAGACATGAGAAATGATGTTGAATGTTGGGGGCAAGGGGCTTTTCAGTGCTCTGGTTGCTGCCACCTCCCTGCTCCCTAAAGATGACCCCATTCCTAGTAAGAAAGTGGAAAAGATGCAAAAAAAACCAAACAAACCCCTCAGAGCTTGTTACTGCCTGCTTTAACTGAAGAGAAGTGACCAATTGGAGAAAAAAATTGCATTTTCCTATGTTATAGGTGGTTTGGGGCCTGGACTTAGCCCATAAAATAAGTAATTATTTTCTTTTGTATGTGTTAAAAATAACTCATAAGTTTTGCTCTGCAATTTTTATGATTTATTTTATGTTGTGTTCTGAGGACTATTTCTGATTTTGTTGAAGTAATGAAAGGAAAATTCAGTAGATCAAAACCTAGTTTATGGTATGATAACTTATTAGCTGGCCTCCTTACTGGAGGGGCCCTGCTAGATCTGTGACCTTCAACATGGTCCTCAATATCTGTGGTAGATATTCCTGTACCTTGGGGAGTGTCTGCTTCTCCATTCTCTCAATCTTTATTCACCCATGGTTTGGTCTCTACCTGATCAGATGTTTCTTCTCTCCATGCTTTTTTTTTTCATTGCCAAGACCTCTGAGGGCTTTTTAGGATGGAGCCCTGCTCCTTCTTATTCCCCACCCCCATTATCTCTGGTGTTTATATACCACCTTTATCCAAGCTGCCTGCATCTCTTGTAATTACCTTGTCTGTTCTGGTAATGAGACATGTAGACTTTCTCTCCCAAGTAGAGAACATTTAGTTATAACCCAGAGTGAACATTGTTTACAGGGGAAACGTTTTATGTGGATTTGTATGAGTGCCATATTTGTGATAAAGTGGGGTCCTGTTAAGAACAAATTTTCAGGCCCTGTCATAGGGGATTACACATGTGGAACATAAGGTCTATTAGTTATGCATATGTAAGGGAAATGCTTTCTTTTAGGGGTAATAATGTACAAAGTATTAAAACTTGCATGGAAACTGCAGTATATTACATAGAACTTTGTAAAAACTCAGCATGAGGCAAGTATATTATTTGAGTGAGACTGTCAAAACTGGTCAATTGTAAATGGTTTGACAGAATTGCATATTTCAGTTAAAAGGATCTGTAAGAGACTTATCTCAAGGGTGTCTTTGGGGGGGGGGGGGTCCAGCAGTTCTTGTAATGTTGGTGTTCGTTTCTGCTCTCTAGTGAAAAGGACAAAAAGCTGCTATCGGACTGTTCTTCATACTAACAAGTAGGAATTTTGTGTTCAGAGTAAAATTTGTAGAGATCTTTATCAGGATGGGTAAGGCATGTCACTTGACTGGGCTTGAAATGCTTTTATTTTACTATAATTGTCCTTGAAAGGTATGCTTTAAAATCATTAAACCTGAAATCTGCAGAGGATTACTAATTTAGATCAGATATTCATATCTGCCCTTAAAAGGTGCTAATTAATGGATTAAATTGAGCTAATTATATGGGGGTGATACATTGGTACTTAACATATCATCTGTTTGCTAATAAGCCCAGACCTTTTTGAATGACTGCTTTTTACTAAGTCATGAACATTTGTAGTGTGTTGGTAAATATTTTAAAGGCTAATTTTGCTTAACAAAGTGGTGATGGTTCTATTTGGTATCCTTCATGTTAAACACACTCGTTTGATTGCCAAATCTTAATATATTGGGTGGCAGCCTTAATTTCAGGAATAGAAAGGAAAACAATTTGTACTAATCTTTGGAAATTTTACAAGAGGAAGCAGAAAAGTTAGCATTTAAATATACAACAGTGGTTCTCAAACCAGTCCTTGAGAGACATCCAGCCAGTTGGGTTTTCAGAGTCTTTACAGTGAACAGGCATAAGAGAGATTTGTATGTACATCTGACTTGTCTGTTCATTGTGCATAGGGTTACCATATACATGACTCCAGAAAAAAAAAAAGACAGATTGAGACATCCGGGCTATACTTCCATTGCTTTCAATGGAAGTAAAACCTGGATGTTTCAACCCATCCTTTTCTGAGCAATATAGTAACCCTAATTGTGCAGATCCTGAAAACACAACTGATTGGATTTTTTTTAATTATATGTAATTGGGCTGCATGATTCTGCAGTATCCCCATCTGACCCAGAGAGCAGAAGACCAGCACTGCCACTACCAGGAATTGAACCCAGCACTGCCACTGGGCTGGCTCTTGTTTTCTGAGGTTCTCTGTGTATTGCAGATGTTGGACTTTTGGGGCATTTTTCTTCACAACTGAATGCATATGACTGTTTTTAATCATAGCTTTCTCTAAGATACATAGCTTGAGTATAACCTGCTTTTCAGTATTGTTTTACTTTAAAAAATGTTTTTTAGTACAGATTCTACTGTATCCAGATGTTCTAATCAAAGTGTAAATTTTATTTTAATAAAAAAGTATACGTTTGGCTAATTGTTTGCTGTTATTTAACTTGGAAATATCCAAACTCACTGTCTGTCAATGAGTACGGTATATAGGGGCTCATAATCAAAACTTTAAAACGTCCAAAAACCAGCCTAAGTTGGCACTTGGGTGAAGTGTCGATAATCAAAACCAACTTTCTGGATGTGCAGTTAAGCTGCTGTGTGTCTAGAAAGCAAAGGGGTGTGTTGGGAAGTGTGTTATGGGTGGGAATCGGGTGGGCTCAAACCTGGATGTACCCCAGCCATAATCAAAGCTTTTCTAGAGGGACCTTAGACGCTGGCAGTTAGGCCTGTTAGACTCAACTCTCAAAGTATAAAAAAGGTGCCCAAACTGACAAGACCACTGAAGGATTTAAGGCATGACCTCCTTCCCACTACCCAAAAAAAAGGGGGGGGGGACTGGGATCCCATAGGCTTCCCATCAGCTGATCGCACCAGGGGGAATTCCCATCAGGGATTCCTGGTGGTTCAGTTGATGGAGATTCCCCCGCTGCAATCAGCTGAGCCATAGAGCCCTACACCTCCTCCCCTGACATCCCCCCCTGTACATCCCCTGATATCTCTGCCCCCATCCCCCAATTAGGGCCTTCAGCCCCTCCCACTGCATCCCAAAATGCATTGGGAGGGGAAGCATCATCATTTTGCAGCATTCAGCCCTCTAGGCAGGAGGGAGTAAGCTTATCTCCTGCCATTTGCTCTTCCAAAGGTACGGGAGGGGGTGAGATATTGGAGCAATGCCGGGATGTGAGGGGGGGATGTCAGAGGGGTGTAGAGCTCTTCAGTTCAGCTGATCCTAGCAGGGGGAGTCCCTGAAACCAGCTTAGCTGATGGGGATTCCTTCTGCTGCTATCAGCCAAGGTGGGTGTGTCTACAAAACTTGCTTTTGTACGGTGTTTGTGTGGATGTTTTTATTTTTGAAAATGGGCAAAAAAGGTAGATGTCCTACAAACCAAAACAGACATTTTTCCTGCTAGGTTTGTGGATGTCTTGCACAAAGCATTCAACCTCAGACTTGGGCACATTTTTTATTTTGCTCCTCATAGTATTTAAAAGATTCCAGGAAAAAAGCAGCTTGAGGCCCAAGTGCTACATTCTGTAATGTGCATGGTGATTCTTTATATTCATACCTATGAGGGTTGGGGGTTCCTTTTTATGTATGTGTGACGGTTTCAGTGACTTGCTCTCCTCTGCCCCAAACGTCAAACTTTTTTTTTTTTTTTTTTTTTTAATTTTCAGTTCTGTGATATGGTTTTTGGTCTTGTGACTCTAAATAGCAGAACGTTTAGCTTCTTCAGCAGAGCAGTTATCAAGACGCACCTAATCCAGTCTGGTTTTCAGGATTCTCCAATAAATGTGTATGACCTAGATCAGAGTTTCAGTAGATCTGTCCTTGATTTGCATACACTGCCTCCATTATATGCAAATTTCTTTCATGCACATTTGTGGATCTCCTGAAAACCTGACTGACAAGGGGGTACTCCAGGACAGAGTTGAGAAATGGTGAGCTAGATTGCATGCACTGTTTTCATTATGCATGTGCTAGGATCTGCATAAAATCATTGGGGATATTAAAAAAAAAAAACATGACTGGTTAGGTGTAGCCTGAGGTGTGGGTTAAGAACTCCAGCTGTAATGTAACGTCTGAATTACTGAAGGACAAAGTACCCTGGGCCCTAAGTGCAGTATCTTTCTTCCCCCTTCCCCCCAAAACAAAAAAAAAAAATCTGGTGCAGCTAACCTGCCTTTTGAGGTGCACTTGATCAATTGATGGAACAAAACAGACATCGGCTTCCCAGAGTCTCAATTTTGTCTTCAGATGCTTGACCCACGCTCCCCTGGTGAGACCTTATTGTATACAATTCTGGAGATCACACCTTCAAAAAGATATACACTTACCCCTCCATATTCGCTTTCCGTGGTTTCGGTTATTTGCAGTTTTTTGATCAAAGCCCTGCCCTCAAATTTACATCACAGGAAATCGCTGCTCCTGGTGTTGCATAGAGAAAATTGCTGCTTCCAGTTGCACTTTCTTCACTGGAACAGGTCAGGTTATTTTGCAGTTTTGTTTTTTTTGTTTTTTTACAGAAAAACTGCAAATAACAAAATTATTTGTGTCTTTATTCGCTACTTTGCTATCACCGCGAATGCAGAGGGGGCAGTGTAAACAGGATGGCATTGGTTCAGAGGAAGGCTACTAAAATGGTCGGTGGTCTAAATCATAAAATGTATGGAAACAGACCTAAAGATATCAATATGTATGCATATTGTAATTCTCTGACTGTCCAGCTCTCTTCAAATGTGAACCGCTTAGAAGTCTCACGACTATGGCGGTATAGAAGAATAAAGTTGTTATTATTATTATTATAAGAGCACCTAGTTAATGCTGTTAAGGTGCCTTCTTGTTTTTGTAAAATACCAGCATAAGTAACGGGTACAAATATTAGTTCTTGCCCTAATGCTGGTGTGAATGACCATGCCAATATTTTTTTTAAGTATGTGCATACATTCTAGAATTTTATAATCTTATACTTGTATACTTTGGTCATGTGCATGCACTTTTGTACTAGTCTTTTTATAATAGGTAATTTACACACATACAAGTACACAACTGCATAAACTACTTGTTCCTAGTTTGCAAGCTACCTATTGGAGAAAGATACAGGGACAAATTTTTCCCTGTTGCCACGGGAACTTATTCTTTTCTTGTCCCTGCCCCATTCCTGCAAGCTCCATTCTCATTTGAACAAGTCTCAAACCCTTTAAAATCATAAGTAGCAACATTCTAGAGCTCAGATTGTGATGTCATAATGCCTCATTCCACCAATGCCTAAGCTCCATCCTCATCTGCACAAGCCTCAAAAACTTTAAAATCATAAGTGTCTGATTGGTTAAGGCAGAGCTTATTGGGGTGGGCAGACTAGATGGGCCATGGACCTTATCTGCCGTCTATTTGTATGTTTCTATTTTACAGGAATGGGACAGCGAAAAAACTCACGGGGACGGGGAAATTGAGTTCCGACAGATTTGTCCCCTTATCATTCCGTTACTACCTATACATTCCTGACACTTTTGTACTGATTTGAAGAAGTGTGCAAGTTTGGCTTTTCTTTCCATATATTTGATAAACAAGTTACTCTGATAGGTGCATTTATACCGTGTTCACAAGCTTCAAGCTCACCCTGTGAGAGGTTGTGGGTGTATGGATTTAGGTCATTTCTCAAAAACTACTGACTAAAAAAAAATAAAAAAAAAACACCAATAAAACATTTCTGACACTTTTCTGAGATTCATGTTCTTCCTGTGTGCTAAATTTAGTGATTCTTGCTTTTTGAGAGGTGTCAAAATAGCCCTTATTTTACAACATTCCAGTTCTTGGAAAGCATAAAGTCTTTCTGGCAAGAACTAGGTCACTTCTTCAATGACTTCTGCTTGCTGTAGCTCAGGGGCTGCCCACACTTTTTGGGTTTGCGAGCTACTTTTAAAATGATCTACCAACAATAAAATAATAATTAAAAAAAACAAAGCACACTGTATGCAGAGAAAATGTTAATTATCATTTATATTCCAGATTTTTTTCAAAGAGGTCAAGGCAGATAACTTTAAAATATGCAATGTCACCTCAGTAACAACTATACAAAAATAGACAAATATACCCCCCTCCCTTTTTATTAAACCACGATAGCAGTTTTTAGTGTAGGGAGTTGCGCTGAATGCCCCACGCTGCTCTCAATGCTCATAGGCTCCCTGTGCTAAAAACCGCTATTGCGGTTTAGTAATAGAGCATCATAGTGCAAAATATAGACAGCAGATATAAATTCTCAAAACGGACACATTTTGATCACTAAAATGAAAATAAAATCATTTTTCCTACCTTTGTTGTCTAGTGCTATCATGAGTCTCTGGTTGCACTTTCTTCTTCTGACTATGCATCCAATCTTTCTTCCCTTCTTTCAGCCTGTATGTTTCCTCTCCTCCAGACCTCATTCCCTCCCCCAACTTTTTCTTGCTCTCTCCCTGCCTCCCTTTCTTTTTTTCCCTTCTTTCCTTCTGTCTCCCTGCCTTCCACCAAGCCACTGCCGCCACCATCGGGGAACAGGCCCCAAAGCCACCGCCACCCCAAGCTCTCCCTGCATCAGGCCGACCAGCATTCCTCTTTATAACGTCAATTCTGCCATCGGAGAGGAAGTTCCGGGCCAGCCAGGCAGCGATTGGCTGGCCCGGAACGTCCTCCAATGGCAGAATTGATGTCGGAGAGAGGAAGGCTGATCGGCCCGGTAGATTGTAAAGGCAACGTGAATCTATCACGGAGCCTGGGATGGGCTCTGCGATTGATTCACTTTGCCTTCGTGATCTACCGGTCAATCGCGATTGACATATTGGGCACCCCTGCTGTATCTCATGGTAACTTAATGAATGGGGTTGGGTGGAGCATTAATTCAGCGGTAATTCCCAATTTCTTTTTATTTGTAATATTGGACAATTTAGTGCCAGTGGAGTAAAATCTTCCCACTTTATATTCTATCTTAAATGAAAAGTACCTCTGCTTCAAAATATATACTGTATTTCCCTACATATAGGCCGCAGAAAAGGGTGGCCTAGGTTTAAAAACCAGAAGATAATCCACCCCATGGTATTAGCCATGGGTTATTGATCACTCCACCCAAGTACCTTTATAGGAAGCTCCCTTGCTGGCATGCAGCTCGGGTATCCAGCGGTGCAGGGGAGCCATGATCTCTTTGGCAACTGGCCTGCCCCCGTACCACCCGCTGACTGGTCAACAGCTCTTGCGGGACTTGTGAGAACTGAACTCAGCCACTCAGCAATCGGTGCAGGGGCAAACAAGATGCCGAAGAGATCGTGGCTACCCTGCACCGCTGGAGACCCGCGCCACATGCCAGCGAGGGGGCTTCTTAAAAAGGTACCGTTGGGGGGGGGGATAATTAAAACTTTATGTAAGCTGCCCCATATAACTAGGCCGCTCCCCATATATGGGGAAATACGGTAAACTCTGAAACAAGGGGTAGGGAATTTTGAATTTAGGTCTAACTTTTTCAGGAGTAGCTCAAAGTGAATTACATTCACATGTAGTAGGTATTTTCCTGCCACTAACTCATGTGCAAGGCTTGTACACATGGATGGAGCATGGTCATGGCTACACCTTAAGATGCTTAACTTATTGAATACTATAACTTATGCTTATATCATGGAATATTTATGTCTGTTATTGAGCTGGCATAACTGTTCATGCTTAACTTGAGGCACATCAATTCTAGCATTCTATAAGGACATCTTGGCACACAGATACTGTTTATAATAAAGCTGCCCAAGTACAGTCCTTGAGATCTACTGGCATGCCAGGTTTTCTTGATATCCACAATGAACATGCATGAGAGAGATTTGCATACCAAGAAGGCAGTGCAGGCAAATCTCTCATGCATATTCAGTGTGGATATCCAGAAAACCTAGCCTGCCAGTAGATCTCGAGGACCGGACTTGGGCAGCCCTGGTTTATAACATTGGTGTAGCTCCTGCAAGGGCTCAGTTAACTGATGGGCCCCAGAGTTTAGACCTGATCCATTGGTGAGTTGTCCAGAGCTACAAGGAGCAGTCAGTGAGATTTGAACTCGGCCTTCCCTGGTTCTTAACCTGCTGCTCTAACCTCCCAGATTTCCAGTAGACAACTCTTGGGGTGCTTCTGTCTGTCCCCAACCTGCCCAAGTTTGTAAACTCCATATGCTCTAAATGGAAGCAAAGAAAAAAACGAAGGACCTGATTCTTAAAATGGCTTCCTAATGGTAAGCGCAAATAGGTGTCCTGTTGTTTAATGGACCAATCATGATGCACTTAAAAAAAAAAAATCAATACCTATAATGTAGGTGTAGTTCGTGCAAGTAAGGAGGTGCCTAGGCATGCCTATAGATACCTAAGGCTGTTGTAGGTGTGTCCTCCACCATAAGTGGCTTTAGAGATGTCCGTAGGCGGGCCTAGGCATTTCTGTAAGCGTGAGTTGAAAGCTTTAAATCTAAGCTTGTAAAACACTGGCCTACATTTAAGGCATCTGTATAAAAAATAGACAATTCTGGATGAGATGCCTACTGATGACTGACACGCGGTAGGTGCCTTTTTACAGAATCGAGCCCTAAGGACCCCTTATGCAAAGCCGTGGTAGCAGGGCAGGATTAACCAATAGGCCAAGTAGATACGTGCCTAGGGCCCGAAATGGTCAGGGGGGC